>NC_055988.1:115201089-115507756 GCF_018446385.1 Zingiber officinale
CGCTGTGTGCATTCGAGCGAGTTATCCGTTTCCTTGATTGTTACTATATTCGTGAGAGCCTCCGTCATTTGATCCCCGAACTGCCGCTCGGCAGTCGAGCACAAGACCACCTATTTTCCATAAGCTCTGTTAGGTTTAAGCGATGCCAAGGCTGAACTTTATAGTTGCCGGTCGGCGATCTTCAAGCCGGATTTTTAATAGCCACCAGTTCGGCCTGGGTGTTTAACGTCGCCGTTCGACGGTCCTCATGCTGGGGAGTTTATAGTCGCCGATTCCACTCTAGAGTTTAACGTCGTCGCTCAACGGTCTTCAGGCCGGGGGTTTATAGTCGCCGGTTCGACTCTAGAGTTTAACGTCGCCGCTCGACGGTCTTCGGGTCGGGGGGTTTATAGTCGCCGACTCGACTCTAGAGTTTAACGTCGCCACTCGACGGTCTTCAGGCCGGGGGGTTTATAGTCGCCGGTTCGACTCTAGAGTTTAACGTCGCCGCTCGACGGTCTTCGGGTCGGGGGGTTTATAGTCGCCGGCTCGACTCTAGAGTTTAACGTCGCCGCTCGACGGTCTTCAAGCGTCTCGCTGAAGTGCTTCTGCACGACATTGGCTCATGCCGGGGGGTTTATAGTCTGCGGCTCGACTCTAGAGTTTAACGTCGTCGCTCGACAGTCTTCAGGCCGGGGGGTTTATAGTCGCCGGTTCGACTCTAGAGTTTAACATCGCTGTTCGACGGTCTTCAGGCCGGGGGGTTTATAGTCGCCGGCTCGACTCTAGAGTTTAACGTCGCCGCTCGACGGTCTTCAGGCTAGGGGGTTTATAGTCGCCGGTTCGACTCTAGAGTTTAACGTCGCCGCTCGACGGTCTTCAGGCCGGGGGGTTTATAGTCGCCGGTTCGACTCTAGAGTTTAACGTCGCCGCTCGACGGTCTTCAGGCCGGGGGGTTTATAGTCGCCGGCTCGACTCTAGAGTTTAACGTCGCCGCTCGACGGTCTTCGTGGAGAGTGGTCGTTCGACGTAAATTTGTTATACCCTTGTGTTTTATGATTTCATTCCTGCAATCAAAGGGTATCGAAGAGCAGAAATACACATAACTGATTACATTGGCACACCTTTCACCCAGCCCGATACGGCTGGAGATGGATAGCGCTTTGTGGTCGTTCTAGCTGCCGTCCGTCTTCATCTTCCAGGTAGTAGATGCCCGATCGGAACTTCTTAATGACTTTGAAGGGCCCAGCCCAGGGAGCCTCCAGCTTGCTCACATCCCCAACCGGCTTCACCTTCTTCCATACGAAATCGCCGACTTGGAACGCCTTGGGAATTACTCGCCTGTTGTAACTCTGCTTCATTCTTTGCCGATATGCCATTAGGCGGACGGCTGCTTTGGCTCACCCCTCGTCTATCAAGTCTAGCTCCAGCTATCTCTGCTCGGTGTTACTTGCATCATACTATTGCACCCGATCAGATTCTATTCCAACCTCCACGGGCACGACGGCTTCCCCTCCGTATACCAAGTGAAAAGGCGTGACTCCCGTTCCCTCCGTAGGAGTAGTGCGGATTGCCCATAACACATCCGAGAGCTCATCTACCCAGCGACCCATGACATGGTCGAGCTGAACTCGAAGAATCCGAAGGATCTCCCGATTGGTGACTTCGGCTTGCCCGTTACTCTGCGGATATGCCATGGAGGTGAAGTGCTGCTGAATGCCGTACCCTTTGCACCATTCATGGAGTTGCTGCCCGACGAACTGCCGCCCATTGTTGGACACGAGCTGACGTGGAATGCCGAACCGATATATTATGTGATGCCAGATGAACTTCTTGACCATCTGCTCAGTTATTTTTGCTAGCGGCTCGGTTTCAACCCATTTGGAGAAATAGTCCACTGCCACAAGTAAAAACTTCCGCTGCCCGGTCGCCATAGGAAAAAGTCCCACAATATACATGCCCCACTGGTCGAACGGTCAGGACACTATAAACGCCTTCATCTTCTTAGTGGGCCAGTGGGTGGAGTTGTGATATTTCTGACAGGAAAGGCATGTGGCGACGGTTCGAGCGACATCTTCCTAGAGGATTAGCCAAAAGTACCCGGTTAGCAGAATCTTCCTCGCCAACGAGCGGCCGCCCGGGTGTCCTCCACAAGATCCTTGATGTACCTCTTCTAGTATATATTCCGCGTCCTCCGAGCTGACGCATTTTAGCAATGGTCGGGAGAAAACCTTCTTGTAGAGCTGATCTCCGATGAGGGTAAACCGACCGACTTTTCTTCTTAGCAACTGGGCCTCTTCCCAGTCGAATGGCGTAGCTCCTGTTCGTAAAAATTCCATTAAAGTCGTCCTCCAGTCACTTGGGAACGTGAGACCCTCTATCTGGTCAATGTGAGCCACTAAGGCTACATGCTCAATTGTTTGCTGGATGACGATTGACGTTATTGAACTTGCCAGTTTGGCCAATTCATCCACCGCCTGGTTCTCTGCTCGGGGGATCTTTTGTATGATAACCTCGCAGAAGTTGTTTTTGAGCCTTTCGAAGGCTTCTGCGTAGAGCCTGAGTCTGGGGATGTTTATCTCGAAAGATCCTGCAAGCTGCTGAGCGGCAAGCTGAGAGTCTGAATAGATCATTACTCGGCTCGCTCCCACATGCCGAGCGGCCTGCAATCCCGTAATGAGGGCTTCATATTCTGCCTCATTATTGGTTTCCCGATAGTTCAGCCGGACAGACAGATGCATCCGCTCTTCTTGAGGAGAGGTCAATAGAATACCAATACCGCTTCCGAGCCGAGTGGATGATCCGTCCACATGTACTTTCCACAAAGCTCCGGGCTCGGGATTCTGCACTTCAGTGATGAAGTCCACCAGCGATTGCGCCTTAATCGCCGTGTGGGGTTGGTACTGGATATCGAATTCACTAAGTTCGGTTGTCCACTTAATCAGCCGCCCGGATGCCTCCTGGTTGAGGAGAACTCTCCCTAGAGGGCTGTTCGTCATGATGATTATTGTGTGCGCGAGGAAATAAGGTCGAAGCCTCCGAGCGGCGAGGACCAGCGCGAAGGCAAGCTTTTCGAGACCAGTGTAGCGGGACTCAGCATCCTTTAGAATGTGACTCAGGAAATACACGGGTTGTTCTTCGTCATCCTGTCGTACTAATGCCGAGCCTACAGCATGCTCGGTCGAGGATAAGTAGATGCGGAGTGGCTCACCGATGTTGGGCTTTGCTAGTACAGGCAAAGAGTTTAGATAACCCTTCAATTCCTCAAATGCCTGGTCGCATTCTCTATCCCACTGGAATTTGGTGGCTCGACACAGAATCTTGAAGAAAGGTAAGCTCCGATCGACCGTCTTGGAGATGAACCGTGACAGGGCATTTATCCGACTGGTAAGGCGTACTTCCCTTAAGTTTCTGGGAGGCGCCATGTCCTGCAGCATCTTCACTTTGCTGGGGTTCACCTCTATGCCTCGCTCGATAACGATGTACCCCAGAAAACGACCGCTCTTTGCTCCGAACAGATACTTCTGGGGATTCAGCTTGACTCCGTACGTCCTCAGCGTTTGGAAGATTTCTTCTATATCTGTACAAAGGTTGGCCGCCCGGATTGATTTAATAAGAATGTCATTAACATATACCTCCAAGTTTCGCCCGATCTGCTTCCGAAACACCTTGTTCATGAGCCGCTGGTATGTAGCACCGACGTTCTTCAATCCGAACGGCATTGCGTTGTAGCAGTAGGTGTCGTCCGCCATAATGAAGCTCACTTTCTCCTGGTCTTCTCGAGCGAGTGGTACTTGGTGGTAACCCTGATAAGCATCCAGCATGCATATCAACTCGCATCCGGCGGTCGAGTCTACCATCTGGTCAATTCGGGGCAGAGGGTAAAAGTCTTTCGGGCACGCCTTATTCAGATCCCGGAAGTCGATGCAGACCCTCCACTTATTGTCTGGCTTGGAGACCAACACCACATTCGCGAGCCAGCTCGGGAACTGTACTTCCCGTATGTGGCCGCCCTCCAGGAGTTTCTCGACTTCCGCTCGAATGATGGCATTCTGTTTCGCACTGAAGTCTCGCTTCCTCTGCTTGACGGGACGAGCGTCCGGCCGCACATGGAGCTCGTGCTTTGCGACGATCGGCGAGATGCCTGGTAGCTCGTGCGTTGACCACGCGAAGACGTCGTTGTTGCGCTGTAGGCACATGATCAGCTCCTCCTTCGGTGCCGCTTCCAGGTCTGATGCAACGAAGGTGGTGGCCTCCGGTCGGCCATCCCGGATCTGCACTTTTTCTTTTTCTTCATAAACTAAGGTGGGAGGCCTTTCAGTTATAGCATTTACCTCGATCCGGGGCGCCTTCCGAGCGGACCTCGACTCGACTCGAACCATCTCCACATAGCAGCGCCGTGCTGCCAACTGATCGCCTCTGACCTCTCCCACTTGGTCTTCGACAGGGAACTTGATCTTTTGATAGAATTTCGAGACGACAACCCGGAATTCACTGAGGGCTGGTCGGCCCAAAATGACGTTGTACGCAGAGTGTGCGTCCACTACGATGAAGTTAGTGGTCTGCGTCCTTCTGAGCGGCTCTTCACCGAGCGAAATAGCCAATTTCATCTGGCCGACCGGCTGAACCTCGTTACCAGTGAATCCGAACAGGGGCGTTGTCATAGGCAACAGCTCAGCCCTGTCTATCTGAAGCTGGTCGAATGCTTTCTTGAAGATGATGTTGACCGAGCTCCCTGTGTTAATAAAGATGCGATGAATAGTGTAGTTTGCTATTATCGATTGGATGATGAGGGCGTCATCGTGAGGCACTTCAACTCCCTCGAGGTTGCCAGGGCCGAAGTTGATCTCGGGCCCGCTCGCCTTCTCTCGGCTGCATCCCACGACATGGATCTCTAGGCGTCGGGCGTACGACTTGCGGGCTCGATTGGAGTCACCGCTGGTTGGCCCACCAGTGATTATGTTAATTTCCCCCCAAGCGGTGTTGCTTCTATTTTCTTCCTCCCGAGCAGATGGTCTGGCTCGCTCGTGGGAGGCTCGAGGGTTGCTTCTTGGTTGGTGCGGGTGTCGTTGCTCGGGTGACTGTTTGGATGCTCGCCATCCGACATTTTGATGATTATGCACTCGGTCAAGTGAAGGCAATCGGCGGCGATAACGCATTGGCTTAGTGACCGGGGCGAGACTCCGACAGTCGCGGGTGTTGTGGTTTGCCGACTGATGAAGTGAACAAAACATGGGAGGCCATACCTTTCCTTTCGACTTAGGTCGTTCGGCTGCCACGCCACTACAAGAAAACATGGCTTTAGAGACGAAACATTCCGTCTCTGAAAGTCATTTTTCTGTTTCTAAAGAATATTTGAGACGGAATATTCCGTCTCAAAAATCAGTTAGTGAAAGCTCCGCGGAAATATTTCGTCTCTAATTTCAAAAACAGATTAAACAACTGTTTATGAATCAGTTTTTAATTTAACTAAATGAAATTAATTTCAAATGCAAATTTCATTTCTAATTTTGTTTTAGATTAGCCTGGCTCAAATTATCTAACAAATATAATGTTAATCTGTTTAGCAATCCATTTATAATTCTGTTTATAAATCCACATATAAATTTATTTGCAAATTTATCACTAATTTTATCGATATTTCATATTTACATATTACTTTGCAACAAACAATCACAAATTTCAAATAAATTAAAATATTAAAAAAACTAATTTCTAAATCTAAAAGTACAATATGATTACCATTAAGATAAATAAACATTCACATCGTCTCGAGATAAAAGCAATCACACATTACGATTCCAATTTTCTTTTCCTTTTAATAATTTCTCCCTCCGCCCTCTTGCTAGTAGCATGCATGTCTTCAATTTCTTATGATAATTCTTTATTCTTCTTATTAGAGAAAATCTGTTGAAACTTTAATTGTTTGATCTTCCAAACTGTCGATCGCGTTCAAGTTCATACACCCTCCTCTTACATGAGTCACCCATCACATCGCAACACTGTAGAAAATTTGTCGCCCGTCTCATCACATCATGATTGAAGATTGAATGAAGAATTAGTAGAATAGTCATCAACATTTTATTTTTCTCTTTCTTATTCCTGTTCATAATACAATAACTTATATTAGTCTAAAAATTTTAAAAACAAAAAAAAATGAGATACACACACGAAAACAATAATGAACAATTAATTATTTTTACTTACACTAACTCAAACCGATTTATTGTCCACGAACTCTCTGATACCGCTGCTAAAAATTAAAAGGAGAATGTAGGTAGATTTTTTAATAATAGAAACAAATATTTTGAATCTTTGTAAAGGCTTTACATGGAGCCTGAAGATGGTCAAATATTCAGAATAAATAGAAGTATTATTTACACTTGTGAATGTGTCATCAGAAAGGTCAGAGAAAAAAAATCAGTTATCGGCTAAGTCAAAAATTTTAAAAATTTAATCTGGTAAAAATTTTCTTCTCTATATGTTAGAGAAAAACAATCAGTTATTATTCAACTAATATTCATAATTCATAACTTCCTTCGAACATCATGTTTACTATTGTATAAACCAGGATGCAAGGAAGTTTGATTAAATCAAGTCCTTTTAAAACTATAGGTTATTTGCAAGGAAAACCCAAAAAAGATGATTAAAATGGGCATTAAAGCAGCCAAGTGTAATACATTACATCAATAGAAACAGTAACATGGAAAGGAACTAATAAAGAAATACATTCTTTTGGTGATTAGAGAGATTTGAAAGTTGAAAATAAATCCTTTGCAATAAGAAAACACACACCTGACACATTCAATGACTTCAACTCGAATAATGATGAAAAATTACTCATACTTGAAGTAGCAGAGAACAAAGCCACACACCTGACACAGGGAATGAACAAAACTAAAGACAAGGACTACACAACTCAAGAGGAAATATAACCATAAGTAAGAGATTGCAATTGCAAAACGATCTCAGTAACTAATTTAATACAGTATCTAGAAATCTTGTGACAGAAATGGAGGACACAAGTTAAACTAGTATCCAAGCCTTTGGCAAGCAAGTTGGCATGCTATTGACAGTGAAATGAAGCAAAATAATTAAGCAATTGCTTGTAAGCAAGGTTCTAGTGTGTGGAACTCAACCGATTTGGAGAAGCAAAAGCCAAAACTTACAAAAGGAAATGTAGACTAAAACCATAATCAACTAAGCAGAAGAAACGGGATATTAATCAAGAAAATGGCACATTGGTAGATGTCGATCATCCAATAGTCACTACAAGAAAAAAGGTCTATTAGGACATTTTCTTTACGACATTTATTATAAAATGTCATTATAGATCCTTTATAGCGACATTTATTAAAACTAATTAACTATAAAAATATCATATTTGATTACACCCTTTATCATGACACATTTATAAAATGTCTTGACAAATAATAAATTAATTAATCTAATTTATATCATGTACATGTTAATTAACCTAGCTGAGATAGACTTTTCCCAAATGCGCGTGCCCCGTCTCCATCGTCGCTGCACACTTTTCCCAAATGCACATGCCCCGTCTCCACCTCCGCTCTCCCTCGATCATCTCCACCGTTGCACCTTTGATCGTCTTTGTTGTTGCGCCTCGTCTCCGTCTATGTGCCGCATCTCTACCGCCGTTGCGCCTTGTTTATCCTCTACTGCTTCCCTCTCCTCAGTGAAATCAGAATTTAGGGCTAGCCTCATCTCCGACACTGCGCCCCATCTCCGCCGTCGTGCCTTGTCTCTACCGCTGTCAAGCCCCGTCTCTGTCATTGCTGCGCCCCATCTCTACCGTCGTTGCACCCTATATATCCTCTGTCGCTTCCCTCTCTACAGCAAAATCAGAGTTTAGGGTTGTGCCTCATCTCCGCCACTGTGCCCGTCTCTGCTGCTACGCTCATCTCTACCGCTGCTGAGCCCCATCTCTACCGTAGTTCTCCCCTTTTCCACAAGCCGCAGTTCTTCTCTCTTCAGCACTGTGCCGAAGCCACCATTCGTCTCATCTAAGGTTTCTCCCTCTTTTTCTAACAATTTGGATACTTGTTTCTTCATGAATTATGCTTCAGTTATATCCTTAGTTTGCCTAATCCCTGAGTAACTTGAAGAACTAATAATAAAATTTGATTTGTGCATGTTATTAAAACCTTTTACATCATCTGTTACTTAGAATCCTTGCTTCATGAATCCTTGTTTCAATAAATGAATCCTTGCTTCATGAATCATTTCTTTAGTAAATGAATCCTGCATGTTAGGAAATGTAATATATTTTCTAAAATATATGGTTCTCTAATTTTATTTCACTTTGAATTCTACCTATTGGTTCTCCATGCTTTACCTATTTCATGATAAAACAAATTTCAATTTATCATAATGAAATTCTCAAAACTTGCATTTATTATTCGTTTACTTCACTTGATGTGTCTAGGAAAGGTGTGAAAAAATAAAGCTGCCAGAAAGCACAAGATAATGCATCAAACCACTGGATGGACATCTTTTGCTCAAGTGCAGCACAAATTGGTAATTCATCTTATTCATGTTATAATTCTATATAAGTTTTAGTATCCCCAAACTTTCTAAATGGTAGAGTTTGTCTTTTGCACATTAACCTCAAGAAAATTTTGCATTTTATTGATTGAGTAAAGTTTATTGTTGTCAGTGATATATTATGTAGTATATGAATTACAGCAAACGAGATGAGTATGGTGGATCTTAAAATGCTTTAGAGAATTTACCATTGGGATCCACTAAGAGGCTTCTCCTAATGCAGTGATGAGATCAGGAGGTATGGGATTGAGCAGAGGTCAGTAAAAAAGCAACAAGAGGAAGTGATGCAGGTTTTTTAATAGGAAGCATATAATAGAAGTAGATGTAGGTTTTTTAATATGAAGCAGATGGTGCATTAGCTGTTGGTTGTCGCTGCCACCTAGTGCTAGTGCTATGTTCTTATTGAGACTGACAGCAGATAGAGGAATAGGCATGGCAAGTACAAGCACAGCGATGGACTCTAACCTCTCTTCACCAACTCTGGATGTTTGCTGCCTCCTGTCCATTGCTATTCCTCTATTGCTTTTTGTTGTTGCTGCTACTGCGGCCATCTGACTTCTTCCAACTTTACAAAAAACCATAAGCAAAAGGGCTATTTGAACCTTAAAAAAAGAAAAGAAAACCACCCCAATGGTAGTCAGGTAGTGGTATATTATAACTAGAGAGCATGTGAGTGCCTACACAGCCACTCAAAGGATCTTATAAGTCTCAAACTTTGATTACATTAATATAATATTTTTCTTCAAGTTTGATGCTCTTTGGATATATACCAAGTACATGTTTATTAGCTTTTGTTGATTAGTTTTATTGAAGTAACTGAAGGTGGAAAACTTGTTTATTAGATTGGGATGAACTTGAATATTTGCAGGAAAAAGAAAAGGGACACCCTCCATCATGAGTTGAATTAGTCCAGGCTTGCTTTACTCATACTAATGGAAGTCCCTCAAGTAATTTTGTAGCAGAAAGATTGGTAAGCTATTTTATACTCTTCAAATATGTTGTAGCAAAAATGATTTATTTTAATTATCATTATGTATTTAATAAATATCAACATGTCATATTTTGATAAAGGCTATAATGAATGAATTAACAAATCAACTTCATGAAGATTCTAATGATCCAAAAAAATGGATACGCTTTCATTGAGTTATAGCTTGGTCTTATCATCTGGTATATTTTTTTACTTTTCATTGAAATATTATTGATTTTTTATATTTATCATGTAATTATAATTTTAAATAAATATGAAATGCATTTGTAATTACCAGTAAGCAAAGATTACTATTAAGTGAATATGAAATGATACTTTACATTTTCTCATTTGGTATGATATTTAATCTTTATCATTATTTATATTAACTTTTGTATGCATTGTTTTATTTCAGTAATACAAATTTATTCATTGTATTTTAGGTGATTGGGACTTGGATTTTTGTGAAGCAATATGACAGTTGGAGATGGTTTGCCGAGTTGAGTTTTTATTTTATAAGACTTTGTTAGTTCTAAAACTTAATATTTTGAGTGTAGTGTGTTGTTAGTTTTGGATGTAAAGAACTCGTCGTTAGTTTGCATTTGTAACTTTGACTCAAATATTTGTTGGATGAATTTAGATTATCTATTTGCACTTTAAATTGTATTTTATATATTTTTTTTATTCTAAATGGTGGATGGATTGTGATGATATGTAAATATTAAATTCATGTTATATATTCTATATAAATATTAATGATTATTTAAAATATATTTATAAATTATTATAATGATATTTATTAATGTCATTATAGATTAGTTAAGGTGACATAAAATAATCTTATAAATTATCTTTATTGACACTTTTTATTGTCCTTATAAAAAACATAAATATCATAATAAATGAGTTTTGCTGACATTTAGCTTTGTCGTTATTATGATGATAATATGACATATATAAATGTCCTTAAAAAAATATTTCCTGACATTATAAAGTGTCATTATATCTTTAAATTGTAACACTTTTGATGTTAGCATTGATATTGTATAACGATATTATAAAATGTCAGGAAATCGAAGAGGGTCTAAGACGACATCACTTTATAGGGCGTTTTTGGTAGATGTCACCAAAATGTTAGTGTCACTATAAATATACTATAAGGACATTTTCGTGTGTCATCATAGACTAATTTTTTCTTGTAGTGAGTCAACAAATGCAGCAACAATCACATCAAAATCAATCCCTAATCCAACACGAAAGGAAATGCCACCCAGCAAGATCACTTCATTTTCAATCCGGCCAACTCACCTATTCCTGCGGTCGCTTCTTCCACTTCCGGGCGGCATTCTGGCGGCATGTCGAAGGCGAAGGAGGATCACGCCAGAGCCGAGATCGATGACCATGATCCCCTTGACCGGGAATTAAAGGAACAACTCCTCCTGCGCTCACTCTATCACCTTGCGGAGTGTGCCGTAGCTGAGGTTCTCCCGTTCCTTGCTGTCAAAGTAGGTGAGCTCGTCTTCACAGTGCGCATAGTAGGGGCCATAGAGTCGGACCTCGAGGAGACAGGAGGCGTCGTCGTAGAAGAAGCAGTTGACAGACTTGGGGATTAGCGCGTTAGGGAGGCTGTGGCTGTGGTTCCGGAGGAGGTCGTGGATGGTGGTGGAGCATAGGTGGATTTAAAAACATGGATTCTGTAATGCGATTTGGGAAAAGAAAAAACCTTTATTTGGTTGCTTTCGATCTTAGCGAAGGTGACAATGTTGAGCACTGGAGGCTTACCAATGACCGTTTTGAAGCGGCCGCAGGCGTCCTTGCCACCGTGGGCGTCCTTGCTGCTGTGGCCCAGGTGTCCTCACCGCCATCCGAGGTGCACAACTTGCTCGAGCGAGGAGGTCGGCTACGAGAAGGAATTAGGTTAGGAGCGATTTAAGAGGAAGGGAAAAGAAATTTAGAGAAAGGGAAAATAAAATACTTATATTTATATTTTATATGTATTTAATATTTATTTTTTTATAAATTTATATGAAATAATATTTTAAATTTGTTTTATATTTCATCTTAAATTCCTTTTATATTATATTTTTTTAAATGGAATACATCTGTATTTTTTGTAACAAATATATGATTCGTATAAATTTAAAATAAATATTTTCATCTTAAGTTGTCATTAAATTTTAAAGGAATTTTTGATAAAAATTTTAAATATTATTTATAATCTATATTTATTTTTATTTATTAAAAGTTATTTATAATTTTTTCAAAATTTTATTTTAATTTTTATCTTAATTTTTTAAAAAAATTATATTTATAAGCAGACTGCTAAATTCGGTAACAAATCCTTCTCTAAGTTACATAAATATGAAATGGATTTTATTTCTATCAAAAAAAATTATCTCTAATTTATATAAATTTAAAACAGATTTTTTCTATCTTAACTTTCAATTAAATTTTAAACAAATATTTTAACAGAAATTTTACCGTTTCAATTTTTGTTTGTAATCTGTATTTTTTTTTGTTTATAAAAATTTATTTGTAATTCCGTCTCAAATTCATTTCAATTTTCGTCTCAATTTATTTTCCAAACATTATATTTTATTAAATTGAAACAGATTAGTAATTCTGTAGTAAGTCTGTCTCTGATTGACCTAAATCTGAAACAGATTTTAATTCCGTCTTAAAAATCTGTTTCTGAAGTCCAGTTTTTTTGTAGTGCGTGTTGGACAATGTGCGGCCTTGATTCCTTATGCGGCCTCATCCCCTCGACCTAGGGTCCTCTGGGTGGTTGATGAATGGCTTGAGGCCTCCGCTCGGCTGGCGCTGTTAACTCTGCCGGTGTTTCCGTTTTACGGGTCGCTTGCGTCTCCTCCACGTTGATGTATTCGCTTGCCTTTTTCAGCATATGGTCATAGTCGCGCGGCGGTTTCCTGATGAGCGAGCGGAAGAAGTCGACATCCATCAGCCCCTGGGTGAAGGCGTGCATCATGGTCTCGGATGAGATTGTGGGAATTTCCAGAGCGGTCTGGTTGAATCGCTGGATGTAAGCTCGGAGAGTCTCTCTGGCCCCTTGCTTCATGGAGAACAGACTGACGCTGGTCTTTTGGTAGCGCCTGTTGCTCGCAAAGTGGTGGAGGAAAACCGTCCGGAAATCCTTGAAACTTTGAATCGATCCGTCTGACAACCTCCGGAACCAACGTTGTGTGGAGCCGGACAGGGTGGTGAGGAAGACCTTGCATTTGACTCCGTCGGTGTATTGATGGAGAGTAGCGGCGTTGTCGAACTTACCGAGATGGTCGTCCGGGTCGATTGTACCATTGTACTCTCCGATCGCTAGAGAAGCATAATGCTTTGGGAGCGAGTCTTGTAGAATAATCACCTCAGAGAACTGATGATTGATCCGCTCGGGGGATAACTCGGTTCGAGGCGACTTCCCCTTCCTGGCATCCCGCACGGGCGCTTCATCGGATGATCCCTGGTTGACTTGGGTCAGCTCGGACGGAATCTGGAACAGGGCCCGATGGAATGGAATAGGGGCAGCGGGTGCCTCTCCTGGCGTGCTGGTCTGCCCTCTATTCTACGCCCACATAGAAAATTGCTCCGGTCGATCTTCTAGTGTCGCTCGGCCACCTGACGTTGAGGTGGCTTGCTGTGCCAGCCGCTTGGTGGTAACTTTTTGTTGCCGCTCCACTATCTTTGCTGCTCGCGCCTGGACGAGCGCGTCGAGCTCTTCTTAGGAGAGCGTCACGATGTGTTGACGTCCAACTTCTTCCATCGTCTCGGCTCCGGATTCAGGTGCGTTCCCACAGACGGCGCCAATTTGATCCTGTCCGAGAGTCGAGTCGATGGACGCTGGGGATGTGGCGCTCTATCCTGTCTTCGGATGACCTCCCAGATGACGTGGACCCTCGGCGAACCTGCAGCAAAGCCAAGCCGGGAAGGGGTTCCCTGCGACGACCCTTTGATGCTCAAGTCAGGCCACGAGGAGAAGAAGCGGGAGCAAAATAGCGAGACTGTAGCTACAGTGAAGAATATCCCATACCTCCGTTGAAGTCTAGAGGTCCTTATATAGGATCCTGGGGGAACACGTGCACGCTCGTCGAGGCTTGCACGCTTCCCAAAACATACCTCAAAATGGACGTGTCAGAAAAGTGTGCCTGATGCCATACCGCAACCGTCCGAGCATATCTCCGATATGACAGTGAAAACTTCCACCGTACGATCTTCTGTTTGGTCTGGTCGCCAACCATGCTATCTGTCGGCGACGCATGTCTCGAGAAGGATATCGCCAGCAGCCCTCCTCTTGTCCGTTACAAGGCCGAGCGGGAGAGCCGCTCGGTTGCATACTCGGCCTGACACGTAGCCTTAGTTGTTTGGTAGCTCGGTCGAGCGGACATGTCGCTTGGCGCATCGGCTTTTTTATACGAGAACCCCTGAGCATCGGAAACCTGACCTACGATCGAGCTATCTTCGCGTCGGCCTGGGCGCTACAACGGCTGATCGACGAGGTGACCTCCCCGCTCGTCCAGACCTTTGGGCTGACCATCTTGACTTTGACTTCCACGTGTCATTGACCACTGTATGGCTGGGCCCTCTCTTTCACCACCGAATCAGATCTATTCACTACTATTTTTAGGGATATTTTTTTTAAAACAGAAAAATAGATTCAAAGGTACTCTTTTAATTAAAAAAAAATTACTCTTTAATCATATCCTTAGATTAACTGGACTATGGTAAATTAAAAACCTTTAATATGTTTTAATTATTACATTTAGTATCATCTCAATATAATAATCAATATATAAAAGTCGTTTCTGGTCAAGCGTAACGATCAAAGCAACAAATCATCTCCTCTTATTGTAATACTAGTTGCAGAAACTCCATAACTCAACATGCAAACATTCTTGAACTGAGAAGATATATAAAAGAGAGGTCATCATTCGTTTCATTGGTATTGGCTCGCAAGCTTTCCCTCCTTGACAATGTAGTTTTGAGCTGGAAATTCCTCTCCTTTGAAGTACTTATCGAGTGTGTCTTTCACTCCATCCGCATATCTCAGCTGCACAATTTAGATAATTTAACCATGTTAATTAATCTTCAAGTCCAACAAAATTTTCCAAGGAAAGAAGAAGCAAATTGAATGTGGCCGACGAAACTGCCAAGAAAACCTACTTGACTGTTAATGGTGGTGCCAGATACATGGGGAGTCATTGCGTGGTTTGGCATGTACCGCCATGGATGATCTCTGGGAGCTGGCTGGGGATTCCAAACGTCTCCACTGTAACCCGAATGATCAGAGCAAGATGGATGGATTCATTTATTTAGCAATAAAATAAAAAAAATTAAATCTTCTGATCTGATTCATTTTTTCAACGGATCGGATAGTTATCATATGAACCTGCAATGTGCCCACTAGAGCAAGCATCTACGACTGCTTGGGTGTCCATGATAGCAGCTCGAGCATTATTCACGATGAGAACTCCCTTCTTCAACTTCCCGATCCTCTCCTTATCAAACATTCCTCTGAAGGAAACAGAGAGAGCATTAATTTCTGGAGTCGTCGATCCAATGTCCGATCAGTCATCGGAAGGAACAAAAAAAACTAAAAAAAATAAAAATGAGACCTGGTTTTCTCGGTAAGAGGCGTGTTTATGACGACGACGTCACACTTTGGGAGAATTACATCAAGATCTTCCTCAAACTTAGCTCCTGTCTCTTTCTCCAGTTCAGGTGAAATCGTGAGGCGGTCATGGTAAAGCAGATTGCAGTTGAAAGGCTTCAGGCGCTGAAGCAAAAGCTTCCCGATGCGCCCCGCCCCGATAATGCCGACAGTCTTACCCTCAAGATCGTAAGCCCTGTGCGCGATGCCCGCGACGTTCCAGTCACCGTCGATCACCTGACGATAACCAGGCAAGAAGTTCCGGACGAGGATGAGAATTCGCATCAATTCATCCTCTGCCACCGAGACAGCATTGCTTCCGCTGATTTCTACTACAGTGATTCCTGCGTCGGCTGCCGCTTTCAGATCGACGTGGTCCGAGCCAACCCCAGCGGTCAGAAGAAGTTGCAGGTTTTTGGCTTTCTTTATCTTCTCCGCGGTCACGTAAACCGGATGGAAGGGAGTCGTGATCAAAACATGCATGTCGTGAATGTGTTTCTCTAACTCTGCCATGAGAAAATAAAGAAGCTAAATTAAATTAGCCCAATATCCGTTCCAATTCGATGACTAACAATCAGAGAAATTTAACATACGAACCGCAATTTGGGCCTTCTTTGTCATCAGTTACAATGTACTGGTGGCCTTTCGATTCTAGCCAGTCCCGAATGCCCAAGGCGGCTTCAGCGCACCCTACAAATTCAGGATTCAGGGAAGCGTACTGGTTGGCCTTGTAGAAAACGCCGACGATCTTCTTGCTATCTGGCGAATTAGCCTGCAGTGCACGTACGGTTACGACAAACATAATCAGATACATGCATGCCATGGTGTTATGGCGCCAAATTAAATAACCCGATCGAGTAGTGGGATTACATGGAGCGTCCTGGAGCCCGTTCCGTCGACTGTGGCTGCTGCAGCGCTGAGCGTCGCCATCTTCCTTAATTACCAGTGTAGCAATCGTGTACGAGGATAAGAGATATTGAGCGATGTGACGAAACGAAGCGGAGAGTCAATTTATAGAGAGGAAAAAAAGACAAAAAGAAAGATAGAAGAGTACTAGTTGAGGGCAATTGTGGTTTGGAGAGACTCAAGAGTCAAGGGGCGGCGAAGGAGGAAAGGTAAGTATTAATATATTATATATATACATAAATATAGTATTTATTAAATAAAATATAATTATTAATTTATTTTGGAAAGTTAATTTGGTTGGAAAATATTTAAATTATTAATTAAAATGAATTTTAATCAAAAAGTTATTTTGATCGGTATTTCTAATTTTTTACTAACTAAATTAAATTTGACTAATAATGTTTAATTTTTTATTTGTGGAATTTAGATTGGACTAATAATTTTTAATTTTTATAGGTGAAAATTAAATTTGATCCATAATTTCTTTTAGTTTTTACTAGTTTGAAATTCTGTCCATGACGCATCAGTCATAGTCGGTCTCAAGCCCAACCCAGATAAAAGAAGAGGGTTATGTTAGGTTGTCAAGCAGCGTTGAATTATAATTGATGTTCAATGAATGGATCAATTAAACTATTATGTGCGAATGCTAAGTTGTTATTCGGAAGAAATGCGTAAAATATATATATATTATATATATATACATAAATATAGTATTTATTAAATAAAATATAATTATTAATTTATTTTGGAAAGTTAATTTGGTTGGAAAATATTTAAAATTATTAATTAAAATGAATTTTAATCAAAAAGTTATTTTGACCGGTACTTCTAATTATTTACTAACTAAATTAAATTGGGCTAATAAAGTTTATTTTTTTATTTGTGGAATTTAGATTGGACTAATAATTTTTAATTTTTATATGTGAAAATTAAATTTGATCCATAATTTTTTTTAGATTTTACTAGTTTGAAATTTTGCCGTCGGTCTCAAGCCCAGATAAAAGAAGAGAGTTATGTTAGGTTGCTAAGCAACGTTAAATTATAATTGATATTCAATGAATAGATCAATTAAACTATTGTGGGCTAATGCTAAGTTGTTTTTTAGATGGAACACGTTACAGGATCCGACTTTAATGTATCAGCAAGGACCGCTGTTGGTGCAATCTTAGGTCAAGGTTGACCTGGTTGACCTGACTCGAGTTGACCTGACTCGAGTTGTGTTTTGATGTTTGACGATGTTTGACGAGAAGAGAGTTGTATTCTTGATGTTTGACAAGAATAGGTGTTTGGGAGATTGTAGGTGCAACCTTAGGTCAACGTTGACCTGGTTGATCGTGATTCGGGAAAAGTCCAAGCAGGGAGCTTGGCACGCGAAAAGTCCAAGTACGGAGACTTGGCACGGGGAAAAGTCCAAGCAGGTAGCTTGGCACGCGGAAAGTCCAAGCAGGGAGCTTGGCACGAGGGAAAGTCCTAACTGGGATGTTAGGCAGTGTGGAAAGTCCTGGTGAAGGCAGCGGAAAGTCCTAACTGGATGTTAGGCATGTGGAAAGTCCCGTGAGTGAAGCCAGGCGGGGGAAAGTCCTAACTGGACGTTAGGCGGTTGGAAAGTCCCGTGAGTGAAGCCAGGGAAAAGTCCTAACGGATGTTAGGCAAGGTGAAAATCCTGAGGGCAGGTGAAAGTCCAGTGAGTGAAGCCGTGCAAGGAAAAATCCAATGGATCGGGGATGATCGGACATCCGGTGTTGAGGAAAGTCCAAGTAGGTCAAAGGATTGACCGGACACTGGGGAGAATTCTAGCAGTCAAGGGAGTGACCAGATGCTAGGAATGAAGTACCAACAAGTCAAGATTGACCGGATGTTGGTTTGGACTGGTTTGGGCGAAAACCATGAACTAGATCGATCCGGTGATCGATCCATGATACTCGAAATTCTCGATCGGTCCGGTGACCGATCAAGAATACATCGATAGCCATCAGAACGTAGGGCGATCGGTCGGTGACCGATCGTGAGTCGTCGAAGCCCGAGAGCGGGCAGAGAGCCGATCGGTCCGGGGACCGATCATTAAAGCTCGATCGGTCCACGCATCGATCAGTACACGGCAATGAAGCGGTTCTTCACGATCGGTCCGGACCGATCAGATACTGATCGGTCCACGCATCGATCAGGTTCTAGCCGCCAGCGGCCAGTTTCTTCATTTCTTCGCGGTATAAGGAGACGAGGCATCTTCTGAGCTACTTCTTTTTTTCCTCTTCTCTTCTGCGTTTGAGCTTCGACTGAGCTTTGTTGAGCTCACTTCCGAAGCCCTGCGTGAGCTTCTTCTACCGAGGTGCTTGTTGGCATTCGTCCGTGAAGTTGTTGCTTCCAGGACTTTAGTCGACAAGAAGGCAAGCTTGTATTGTTACATTCATTGTATTTACTTCTTGTATTCCTTGTATTCTATCTTGCTGTTGCGAGTTATTGTGGCGAGGTTTCTCCACCCACAAGGAGTATCTATTAGCCGGTTTTCCGGGGGCTCATCCACCGACGGATTGACTGGACTCGTCCACCTTACGGACACGCCGAGGAGTAGGAGCCCTAATCTCCGAACCTCGTTACATCCTTGTGTTAAGGTTTGGTTTTCTTCTCTTTCGTTTCTTTGTATTTTCCGCTGTGCTAACTCGATTTGTAGAAAGAAAGTGAATTTGGGGTCGGCTATTCACACCCCCCCTCTCTAGCCGAGTACGAAAGATCCCAACAACCGCTACATCTCTAGAGTAATTATGAAAGATTGATGTATGATTTTACAGATAAAAATGTAAGAAGATTAATTTTTTATAATTAATTGTAATGGCTCACGTGGCACTAGGTGTAACATAACGATTGTCAAATGGCGTCATAAAAGATAGTGAGACCTGCCCCCATGACATGAAAGAAGGTCGGGACCCTTTCTTGCTTACATTGAATGAGACCAATCCCCAACCTCGGTCCTAACATTCAGGAGGCCCTGGGCAAAACGATAAAATAGACCCTAATTTTTTTTAATAAAGTAAAATTTATTTACAATGACTTCTTCTAACTTTCCTAAAAGCAAAATCATTTATAATATTATTAATTTTAAGATTTTCAAAAATCTCTTTTTCAATAGATAAAATTGCTAATCCATTCAATCTCTCGTGCGACATAGTTGATCTCATGTATGTTTTCAGTAATTTTAATTTTGAGAAACTTCTTTCAGCTGATCCTACGGTAACAGACATAGTCAACAATATTCTATAAGCAATTGCAACATTTGGATAACAATCTATATTTTTTACAAAATTAAGAATATCAACTGCTGACATTATCTCATTTGGTAAAGTTAGTTGTAGTATTTTTAATTCTGCAAACAAATCATCTAACTCAACATCTAATATGAATTATCATGCGTAAAAGTGGATGTCAGATTAACACAACATTTTCTCAACTCATCATTATCTAATGATTTTAATGTTTTCGAATCAAACAAAAAACCAAATATATTTTCAAATGTTTTCATTTCATCAAATCTACTTTTCAAAGAAGAAATTGTCATGTCTACAATAATCACAAAATAATCAATTCTAAAAGATTCTTCAGGTGATAGTGAAATTTCATCATCTTCTTTCTCATCAAATTATTTTTTTCTAAAAATACGACGTTTCATTGAAAATACTGGCTCTATATTCATATCAGATGCAAGACTTTTAGCAATATTCAAACTTGTTGCAAAACCATCATTCCTATATTTTTCAAAATATGATATTATACCATCTAATTGTTTCATAGCAGAATCAATGCACATAGATTTTGATTGTAACTTCTTACTTATCATGTTTATAGCAAATAAAATATCATACCAAATAACCATACCAAGTAAAGATTCAAAACTTTCAATTGAGTGAACTATACTTTCAGCTTCACTCTTAGACTTTGCATCATCACAAATGTCATATAACTCTAATAAAGCACTTCGCACTTCAAGAGCTTGAAACCTAATAGCTTGAACAATTTTAATACGACTTTCCCAATGTGTGTTTGAAAAAGATTTGACAGTTAATCCTTTCACATTATCAAGTAAAACTTTCCATCTTTTTGGAGAACTTGAAAACAATGTATATATGCGTTGAACTACTCCAAAAAAAGAAACGGCTTTAACACAAGAATGTGCCATATCACTAAGAGTCAAATTAAGACTATGACAAGCACATGACATGTATAACGCTCTTGGGTTTATTTCAAGCAACCTCTTTTGAACTCCTTGGTGTTTTCCTTTCATATTAGAACCATTATCGTAACCTTGACCTCTAATATTTTCAATACTAAGATCAAGTGATTTCAAAATATTTTTTAATTCATTAAAAAGTCCAAGACCAGACGTATCATTAACTTTTAGAAACTCTAAAAAATACTCTTCTATTTTCACATTGCTAGATGACATATTAACACATCGTACTATGAAAGTCATTTGTTCTTGATGACTAATATCCGGAGTACAATCAAGAATTATTAAAAAATATTTTGCCTCCTTAATTTTCTTAATGATAATACTTCTAACATTATCGGCTAAAAGAGAAATCAACTCATTCTAAATTTTATGATCAAGATAATGATGATGAATTTCATTATTTTGTATGCGTCTAATATGATCTTGCATCACAACGTCAAATTCAGCAATCATTTCAATCAACCCTAAAAAGTTTCCATTACTTTCTTGATTTAGTTTCTCATTAGATCCCCGAAAAGCCAAACAACGTTTAGAAAGACATTTTACAATTGCTAATATTCTTGTAAAAACTTATCTCCAACGCTCTCTTTCTTTAGAAATTTCTCGTTGTAGATCTTTATCAATTGCTTTATTTTTATCTGATCTCATTTTTAATTCCTTCCAAGAGTTCATATTAGTTATATGTTCAATAGAATTTTCATGTTCTTTAAGTCGTTCGCTGATATGTTTCCAATCTCTAAACTCATCATTCGCTAAAGAACTTCTATTGTTTTCAGATTTAAATAACTTGCAATAAAAGCAATAAACTTTATCTACATATTTACTATATACCAACCACTTTCGATCTCTTTTCCTCTCCATTACATAACTTTTTAAAATAATAAGTACTTGAAAAATGTCTAGAGTAGTGATCAAAAGGAAATGTGAGATTTATTTCTCTTATAGGCCCCTTTTCAACTAAAATATCAGATTGTTATCAAGATTATCCAAATTTCTTGAGTCATATATATCAAGTGGAGGAATAAATTATTTATCAATATAATTATTCCCATTATCTACTACATTAGTAACATTTTCATGCTCTCTTAAATTATCTTTATCTTCATTAACATCATGAATTTCATTAGATTCATCATTAACATCATGAATTTCATTAGACTCCTCGCTAACATCATGTATTTCTTTAGACTCATTTATATTATCCCTATTTAAAATTTCTATATTTTCATTAGAACTTGTACCACTACAACAAAAACCCTCATAGACATCGGTTTTCCACCGGTGTCTATTACATTTTCGACCGATGTCTATGAAGCCAATGTAAAAGGTCGGCCATTTTAGACATCGGGTTAAAACCGGTGTAGTATCACTTAACGACACCGGTGTTCGAATCGGTTATTAACCGGTGTAGTATCACTTAACGACACCGTTTCATCAATGGTGTAAAATCGATGTAATATTATATAGTGATAGATCTATCATTCCTGGGGACTTAATATAATCCAAACCAAAAATTTTAATCTAACTACATAAACAACAATTTTAATCTTTCAAATTCAATTCATTAGTAGTTTTGATATGAAAAGGTGAAGAAGTGTTTTCTTGTCATAAAAAAATTCCTTTAAGCTTATATGAGTACTCAAATAGGTCAAAACTGCAGCATCTAAATTCTGTAGTAATGGTAATGGTGGAGGCATACAAAAGAAACTTAGCAACTGCAAAAAAAAATGACAGCAGGAATGGATGCCTCGCCACATTTAAGATATCAATAACCTTACTCTCCTTCATTGACTCGGTTACATTTTGCAATAGGGCCTGCACAAGGATAGACATAGAAGTAAATGCCAGAGGAAAGTATGCAACTGAACAATCACATTTTGGATATTGGCAAACAAATTCGACTAGACTGACCATTCGAAAGTTGTCGAACGATATGTGACCTTCTCCATTTGGTGCTAGCAGCTTAAACTGTGATCTTAGACAAAACAGCTGATTCTCTGTTAGGGCTTTGGATAGCGCCTGAAAAGTGCGATGCAATAAAAAAATATTAAACAAGTAAGATAAGAGTATACAACCATTGTATAAGTTCTGCATGTTGCTGTAAGACAGACTTCGAGGTTTTGATGAATTGAATATGATGGGTGCAAAATTGTTTGCCCGGGAACCGCTGTTTGTATGTTTGTTGTACTACTGCCTTAAGATATGATAAGAATAGGTTCAGCAAATCAGCAATCAAATTTTAAATGATTTTTATTTTTTATTTTTTAAATTATTAGGTTGGAGAAAGCCTCAAGTAGTAAAGACCAACACAGCTTAATCATGATAATGATTTATCAAGAATACCAAGTCTACAAGATTTGAAATTTAAGCACACATTTACCGGGTTTGTAGAGTAGTAGCTCTAAGATATCCATATTGGGTTTGCCTTCTAAGTCATCTATTGCTATATCAATTTTTGAACCTTTAATTGTTAGTTTAAAGGCACCATACATTGTAGATCCCTTAACGTTCAGACACATAGATATAACACTTGCCTGCATTATTCATTGAGTTGAAATTTTGCCTTCTAATATTGTTAAATACTTCTATCTTGTTTTCATGTTAAACCTGGTATTTAATCCTTCCCCATTCTACATTAGCATTGCTTAAGTTTGTTGTGGAAATTCCATCTCATGCACTAACCCATATCAACTGAGGATAATTGGGTTATCAATGTATGGATAATTGAGAGCAATTATCATGTCGAAATGGTTTCTTAGTAACAGTGGATGCTATAAGTTGTCACAAAACAATTTGACATATGATTCAAGAATGATGTGAACAAATAAGTAACTACTGTATAAAATTCTACAAATCCAAAGCCAACTAAAGAATAATTGAAAAGACCTGCTAGAAAAATCTGAAACAATTTCAATTGGCATCTTGAGGTGATCAAACTCAAAAATGTCTTCCAAGTAGCCAAGTTAAATATGAGTGACACGCGATGTTGACAATTATTAGTTTGTAACCCTTCCCACTTTTCTCTTTCCAATCTAATATTACTTATATCCTACTCTAGATTATTATTACTTCTCATCATTTGCTGCTGTACTTTGATAGATTTATGTTAATGCAACAATTCTTACATGATGCTTTCATAAAAAATAAAAGCTGAAAAAAGAGGGCTCTATTCCATTACAACAAAAATCTGTAAAATACCTAAAATATAATGTAGAAAATGATAGGTTGAATGACACATTAAAAAACTTCAGTGGCAAAGGAAACTCACAACAAATGGTACCAGAGGAAACAACAAAAGGAACCCATAACAAAATAGGATAACATTTTCATGTTTAACATCACCAAAAAAGCAATCAACTAGACCATGCCACTAAACAATGCTCACCTGGTTTAACAAAATCGGAAAGGCCAAAATCAATCAACTTCATCTGAGCATTTTCAGCTCTGGTGGTGAAAAGAAAATTTTGTTGTTAAATACAAGGAAGAAATATTAACAGCGCTGAAATATATATGTTGAAAAAGAAATGAATAGCAGAATACCCTAGTTGCTCCTGTAAAATAAGAGATCTAAAGTAATATCATGTCTGCATAAATTGAATCAAAGTTCTCTATGATACAAACCTCTGGCTTTAAATCACGATGCACAACACCTTGAAGATGACAAAAGGCGATTACACTCGGTATTTGAATAACTATAGCTTTTGCATCCTCCTCTGAGTACCTTCCACCTCTTGAGAACACAAGGAGAAAAAAGCAATCAAAAGTTATTAATTTTCAAATTCAAATAATCAAATAGATATAAATTATGGCCAATAAAATCACTTTTTTACCTGGATAAAATTCTTTCTAATAATTCTCCACCTTCACAAAATCTGGAAAAGAGAAAAACATATTGTTGAGTTCCAAATTAACAGAACTACTACATAATTTTTTTTAAAAAAAATTGCTGCCCCTCATCTTAGAAGTGTTCATTTTAAAATTTGTATGGAAAAGTATTATCATATTTCCTTAGTGCAGGATACAAAGTGGAAAGCAAAGAGGCATATTAGTAGGATACTACATGCAAAAAGTTTTGGATATATCAACTCTATCTTGTGACATGGAACAAATATCAGATGTAGAAATGCTGTTACTCATTGTTAAGCTAACTAGAGTTAATTAAGACATACTCCATGACTACGTAGACGTTAAGTGCATCCTCACATGCATCATAAAATTTGACAAGATTATTATGGTTGGACAAGGCTTTGAGGATTTTGACCTCTCTACGAACGTCTTCAATTGATATTGGTGTTGTCATTTGTAAAAACAAGAAAGAACCTGTGAAGTTTCAAAACACCCATTACAATGTTAAAATGCACTAACAATATGAGGCATGCATGATAGCAAGGATACACTTTCCAGCATCTGAAGGAAGAAGTCTCATTTCAGTGACTTTTGACAATTCCAAATCATCATTACTTTCTGAATCTGAGCTTTCAGACTCTTCATCTTCATCGCCTATCTCAATCTGATGAAGAATCTAGCAAACAGTACATAAGCAATAAAGCAAAAAACAGCACAGGAGCCATCAGCCAATCTGACTATCCTCAATGGTGTAACTCAAATTTGCCCCTTAAATAATTCAAATCCTTCAGGACATTATTACTATAAAGAACCATTCTCAGCTAGTAATCACCAACTCAAATAGGCAACCTCAAGCACCAACATGTAGCTATCCAAGAAACAGCTTACCGGTAGCCCCTTAATTCATGCTTAGAAAATTCAAGTCAGAGGCAACAAAAGTTCAAGTTTACCAATCAGTGAGGGAAAATAGCGCATTATCGAGCACCACAATGAATTCTCCAAAAAAACACAGAAAGCTTTCTAATGTTCAAGATAGGACAAAACTAATTGTCAGAAAACAAACAACAAATAGAAGCATCAATCATCAGCTAAATGGAACTTGTATCCAGCAACATAAGTTTATGCTCACCCAAAATTCTTCGTCAAGAAGAGCCTCGCGGGCAGTAAAACGGCCGAAGACCTTCCTGTGCACGCATTCTAGTTTGTCCTCCAATTGACTGGTTGGCTTGAAGCGTCGAATTGATCGACTGGACGAGGGTTGGTCATAAGAAGACACCTCAATCTGATGAAATTTAGGAATGGAACTAAGATCGCTAGAAATGCCTGCCTTATTCATGGCACTAGAAGACATTGCACGCTCAGCCTTCCTACAATTTCCAACTACGAGTATCACCAAAAGGGCGAAAAGTTCATCGGCAAAAAAAGAACAATTTATAATGAGGAAAAAGAGGAGAACCCGCATCACTTTGCTTGTTTTAGGAAAGAAATCAGACGACAGAACCAGAAGCAACTTTCCTACGTTTCTATGATGCAAGAAAGGGGATCTGGATCGCGTGCTTGTTTGCATAGAGGAATAAGACGGGAACAAAAAAAAATGACTTACATGGCACGGAAGGCGTGTCTTTCAGGCGGTTCTCGCTGCTGCGTAATGCGGAGGAGCAGACATCCCCCTCATTGGAGACCGGAAGAGGGAGTAGCGACCACCGCCATCAGGAAGAGGGAGTTTCAAGATGCGAGCTGTGCCAAGAGGGAGAGGTAAAGGATTCTTTGCTTTTAATTTGGATGATTGTAGAAAAGGAAGAACCGTGGTGGTTGTTTCGGTGGTGCTAAACCTGAGTATAGATGCAAGGAAAGGGGTAGGTCTCCGGGTCCCTCGACACAGCATGGAGGGACAACAACAAGAAATCCACCGCATACCCTTTCCCTTTGTCGGCGTCGCTCAGCCAAATCACCCTCCTGCAGGATCCACTCACATCTGAGAGAAGACAAGAAGCAAGAAACTGAGTGAGCGTGGCACTGATACCTTGAGGTGACGTAGAGAGTTCCAGGCGACTCCATGGGCCGGGAACCGAGGGCGACGGCGACGCCAGGCTCAACATGCATCAGCTCCTCGTCGTCATCAGATTCCAGTAGGGGCCGTTCATCGTCGTCGACGACGCGACCATCGAAGTGCAGCAGCCCTAAACCCATAGCGGGAGTATCTTTAGGGTTCCTAGGACACAACACCCCTTTTTAATCCAGCACGGAGAGCTCAAAGGCCTTCTTCAGAAGGCCTCTCCGGTGCTCGAAAAAGGTCACCTGCCGGCTGGCCAGGTTCTCTATCCTCCTCATCTGCGTCTTCCCCCTCACCATGTCGACCGATTAGTCGATAACACGCCCGGAGGCAGCGCCGAATCCTACCGCAAGCAGTAAAATCAGCGAGCAAGGAGCTCCAATCAGTCCTGGCCACACGAGGATCGACAAGGAGGGATCAAATCGGAAAAAGGAGATGAGGAATCGAGGTTACCAGATATGGGATCGAGAA
This sequence comes from Zingiber officinale, assembly GCF_018446385.1. Taxonomy (NCBI): domain Eukaryota; kingdom Viridiplantae; phylum Streptophyta; class Magnoliopsida; order Zingiberales; family Zingiberaceae; genus Zingiber; species Zingiber officinale. The sequence goes on from NC_055988.1 coordinate 115,227,758, forward strand.
AGAGTCGAGGAGGGCGACTTCTAGTGACTCGGCGATGACTCCAAGCCACACAAGCAGCCTCTTCTTACCCAAAGGAGGAGATGGAGGAGATGTGGTGTGGTTGGATGGAGAAGCAAGGGTTGTAAGAGGAAGAATAGAGAGAGAGGAAGGAATAAGATGAGAATAATAAAATCTATTGTTCATTGATATTTGCCCTAAGGACAATACAATATATAATGTTCAAAAGTACTTGGTCAAATAACTAATTAATAAATAACAGAATTATTCTAAGAATAATTCTGAGAATAATTATAACAGAATTATTAGAATAATTCTGAGAATAATTATAACAGAATTATTAGAATAATCCAAATACTAATATGATTTGATTTGGTAATTTGATCCGGTCAATTTGGATAATTCTGTTATATCTCTTTTACCCCCCGACAAACTCAACGGGAGATCTCTGACGTTGAGTTTGCTTGCTAACTTGTTGAAGCGTTGTCTGGATAGTGGCTTGGTAAAGATATCAACGATTTGATCTTCAGTAGAAATATAAGAGACGGATAACTGCTGAGTTGTCACACGTTCACGAATAAAATGAAAATCAATTTCCACATGTTTTGTACGAGCATGAAAGATTGGATTTGCTGTGAGATATGTTGCTCCAATATTGTCGCACCAAATTTTTGGTGCAATATTTGATGCAAGATGAAGTTCGGAGAGAAGTGATTGATGCCAAATAATTTCTGACGTTGTATTTGCTATAGCTTTATATTCTGCCTCAGTGCTTGAACGAGATACCGTAGGTTGCTTTTTTGAATTCCATGAGATAAGATTTCGTTCAAGAAATATTGCATATCCACTAGTAGAGCGTCTATCTTCAGGAGAACTTGCCCAATCCGCATCACTATATGCATGTAAATCTCGAGACGATTGTCGATATAAAAGAAGACCATGTAGAATAGTACCTTTGAGATAGCGAAATATTCTTTTTACATTATCCCAATTTTGTTCAGTTGGAGCATGCATGAATTGACAAGCACGATTTACCGCAAAAGTAATATCAGGGCGTGTAATAGTGACATATTGTAAGACCCCAACAATACTTCGATAAATTTGTGGATCAGATAGAGCAGGAGAGGATGAAGTTGGAGAGTTGTTTATAGCAATTGGTGTAGACACTGGACGTGCTCCATCCATTTTGGCTCTTTGAAGAAGTCCAGTAATGTATTTGCTCTAAGAGAGAAGGTAGCCATCCTCATGTGGAATAAGCTCAATACCAAGAAAAAAATGAGCAATACTCAAATCTCGAGTAGGAAATTCTTGATTGAGAATACTTAATAAAGTTGTGATACCCTTGTGATCATTGTCAGTTATCAGAATGTCATCCACATAAATAAGAAAAAATATCGTATTTCCATTATTATATTTGTGAAATAGAGATGAGTCTGTTTTTGATCCACAAAATCCTTGAGCTTGTAACCAATTAGATAGTCGATGAAACCATGCATAAGGAGCTTGTCGAAGACCATATAAGGATTTCTTGAGTTGGCAAACATGATATGGAAATTGTGGATGAATAAACCCAGGTGGTTGCTCCATAAATACAGTTTCCTCAAGATGACCATGGAGAAATGCATTTGAAATGTCCAATTGTCGTATAAGCCAATTAGAACTAACAACTATTGATAATAATAGTCTGACAGATGTAATTTTGATGACTGGGCTGAAAGTGTCATTAAAGTCAATACTTGGCTGTTGACTAAATCCTTTAGCTACAAGTCGAGCTTTGTATCTTTCAAGAGAACCATCAGCTCGATGCTTAAGACGGAATACCCATTTAGAGCCCACAACATTCATTGAGGGAGTGCGCGAAACTAGAGTCCATGTTCCATTGCGAAGAAGTGCATCAAATTCTGTAGCCATTGCACTACGCCAGTTTGGATCCTTGTTTGCTTGTGTAAAACAGGTTGGTTCAATAGATTTGGAAGAAACCACTAGAGCTCGTGGAAGGGGATATCGAGTTGCATTTGGTGGGCAACGCTCATAAATATCACTAATGGGAAGCATGCGACGAGGAGCATTATCATCTGAATCACTTGTTGATGACGACGAGGAAGTAGGCTGACATGGTGATGTAGATGACGGACTTGCATTATCCGAGGAACCAGAGAGCATATTATCTTCGATCGGCGAGACTTCTAAGATTGGAGCAGCAACCGGAGGTGATTCTGATGGTATAGGAGAGTTATTAGAGAGCTCCGGAGCAGGACCTAGAATTCCATCACTTCTGATAATATTAGGTGGCATTAAGAAGGTGCCACTTGTATCTGGAGGAGAGATTGAAGAAGCTACCGAAAAAGGGAATAAAGACTCATCAAAAGTAACATGTCGTGAAATATAAATTCGTCCTGTTGGTATATGCAAGCAACGATAACCATGGTGCAAATTGCTATAACCAAGAAAAACACATTGTAGTGAACGAGAGTCAAGTTTGTGTTTAGAATAGGCGTAACCATGGATAACATGCGCAACCAAAAATTCAAGGAAAGTGTAATCAGGGTTTGATTATAAAGTTTTTCAAAAGGACATTTATGATTGAGCAATGGTGTAGGAAGTCGATTTATGAGATATACTGCAGTGCTAACAACTTCATCCCAAAATTTGCGCGGAATCGATGCATGATGAAGAAGAGCTAAGGCAGTTTCAATTATATGTCTATGTTTTCTCTCAGCAGAGCCATTTTGTTCTGGAGTGTGAGGACAAGAAACTCGATGAACAATTCCACAAGAGACAAAATGACGATGGAGAGCTTGATATTCGCCTCCCCAATCAGAATGAAAAGAGAGTATTTTACGATTAAAAGATCGTTCAACTTGAATTTGAAAATTACAAAATATATCAAATAAATCAGATTTCCTTCTCATAGGATAAAGCCAAGTATATTTACTAAAATGATCAATGAATGTAACATAATATTGGAAACCTTGATTAGACAAAATAGGTGCAGGGCCCCAAACATCAGAATTGATTATTTCAAGTGGAAAATTAGAAACATGATCAGATAAAGAGAAAGGTAGCTTATGACTTTTAGATTCCATGCAGACCCTACATGAATAAGATGGAGAGGAGGTAATAGAAGTAGGTAAACCATACCTATTGATGATTGACTGAACAATACGAAGGGAAGGATGACCAAGTCGAGCATGCTAAGCTGGTTTATTTGTGCGTTCACCAACAAAAGCTTTGATTGAAGAACTCTGAAGACAATAGAGGCCATTTTTGATTCTCCCATAAAACACAATAGCATTTGTTCCTCTATCCTTTATAAGATAATGATTATGATGAAATTCAAAAATGACATTGTTATCAAGACAAAACTGGCGTGTAGAAAGTAAATTTTTAGTGATAGATGGAACATGAAAGACATTGCGCATGTGAAAAGTTCGATTAGATAAATGAACATATGTGTTTCAAGATTAGCAATTTGCAAACCTGAACCATCGCCTACTTGCACCATATCTGAGCCATAATGACATTCGACTGTAAGGATATTATAATCTGATGTGACATGATGAGTTGCTCCAGTGTCAATATACCAATCAGTAGATGAGAACTCTGGGTTTTTACCACAAGTAGGCACAGACGAAAGAACTTTAGGATATACTTGTGAAATAGATGGTTGTCTTGAGACTGTAGGACCACCAATGAAATTTGAATCAAATGGACTAGGACATTGAATACCAAAATGTCCAATTCCAAGACAAATTTGACATTTTACCCTAGACCAATCAAGTCTTTTAGGGCATATATTTCCAGTATGACCAACGATGTGACAAATTTGACATCGGTCTGGACTTTGCTTTTGTCCTCTTTGATGTCGTCGAGTATTTGACATCTAAAGTAAAAAATAACTTGTCCGGTGGTAGTGGAAAAAAAAAAGATTAAGGAAGAGGAAAGAGAAGCAAAGGGGTTGGCAGCGGAAGAAAATAAGTATTTTTCGTTTGTTCTGAAAAATAGAGAAGAATAAGAAAATTAAAACACGTAGGAGAAAATAAGAGGCTTGAGGGAAAAATTTAAAAATTCGCCGTTTATACGATCTCCGCCTCAAGAAGTTGAGGGAAGATAAAAAAGAGAGATGACTCTGATACCATGTAAGAGGAAGAATAGAGAGAGAGGAAGGAATAAGATGAGAATAATAAAATCTATTGTTCATTGATATTTGCCCTAAGGACAATACAATATATAATGTTCAAAAGTACTTGGTAAAATAACTAATTAATAAATAACAGAATTATTCTAAGAATAATTCTGAGAATAATTATAACAGAATTATTAGAATAATTCTGAGAATAATTATAACAGAATTATTAGAATAATCCAAATACTAATATGATTTGATTTGGTAATTTGATCCGGTCAATTTGGATAATTCTGTTATATCTCTTTTAAGGGCGTCGTGTGTTGATCCTAATCGGGAGAGGAAGGGGCGTCGATCTAGGAAGGGGAAGAGGGAGACGAGGCTGAGAGAGATGGTGGACGGCGCGATATAGGTTTAGGTTTGGAGGAAAGATTGAAGTGTTACAAATTTCGGCTAAGTATTAGTGGGAAAATTAAATTATTTTATTTTATCATAGACACCGGGTTTTAAAAACCACTGTTAAAATCGGTGTCTATTAACAAAAAAAAGGCGCTCATATACATCAGCTTAAAAAACCGATGTCTATGAGCGAAAATCTGCGCTTATAGAGACCGATTTTTGGAAAAACCGGTGTAAAATACTCAAAAATATCGGTTTTTGCTTAAAACCGATGTTGTTCCACCAATGTCTATGCGGGTTTTTCTTGTAGTGTACTTTTAACAAAGAATTTATTAAGAACACCTCTTTGTGATTCAGTTAATTGTTCTAATTTTTTTCTTTTTTTTCTTTTTTCACATCCAAAAATATGTTTTTTAGGTAACATATTATAATTCACAAAATCACAATTAAAAAGCTATAATTTAAATCAACTTAATCTGAGTATAAAAGGAATAATAGCACCTGGATTGAAATTATTTGTAGGCTTAGCACTTAGCAGCTTAAGCACCTCGCCTCGGACACGGTAGATTGTAGTAAAACACCTGTTATTAATTTAATAATTAAGTCAACATTAAATTCCAAATTTACAATTAATTAATTAACAAAAAATTCTTATTCTATGAACAGTTAACTAATTAACAAAAAAACCCTAGTACAACACCATGTAGAGTCTGTAGACTTGCAATCGTCGGCTCACAAGTCGCAACAGAGCGGAGCAGCCGTGTAGAGCAGAGGCAAAGGAGTGAAGGACTGAAGTAGCACTGGCACAGTCGCACACGGAGCAACGCCACAACCTCGCGGAGGCGGAGCGGCGGAGACAAGGAGTCAGTCACAGCTCATAGGCAGAGGTGAGAGAAGTGCAGTCGTGAGCCGGAGCGATTCGCTAGAGGAGAGGACTCATAGCCAAAGGAGTAGGCGAGCAGCTGAACAGAACAGGCCCTGGCAGCGGTAGGGAAGCGACGTTTTCTTCTTCAGCAGTTCAGCTCCTCCGATGCCGCTCGGTGCGCCGAGTAGTACGCCTCGTGCAGTCGTGCGGGGACAGTGTGTTTCCGGCAGTGGCGCGGGGGAGAGCGGAGTACCAGCGGAGAGGGTCCCTGCTACCCCTCTCCGTCGTGCGACCCTCCGATGCGCTCGGAGCAGTAGCCGCCGGCAGGCGGAGGTGAAGGAGAGTACGTAGTCTCGCAGCCGAACGGGGCGATTTCGCCAAAGGAGCAGCGCCGACGATGGATTTCGTGGAGCAGCAGCCGGTGGATGCAAAAAGCAAAAGGAAAGTAAAGCAGCAGCCGGCGGATGCAAAAAGCAAAAGGAAAGTAACACTTAACTTAATTACTAAACATATACTTATCTATAAATTTGGGCCCTGGGCTGACGCCCAGGACCGCCCGGCCTCTGGGCCGGGCCTGCCAATCCCTTGGTGCTAGGAGTGTCTGTTGCATTTAGGGCTTTCTCCTGAAGCGGAGCTCGGATAAAGAGCTCTTTCCTTTAGTCTAGCTCGTCACTCTTTTTTTTCTGTTGTTAGAGAGAATGACATAACTAATTGAATGAGTTCTTTTCCGTTTTCACATAATAATACTGATTATTAGCAATATTAATATCCAATTTGAACAAAGGGATGAGATTTTTAATACTTTACTATTATTTACCAAATGAACATTTTTTTTAAATACTTTACTAAAATATTTTTTTATATAAATTTAGATTTAGTCTCATATCTTTTTATTGATGTAGTTAATTTTATTTTATTTTTTACTTTCAGATTTTAATTATTGTTTATTACGCTTATAATTAGCTAATGAATTAGAAATATATAAATATATATAAATATAATTGTTTTGACATTGTTAAATACTTTTCAAAATGATTTTTCTATTAATTTAAGTTTAAGTTTATAGATTTTATTATTTTTCTTTTTTTACTAAATATGGGTTTTTTCCTTTTTAGAGAACTTTCTTACAAATAAGATTAGTCAAATTATCTATTCCCTGTTTAAGTACTATTTTTAGGGATATTTTTTTTAAAACAGAAAAATAGATTCAAAGATACTCTTTTAATTAAAAAAAATTACTCTTTAATCATATCCTTAGATTAACTGGACTATGGTAAATTAAAAACCTTTAATTTGTTTTAATTATTACATTTAGTATCATCTCAATATAATAATCAATATATAAAAGTCGTTTCTGATGATCAAAGCAACAAATCATCTCCTCTTATTGTAATACTAGTTGCAGAAACTCCATAACTCAACATGCAAACATTCTTGAACTGAGAAGATATATAAAAGAGAGGTCATCATTCGTTTCATTGGTATTGGCTCGCAAGCTTTCCCTCCTTGACAATGTAGTTTTGAGCTGGAAATTCCTCTCCTTTGAAGTACTTATCGAGTGTGTCTTTCACTCCATCCGCATATCTCAGCTGCACAATTTAGATAATTTAACCATGTTAATTAATCATCAAGTCCAACAAAATTTTCCAAGGAAAGAAGAAGCAAATTGAATGTGGCCGAAGAAATTGCCAAGAAAACCTACTTGACTGTTAATGGTGGTGCCAGATACATGGGGAGTCATTGCGTGGTTTGGCATGTACCGCCATGGATGATCTCTGGGAGCTGGCTGGGGATTCCAAACGTCGCCACTGTAACCTGAATGATCAGATCAAGATGGATGGATTCATTTATATAGCAATAAAATAAAAAAAATAATAAATTAAATCTTCTGATCTGATTCATTTTTTCAACGGATCGGATAGTTATCATATGAACCTGCAATGTGCCCACTAGAGCAAGCATCTACGACTGCTTGGGTGTCCATGATAGCAGCTCGAGCATTATTCACGATGAGAACTCCCTTCTTCAACTTCCCGATCCTCTCCTTATCAAACATTCCTCTGAAGGAAACAGAGAGAGCATTAATTTCTGGAGTCGTCGATCCAATGTCCGATCAGTCATCGAAGGAACAAAAAAAACTAAAAAAAATAAAAATGAGACCTGGTTTTCTCGGTAAGAGGCGTGTTTATGACGACGACGTCACACTTTGGGAGAATTACATCAAGATCTTCCTCAAACTTAGCTCCTGTCTCTTTCTCCAGTTCAGGTGAAATCGTGAGGCGGTCATGGTAAAGCAGATTGCAGTTGAAAGGCTTCAGGCGCTGAAGCAAAAGCTTCCCGATGCGCCCCGCCCCGATAATGCCGACAGTCTTACCCTCAAGATCGTAAGCCCTGTGCGCGATGCCCGCGACGTTCCAGTCACCGTCGATCACCTGACGATAACCAGGCAAGAAGTTCCGGACGAGGATGAGAATTCGCATCAATTCATCCTCTGCCACCGAGACAGCATTGCTTCCGCTGATTTCTACTACAGTGATTCCTGCGTCGGCTGCCGCTTTCAGATCGACGTGGTCCGAGCCAACCCCAGCGGTCAGAAGAAGTTGCAGGTTTTTGGCTTTCTTTATCTTCTCCGCGGTCACGTAAACCGGATGGAAGGGAGTCGTGATCAAAACATGCATGTCGTGAATGTGTTTCTCTAACTCTGCCATGAGAAAATAAAGCAGCTAAATTAAATTAGCCCAATATCCGTTCCAATTCGATGACTAACAATCAGAGAAATTTAGCATACGAACCGCAATTTGGGCCTTCTTTGTCATCAGTTACAATGTACTGGTGGCCTTTCGATTCTAGCCAGTCCCGAATGCCCAAGGCGGCTTCAGCGCACCCAACAAATTCAGGATTCAGGGAAGCGTACTGGTTGGCCTTGTAGAAAACGCCGACGATCTTCTTGCTGTCTGGCGAATTAGCCTGCAGTGCATGTACGGTTATGACAAAATATAATCAGATACATGCATGCCATGGTGTTATGGCGGCAAATTAAATAACCCGATCGAGTAGTGGGATTACATGGAGCGTCCTGGAGCCCGTTCCGTCGACTGTGGCTGCTGCAGCGCTGAGCGTCGCCATCTTCCTTAATTACCAGTGTAGCAATCGTGTACGAGGATAAGAGATATTGAGCGATGTGACGAAACGAAGCGGAGAGTCAATTTATAGAGAGAAAAAAAAAGACAAAAAGAAAGATAGAAGAGTACTAGTTGAGGACAATTGTGATTTGGAGAAACTCAAGGGGCGGCGAAGGAGGAAAGGTAAGTATTAATATATTATATATATACATTAATATAGTATTTATTAAATGAAATATAATTATTAATTTATTTTGGAAAGTTAATTTGGTTGGAAAATATTTAAAATTATTAATTAAAAAGAATTTTAATCAAAAACTCATTTTGACCGGTACTTCTAATTTTTTACCAACTAAATTAAATTTGGCTAATAATTTTTAATTTTTTATTTGTGGAATTTAGATTGGACTAATAATTTTTAATTTTTATATGTGAAAATTAAATTTGATCCATAATTTTTTTTAGTTTTTACTAGTTTGAAATTCTGCCCATGACGAATCAGTCATAGTCGGTCTCAAGTCCAGATAAAAGAAGAGAGTTATGTTAGGTTGCCAAACAACGTTAAATTATAATAGATGTTCAATGAATGGATCGATTAAACTATTGTGTGCTAATGCTAAGTGTTGGTGCAATCATGCCTTGGAAGTTTCAATGTGTTAACAATTGTTTAAGTTTAGGTTAATACGTTGGATCTAACATGCATTGTGAGTTTGCAGGAGAAGTTTCTTGCAGGTCGGAAGACCGGATGCAAGAATAGTCCAAGAAGGTCGAGGACCGGATTCTTGGCAAAAGAGTCCTTGCAGGTCAGAAGACCGGATGCAAGGCAAGAGAAGTTCCTGCAAGTCAGAAGGTTGGATGCGTGTTAAGCTCACTTAGCAAAAATCGATTGGTAAATCTATTTAGATATGACTGTGAGGCAGAATGCCTTTGAATCGATCAGCCGATCGATTGGAAGGAAGACAATCGATCGGCCGATCGATCATGAAGTTTCTGCGCAAAGCACATAATGCTTTTGGATCGATCAGCCGATCGATTAGGGTAATCCAATCGATCGAGCGATCGATCCAGGAAGCTTCTATGCGAAGCGCAGAATGCTTCTGGATCGATCAGCCGATCGACTAGGGTAATCCGATCGATCAGGGTAATCCGATCGATCGAGCGATCGATCCAGAGAATCGCTGCGCGAAGCACAGATTTCCCCTGAATCGATCAGCCGATCGATTGGAGTTACTCAATCGATCAGCCGATCGATTCACAGAGCCATTGTGACCCTGCGATCTCACGAGCAGGTGTCTGAATCGATTCAAACACTGCCCCCAATCGATTGGAGTTAAATGAAAGAATCTGCACCGTTGATCTTGACGTGATGACCTCCAACAGATACTTGTGAATCGATTGGGATATAAACCCAATCGATTCACGGCGACGATTATGTGAGAAACGACTAGTTTTCACGTCATTTAAAAGAGCTGGAAGAAAAAGAAACAGTAGATCTTAGAGAAAAACACTGTTCTATTGCTCTTGGTGATCAATCTTTGAAGTGCTCAAGATCTCTCAAGGAATTGAAAATGAAGCTCTCCATCTCCTCACGTTTTCAAGTTTCACGTTACAAGGAAGAAGCATTTCAAGTTTGTAATCCTTCTTTTCTTCTTTATTGTAGTGAGTGTGATCTTTTCTCTTAGAAAGGGAGGCTTGTAAGTCTTGTAAAGTTTCTCCACCTTCGGTGTTAGTCCGAGAAGGAGAAGTTTGATAGTGGAAGGGTGACGGTGGTATGGATCTTTGGAATAGTCACCTCCTTGAGGAGGTGGATACCAAGTAAATATAAGAGTTAGCATTGCCTTCAAGTGTCCGCTGCGAAAGATTAAATTGATCAAGAAAATGAAGTGAGTCATTCACCCCCCTCCCCCCCAACCGATCCTAACAAGTAGTATCAGAGCATTGATTTGCTTTTGAGGATTCATCGCCAAGAAAACATAAGTTAAAGAGCTACAAGATGTCATTGAAGGAGGGACATAGTACTTCACGACCACCATTCTATGAAGGCAGTAATTTTGCTTATTGGAAGAGCCGCATGGAGCATTATCTCATGACCAAAATTGACATGTGGTTCTCGATCACGGAGGGATTCACGGCGCCAACCAAAAATGGAAAGATGCTTGAATCATCAAGGTGGGCCGCTGAACAAAAATTGAAGGCTCAAGCAAATGCTAAGGCAATCGTGACTCTCTAGTGTGGGTTGAGTTCGGAACAACTTAATAAGGTTGGACCTTTCAAAAGCGCCAAGGATTTATGGGATAAGCTCATTGAGCTAAATGAAGGCACCAAGGATTCAAGAATTGCAAAGAGAGATCTTTTGATAAATCAACTTCAAAATTTCACAATGAAGGATGGAGAAACGGTAAGTTCACTACATGGGAGATTCAAGGAACTATTAAATGGTCTTCATTCAGTTGGAGAGAGTGTGGAGAACCGGGATCTCATAAGGTATGCCTTAAAATCTTTTCCAAAAAACTCATTATGGTCATCCATGGTGGATGCCTATAAGGTTTCAAGGGATTTGTCAATAGTAAAATTGGATGAATTTTTTTGTGAACTTGAATTGCATGAGCAAGCTAACACAAGCCACAAAGAGAAAGGTATAACCTTGGTTGCAGGTGAAAAGAGCAAAAAGAAGCACAAAGAAAAGAAGAAGGAGAAGAAGGAATCATCGTCAGAATCTGAGCGAGATAGTGATAGTGATGAAGAGTTATCATCAAGTGAAATGACAAACTTTGTTCGAAGAATGATGAGACATTCAAGGAAGTTTGACAAGAAGGATGTTAAAAAGATTTTCAATGATGAAAAGAGAAAAGGTAAATCTCTTGTGGATTCTAAGATTAAGACTGATGTAATTTGCTATGAATGCAAGCAAAAGGGGCACTACAAAACGGAGTGTCCAAAGTTGAGGAAGCAAGAGGAAAAGATCAAGAAAAAGAAGAAGGCTTTGAAAGCCACATGGGATGACTCATCGTCAAGCTCATCGGAAGAAGATGAAAGGAAGAGCTCAAAGCATATGACTCTCATGGCGTTAAGCCATGTTGAAGATAGTGAAGATGAAGATAGTCATGGAGAGGATGTGGAGTCTTCAAGTGAGTCATCATCTAGTGATGATGAGGTAATTTCTCCCAAGCTTGATAAGATGTATGCCACAATTACATGTTTAACCAATGCACTAGCTAAATCAAAAGGGAAGGTTAAAAAATTGCAAAATGAATTGAAATTACTTAAAAATGAAATTGTGTCATGTGAAATTTGCATGCTTCATGAAAACGACAAAAATGATTTTGATGATCTTAAAAAGGAAAATGCATTGTTGAAATTACAAGTTGATGATCTTAGAGGTGCTCTAGAAAAATTTACTTCAAGCTCAAAATATTTAGACATGATTCTAGGACCTCAAAGGGGTGTGTACAACAAAGCGGGACTAGATTTTAAATCACAAGATAAGGAAGTTAAATTCATGTCTCTAATTAGTAGAAATCATGCTTCAAGGGTTAAGTTTGTTCAAGCTTGGGTACCCAAGCAATTTGTTATTGATGCTACCAGACCCAAAGTTTGGGTACCAAAACATTTGGTTCATCGTGTGTAAACAGGCATGCGCCGAGGGGGAGCATCCAACAACATGGTTCGTAGATAGTGGATGCTCTAAGCATATGACGGGGGACTCTTCAAAATTTTCATCATTTAGACACAAAAGTAAAGGTACCGTTTCTGTTGGTAATAGTGGTGAATTAAAAGTTATAGGAATAGGAGATATTAGAATTTCTGAAAAATTTGTGATAAGAAATGTATTATTAGTGAAAGACATGGTCTTTAATCTTTTAAGTGTTAGTCAACTATGTGATTCGGGTTATGGAGTTAAGTTCAACTCATCTCAATGCCTAATCAAGCATAGTGAACTAAACACAAATACTCATAGGCCATAGAAGAGAAAATATTTATCAAGTTGAACTATTTGGTGCTACTAATGTTTTGCTAAGTGTCTCATGTCTAAAGAGGAGGAAACTTGGCTTTGGCACCGAAGACTTGCTCACACCAACATGAGGAATATCAAAAGACTTTCAAAGAAGGAGTTGGTGCAAGGATTGCCAAAGTTGAAGTTTCAAAAAGACAAAATATGTGATGCATGTCAAATAGGTAAGCAAACCAAAGCTACTCATAAAGGTAAAAACATAGTAAGTAGCTCAAGTTCTTTGGAGCTCATTCACATGGATTTATTTGATAGTAGTAGACATATTTCTTTAAATGGTAGTAGATATTACTTTGTGATTGTGGATGATTACACTAGATATACATGAGTGTTTTTCTTGAAACATAAGGATCAAACTCTAGATACCTTGATTGCTTTTTGTAATAGAATAGAAAATGAAAAGAGTCATAAGATAAACAAGCTAAGAAGTGATCATGGAGGTGAATTTGAAAATGATAGATTTACAAGTTTTTGTATGGAAAAAGGATATAAACATGAATTTTCCACCCCTAGGACTCCTCAACAAAATGGAGTTGTTGAGAGGAAAAATAGGGTTTTGCAAGAGGCCGCTCGGAGCATGTTAAATGAATATTCACTTCATAGTTTCCTATGGGCCGAAGCAATTAATACGACATGTTATGTGCAAAATCGAACATTAATCCATAGGTTTCTAGGAAAAATACCTCATGAGTTGTGGTTTGGTAAACCACCTACAATTAAGCATCTTAGAGTGTTTGGGTGTAAGGTCTATATTCTAAACACCAAAGATCATTTGGGGAAGTTCTCCACTAAGGCGGATGAGGGCATTCTTGTAGGCTACTCAAGTCACAGCAAGGCATATCGAATTTACAACAAAAGATCAAAATTAGTTGAAGAATCACTAAATGTTGTATTTGAAGAAAATCCTTCTTTGAACTCTACAAGAGCAAACGATGAAGAATTACAATTTGAGTTAGAGAAACTAACACTAAACGAAGTAAATCATCAAGGAAAAGAATACCAAGAGAGTGATGGTGAGAAAAATGAACCTTTGCCACTTGAACCCGAAGTTATAACAAATCAAGAATCAAGATCTACTAGGATTCATGTAAATCATCCCTTGGATCAAGTAGTAGGAGACATCACTCAAGGAGTGAGAACTCGATCTTACTTTAGAAATGAAGGAAGCCAAGTCGCCTTAATATCTCAAATAGAACAAAAAACCATTGATGATGCCTTGTTTGATCCAGAGTGGATTTTAGCAATGCAAGATGAACTATCTCAATTTGAAAGAAGTCAAGTTTGGGATTTAGTTCCTAGGCCTACTAACAAATCAATTATTGATACAAAATGGGTTTTTAGAAACAAACTTGATGATAAGGGAATAGTTGTGAGAAACAAAGCTAGATTGGTTGCTAGGGGTTTCAATCAAGTAGAAGGATTAGATTATGATGAAACTTATGCACCCGTAGCAAGATTGGAGTCTATTAGGATGATGTTGGCCTTTGCCGCCCACAAGGAGTTCAAGTTGTACCAAATGGATGTAAAATCAGTATTTTTAAATGGTGTTATAAAAGAAGAAGTATATGTTGAGCAACCACCGGGATTTGAGAATTTGGAGTGTCCAAACCATGTATATAAACTTAAAAAGGCCTTATATGAGCTAAACCAAGCTTCCCGAGCTTAGTATGAACAATTGTCAACATTTCTAGTATCAAAAGGATTTCATAGAGGGAAAATTGATCCCACGTTATGTTGGATCGAGACGCGCTAGAGGGGGGGTGAATAGCGCTCGTGGCTATTTCGATTTTCGAATCTTGAAAACTATCGGAGTTAAAACGCAGCGGAATAAAAAGGCAAACACACAAACACAGAGGAATTTACTTCGTTCGGAGCCTAAGGCGACTCCTACTCGAAGGCCCGCGATCCTTGATCGCTTCCGGTGGGCAACAACTATAAGTTCGTTAAAAGTACAATAAAAGATTTACAATTGTAAGAACCAAAGTAAACTATACCGACAATAACAGAATCGAAACTGATGCTCCAGGTCGTCGGTATGTCGCAACAGCACCTCGAAATGATCTTGTTAGTAGCACGTTGAAGAGAGGAAGCCTGGAAGTTGTTGTTTTGAAGTGCTGGTCGAAACCCCCTTATAAAGGATGTTCAAGGCGCCTTGAAGGCTGTTCAAGGCGCCTCCATGCTGCCTAGTCTTCCGCGTGGATCATATCTGAACTGGTCGAACTTCATCCCTTGGAGGCGCCTTATACCCTGCTCAAGGCGCCTTCCAACGCGCCTTATACTCCCTTCAAGGCGCCTTCGATGAACTTTCGCAGCCAGCTCAGCTTTTGCACCCGAGGCGCCTCCAAGCTCCATGGAGGCGCCTCGGACACTGTTCATCCGAGGCTTTAGGTTGCTCCTTTGCACCTGCAAGATACGTTAGTCCCAAACAATATCCTGCAACACAAAGTTAGCACAATAAACACGATAAATGAAGTATAGACAGTCTCCGGACTGTTCGAGTCTGACTTCGGGTTTCCGACCGGAAACCCTAGGTCATAGGGGGTTTCCTCCAGATCGACTGGACTTTTGCTCAGCACTCGACACTTCCGGACTTTCTGCTGGACATCCGCTTCCCGGCCAGTCCAGTCTTTCACCTGGTTCGCGACACCAGGACTTTCGACCTAGGGTTACCACCCCCTAGGACTTTTGCCTGAAGCCATCGACCTGCCAAGACTTTCCGCATAGGGTTACCACCCCCTATGACCTAGGGTTACCACCCCCTAGGGTTTTTCCTTTTGCCTAACTGCAGCTAGGACTTTTCTCTACCTAGGGTTACCGCCCCCTAGGACCTAGGGTTACCGCCCCCTAGGACCTAGGGTTACCACCCCCTAGGACTTTCACCTTTGCCTAACCGCAGTTAAGACTTTCCTGAAACACTCATTCAACATGTTAGATAACAACAACCCTTAACTTTGAATCCTTTGCCATTATCAAAACTCAGGTTCGATCGTCGGATGCTTCCCGCACCAACACATTATTCTTAAAAATAGTGGTAATGACACAAGTATATGTAGATGACATTATTTATGGCTCCACAAATAAAGACTTTTTAAATGACTTCATTAGTCACATGGAGAGTGAGTTTGAAATGAGTTTGGTTGGCAAGTTAACAATTTTTTTAGGGTTACAAATCAAGCAAACAAAAGAGGGCATTTACATTTACTCCCATGGCCACTAGTACTAAATTGGATAAAGACATTAAGGGGAAAGAGGTTGACTCCAAGGTGTATCGTAGTGCTATAGGAAGTCTTCTCTATCTTACGGCTAGTAGACCCTGCCGTAGGAATGTGTGCAATGTATCAATCTTGCACCAAGGAGTCACATTTGAGTGCCGTTAAGCGAATTCTCCGATATCTTAAGGGAACTCAAAATGTTGGTCTTTGGTATCCTAGAACCGAATCTTTTGACCTAGTGGGCTATACCGATTCCGATTATGCCGGATGCAAATTGGATCGCAAAAGTACTAGTGGTAGTTGTCAATTTCTAGGATCTTCTTTAGTAAGTTGGTCAAGTAGAAAATAACATTGTGTAGCTCTCTCCACAACCGAAGCGGAATATATTGCCATGGGAGAGTGTGTATCACAATTATTATGGATGACTCATACTCTAGAGGACTATAAGCTTACCTACAACAATGTTCAAGTTCTTTGTGATAATGTGAGTACGATCAACTTGACCAAAAATCCCGTCCATCATTCAAGAACGAAACATATAGAGGTTAAACATCATTTTATTCGTGATCATATGACTCGAGGTGACATCATTTTAAATTTTGTTCAGTCAAAATCAAACTTAGCGGATATCTTCACTAAACCTCTTCCCGAAGTTGAATTTAGCTTTCTTAGAAGGGAATTGGGAATGTGTTGTATTGATTAAATCACTTCCTCCATGATCACTTTATAGGTAAAACGTTTTAAGTTCTTTTCACCTTAATTTTGCCTCTCACAAAAATCTAGAATTGTCCTCTTAATATAATTTAGATGGGGGTGAGAGGTTAGAGACATTTATCTTGGTCATAATGCTTGTTATGATGCATTATTTTGGTTAAGAAAAATGGTTTTCATATGAATTATTCATTTGTTCAATCATAGGGAAAGCAAGTGTACAAATCATGTGCACGTTGCCCTACGATTATGATTGGAAATTTTAAATTTACCATATGTGTAAAATTTATTTTTGAAACCTTGGGTGAAGTTTGTTATTGGATGGGAGTTATCATTGAACAATTATATACGTACTTACTCAAATCATTGAAGTTTTCGACAACCTTTAATTTTGTGCAAGTCTTCGCTAAGAAGAGTCAAATCTTGTCAAATTTTATTTTTCCTTGATAATATGAGATATGTATAGTGTCTACACAAAATTTCATGATTTTTAGGGTAGTGTACATTGGTTTGTGCATTTCCAAAACTTGGTTCTGAAAGTTTTCGAAAGTGCAGTAATATCAGACCTCCCAATCGATCGGTTAATCGATTGAGAGGCTTGCGTTTCACCACAGAGAGCATCTGAATCGATCAATGGATCGATTCAGAGCGTTTCGATCGATCAATGGATCGATTGGAATGTGTTTGCGATTTTCCAGAGGGCATCTAAATCGATCAATGGATCGATTCAGAGCGTTTGAATCGATCAATGGATCGATTGAGACACATGTTCAATTCGCGTCATGAATCGATCGACCGATTGATTCACTTGTTCTCAATCGATCGGTCGATCGATTGGGAATTTAAAACCCATCTTAAATCCCGATTAACCTAGGTTTTCTCTCACTCCACCTCTTGTCTCTCCCGATTAACCCATCTTAAATTGATCAAGAAAACGAAGTGACCCATTCACCCCCCCTCTAGCTCAACCGATCCTAACACTAAGTTGTTTCTCGGAAGAAACGCGTTATAAGATCCGACTGTAATGTATCGATAAGGACCGCTACATCTCTAGAATAATTATGAAAGATTGATTTATGATTTTACTGACAAAAATGTAAGAAGATCAATTTTTTATAATTAATTATAATAGTTCTTTTCCATTTTCACATAATAATACTGATTATTTCACATAATAATACTGATTATTAGCAATATGAATATTCAATTTGAACAAAGGCTGAGATTTTTAATACTTTACTATTATTTACCACATGAACATTTTTTTTAAATACTTTACTAAAATAATTTTTTTTATATAAATTTAGATTTAGGCTCATCTTTTTATTGATGTAGTTAATTTTATTTTATTTTTTACTTTCAGATTTTAATTATTGTTTATTACGCTTAAAATTAGCTAATGAATTAGAAATATATAAACATATATAAATATAATTGTTTTGACATTGTTAAATACTTTTCAAAATGGTTTTTCTATTAATTTAAGTTTAAGTTTATAGATTTAATTATTTTTCTTTTTTTTTACAAAATATGGGGGTTTTCCTTTTAGAGAACTTTCTTACAAATAAGATTAGTCAAATGATCTATTCCCCTGTTTAACTACTATTTTTAGGGATATATTTTTTTAAAACAGAAAAATAGATTCAAAGATACTCTTTTAATTAAAAAAAAATTCTCTTTAATCATATCCTTAGATTAACTGGACTATGGTAAATTAAAAACCTTTAATATGTTTTAATTATTACATTTAGTATCATCTTAATATAATAATCAATATATAAAAGTCGTTTCTGGTCAAGAGTAACGATCAAAGCAACAAATCATCTCCTCTTATTTTAATACTAATTGCAGAAACTCCATAACTCAACATGCAAACATTCTTGAACTGAGAAGATATATAAAAGAGAGGTCATCATTCGTTTCATTGGTATTGGCTCGCAAGCTTTCCCTCCTTGACAATGTAGTTTTGAGCTGGAAATTCCTCTCCTTTGAAGTACTTATCGAGTGTGTCTTTCACTCCATCCGCATATCTCAGCTGCACAATTTAGATAATTTAACCATGTTAATTAATCTTCAAGTCCAACAAAATTTTCCAAGGAAAGAAGAAGCAAATTGAATGTGGCCGACGAAACTGCCAAGAAAACCTACTTGACTGTTAATGGTGGTGCCAGATACATGGGGAGTCATTGCGTGGTTTGGCATGTACCGCCATGGATGATCTCTGGGAGCTGGCTGGGGATTCCAAACGTCTCCACTGTAACCCGAATGATCAGAGCAAGATGGATGGATTCATTTATTTAGCAATAAAATAAAAAAAATTAAATCTTCTGATCTGATTCATTTTTTCAACGGATCGGATAGTTATCATATGAACCTGCAATGTGCCCACTAGAGCAAGCATCTACGACTGCTTGGGTGTCCATGATAGCAGCTCGAGCATTATTCACGATGAGAACTCCCTTCTTCAACTTCCCGATCCTCTCCTTATCAAACATTCCTCTGAAGGAAACAGAGAGAGCATTAATTTCTGGAGTCGTCGATCCAATGTCCGATCAGTCATCGGAAGGAACAAAAAAAACTAAAAAAAATAAAAATGAGACCTGGTTTTCTCGGTAAGAGGCGTGTTTATGACGACGACGTCACACTTTGGGAGAATTACATCAAGATCTTCCTCAAACTTAGCTCCTGTCTCTTTCTCCAGTTCAGGTGAAATCGTGAGGCGGTCATGGTAAAGCAGATTGCAGTTGAAAGGCTTCAGGCGCTGAAGCAAAAGCTTCCCGATGCGCCCCGCCCCGATAATGCCGACAGTCTTACCCTCAAGATCGTAAGCCCTGTGCGCGATGCCCGCGACGTTCCAGTCACCGTCGATCACCTGACGATAACCAGGCAAGAAGTTCCGGACGAGGATGAGAATTCGCATCAATTCATCCTCTGCCACCGAGACAGCATTGCTTCCGCTGATTTCTACTACAGTGATTCCTGCGTCGGCTGCCGCTTTCAGATCGACGTGGTCCGAGCCAACCCCAGCGGTCAGAAGAAGTTGCAGGTTTTTGGCTTTCTTTATCTTCTCCGCGGTCACGTAAACCGGATGGAAGGGAGTCGTGATCAAAACATGCATGTCGTGAATGTGTTTCTCTAACTCTGCCATGAGAAAATAAAGCAGCTAAATTAAATTAGCCCAATATCCGTTCCAATTCGATGACTAACAATCAGAGAAATTTAGCATACGAACCGCAATTTGGGCCTTCTTTGTCATCAGTTACAATGTACTGGTGGCCTTTCGATTCTAGCCAGTCCCGAATGCCCAAGGCGGCTTCAGCGCACCCAACAAATTCAGGATTCAGGGAAGCGTACTGGTTGGCCTTGTAGAAAACGCCGACGATCTTCTTGCTGTCTGGCGAATTAGCCTGCAGTGCATGTACGGTTATGACAAAATATAATCAGATACATGCATGCCATGGTGTTATGGCGGCAAATTAAATAACCCGATCGAGTAGTGGGATTACATGGAGCGTCCTGGAGCCCGTTCCGTCGACTGTGGCTGCTGCAGCGCTGAGCGTCGCCATCTTCCTTAATTACCAGTGTAGCAATCGTGTACGAGGATAAGAGATATTGAGCGATGTGACGAAACGAAGCGGAGAGTCAATTTATAGAGAGAAAAAAAAAGACAAAAAGAAAGATAGAAGAGTACTAGTTGAGGACAATTGTGATTTGGAGAAACTCAAGGGGCGGCGAAGGAGGAAAGGTAAGTATTAATATATTATATATATACATAAATATAGTATTTATTAAATGAAATATAATTATTAATTTATTTTGGAAAGTTAATTTGGTTGGAAAATATTTAAATTATTAATTAAAATGAATTTTAATCAAAAAGTTATTTTGATCGGTATTTCTAATTTTTTACTAACTAAATTAAATTTGACTAATAATGTTTAATTTTTTATTTGTGGAATTTAGATTGGACTAATAATTTTTAATTTTTATAGGTGAAAATTAAATTTGATCCATAATTTCTTTTAGTTTTTACTAGTTTGAAATTCTGTCCATGACGCATCAGTCATAGTCGGTCTCAAGCCCAACCCAGATAAAAGAAGAGGGTTATGTTAGGTTGTCAAGCAGCGTTGAATTATAATTGATGTTCAATGAATGGATCAATTAAACTATTGTGTGCGAATGCTAAGTTGTTATTCGGAAGAAACGCGTAACAGGATCCGATTGTAATGTATCGGTAAGGACCGTTACATTTTTAGAGTAATTATAAAAGATTGATGTATGATTTTACAGATAAAAATGTAAGAAGATCAATTTTATATAATTAATTGTAATGGCTCACGTGGCACTAGCCATAACATAACGATCATCAATTGGCGTCATAAAAGATAATGGGACCTGACCCCATGACATGAAAAAAGGTCGGGACCCTTTCTTGCTTACATTGAATGAGACCAATCCCTTGGTGCTGGGAGTGTCTGTTGCATTTAGGGCTTTCTCCTGGAGTGGAGCTCGGGTAAAGAGCTCTTTCCTTTATAGTCTAGCTCGTCACTCTTTTCTTTCTGTTGTTAGAGAGAATGTCATAACTAATCGAATGAGTTCTTTTCCGTTTTCATATAATAATACTGATTATTAGCAATATGAATATCCAATTTGAACAAAGGGATGAGAATTTTAATACTTTACTGTCATGCCCCCAGGTAGTCCATGCTAGAGAAAATTTCGACAGCATCTCCCCTGTACGGGTGACAATATGAAATTTTCTATAATGCCCTCAGGGTCACATATTCATCGGCCAACACGACCGGAATAATAACAGTATAAATATAACAACCATCCACGCAGTTTATAATGAAAACTACACATAAGCACAGATAAGAAAAACATCGCAAAAACTCCTACTCAACTACACCCATAAAGCACAAAACCGATATCCTACTCAACTACACTCATAAAGCACAAAACCGATATCATCCAAATATAAATCCATCGATAACAAACATACAAGATCCAGATGTCAAGCTATAAGTATGAAAAGCAAAGTCTAACACAATAAGTAAAACCCAAACTGTGCGAACTCGTCGCGACGCGCAATGGTGGGGGACTAGCAACTGGAACTCCTCCGGACAACCTCAACCTGAAAAGAATAATAACGGGGTGTGAGTCCAACACTCAGCGAATATCTAGTTGACATGCATAGTAAACTATAATAAATAACCATAACTATGCATACAGTCTCCTAATATAACATATAGAAAAATGCAGAACAGAAAGATAAGGAGTAACTGTACTAACCAGAACCTGGGTATAAGGGTATCAAGACCGTCAAACCCAAAGTATCATAAAACCTGTATGCATGTCAAACAATGCATCCATCCAATATGCAGCATATAAAGTGCAACAACCACCAGCAATAAATGTAAATAATGCATATGACGCCAATAACATGTCCTGGTCACCCCTACTGCCAGTCAGCCATCTCACACACGATGGTGAGACCGAGTGGGTAGGGCTGTGACAACCGTGCACTCTGTCGTCACTGCTCCTGATGAGTGACCGAGTGGACGGGATGCTGTCGGAGTACACATATCCTCCTACCTCAAACATAGTGAGGGAACGCAATGCTCTCATCTCCCGGTACGCGATGACGGGGAGGGATCCCTGCCGGCTACCACGTTGCGTCACACTACCCATGAGCGGACCAACGGAGCCAAACAGAGCAACCTGCTGCACACACCCTGCCTGAATAAAAACCACTAACCCATGAGTGGTTGTGTGTGCAGATCCATGTAACTGGCGATACGCTCAACAATAATGGAGCTGTCAACCGCTCAGCATGCAATCATGCAAGATGGTGCATGTCACTAAGCCAGAAAATATCCTAATCCTATCCCTCTCTATACAATGTGCACCAAGATATGAGGATCAAATAGTATGATCTAGGTACACATGTCAAGTAGGGTATCTAACTAGTCCAGTATATCATAGAGCATGTCATGTCACTACTCTATAACATAAAGGTAATAAACAGATAACAAACAATACATGCTCGAAAGTAAATAGTGACATGCCAATGCAAATATAATCATAATTATTACTACTTGTTAAGATCTACTAAACATATCAACAAGACGTATCAAAATAGATAGGTCAAGGTACCCGCCTCAAATAGAAGGATCCAATCCAATCCAAATCTGACGTCGAGATGCTCGTCCCGAATTAGAGTCCTGCGTCAAACAACATATAAATATTTTATTTAGCTAGATTCATAAAATAGCTAAAATAAAATCCCTAAGACTAATTTAGGGTAAACCCTAATCACCTCACGATTGACCTACCTAAATTAAATCAAATGGTTAATTAGGATTAATTACCCTAATCCCAATCAATCCATTAGCTTAGAAATCCAAACCTAAATCCACTACACATAAACAACTAATTAAAAGTAAAACATGATGTACCACATGTTCTAATATAATTAACCAACCATACTAACCATCTAATAATTCAATTTATCCCTAATTCGATACATAAACCATACCTCAAGCTCAGCCAAAATGTGTACTGCCTGAAGGAGGTCCTGTCGAATCCAAGGTGCTGCTGGATCAAAGAGCAACCCACAATATTGTTAGTTAGAGCCCTAGAGCCAATCATTTGATGATTGTTGTATGGACTCGTTGTATCATATTCTTATGTATATAAAGACATTTGTTTATGGTTATTATACTTACTTGTATTGGTGCCAAATAACTAAGTATAATAGCGTCCTTGAGTAGAAGGTTCTTACCTATATCAATCAATTGGTTGAATCGATAGTGAGATGATATAGGGAAAACTACTCTTAATCATTCCTAGTCAAGTATTACATTCAAGGACAATGTTAATGCGACGAGACTAGCATGTAGGTCAACTCAATGACTTGATCTCACAAGTCATGGATATGGAGATATCAAGTTG
This sequence comes from Zingiber officinale, assembly GCF_018446385.1. Classification (NCBI taxonomy): domain Eukaryota; kingdom Viridiplantae; phylum Streptophyta; class Magnoliopsida; order Zingiberales; family Zingiberaceae; genus Zingiber; species Zingiber officinale. The sequence continues at coordinate 115,251,153 of NC_055988.1, forward strand.
ACACATGGGTATGCATTGGAGAATGTATACTGAATGACCCGCCATGAGAAAGTATCATGGATCGTTATATGAGTGTCATATACTTTCTCATGTGGCTATTAGTATGATTATTAGTCCTTGGACCTGAAATCACATGGTTCCCTACATAAGGAGTTGCATACTTTGGCTTCGTCAAACGTCACCCGTAATTGGGTGGACTATAAAGGCGATTACTGGGTATGTAACAAATTATGCGGAGGGATGTGAGTGATGTAGATGAGATCTATCCCTCCTATATGACGGGAGTGACATCGATATTTTTGATAGAGTGAGACCACTAAGTGCATGGCCATGCCCAAATGAGTCAATATGAGATGTTGAGCTCATTTGATTGAGTGAGTCTACTTGGGATTCAAGATTTAGATTGATTAAAGGATGACACGGTCTATGCCTCACATTGATCAATCTAGATGTCTAGGATAGAAGGACACTTGTCATATATTATGAAGAGTCACAATTAGTAGTCACAAGGTGATGTTGGATCTCAACATTCTTATAACTAGGGTAGTAATGATATGTTGCTAGATACCGCTCATTACTTATGCTTCTAAATGGGTTTAGGAGCATTGCCAATGTTATAAGAACCTATAGGGTCACACACAAAGGGTAATTAGATGGAGATTAGGTTCATTTGATGAATCTAAAGGATTAGGTCCATGTGATGAACCAAATTGGATTAAGAGTAATCCAAATTAGGCTAATTGAGTTGGACTTAATTTGGTTCATGTGTTAGATGAGTCTAATTTGGACTTAGACTCATTGAGTCAATTTAATTCAATGAATAGAGATTCATTAAATTAAAATTGACTTGAACCAATGGTTAGATTTGATCAACCATGGGAGAGAAATGGTCAAGTTTGACTTGACTTGAGAGGAAGATGAAAGATCAAGTTTGACTTGACCATTGCCACCTCATTTGTGAGTTGGCATTAAGTGGGCTAATGATGATGTGCCACATCATCAAGATTAGCACATGTGTGTGCCACATCATGAGGGAGATCAAGAGTTATGACTCTTGATATCCCATGGAGTATAAAACTCCTCCTTTAGTGGCCAACCACATTCAAGGGTGTTGAATGTGTTTGTGTGCTTATTGTAACTCAAATCTTCTTCCTCAAGCTCTCTCTTCTCTCCCTCTCCTCCACCTTGGCCGAACCTTTCAAAGGTGCTGGCACACCTTTTGTTTGGTTTCTCCATCTCTTGCTTGTGTAGATACACATAGAGGAGTATCTATTTTGATACTTTCGAGATCCGGCGAACCTTGGACGAGCGGGATTAGCGAAGGGCATCGCATCAAGGGTAAATCTCTCCTTTGTAGATCTAGTTTAGATCTAGGCTAGAAACTCGTACTCGAAGTTTTACGTAAATTTATTTCTTCGCACGGATCACGTGGCGGGGTTTCGGGGTTTTCGCAACGCAAAAAGCGGTTTTTACGACCCAAAAAATCCAACAGTGGTATCAGAGCCACGTGCGAAGCGTGTATGTGTTTTATTTGTATTTTTATGAAAAATATCAGTTCTGTAACTTTCTGTAAATTTATGATTTTTATGTATTTTATGGGTATTTTTCTCGTTGAAGCGAAACAACTAGTGTTTGAACACTTGTAGGCTTCGACTATCGAGAAACACCTTCCAAATCGACAAGGTCTCGCCCAAAATGATTTGGGACAGCGGGCTAAGGCGCTGTAGGATCGCTTAGGAACACTTGCGATGGTTATATCGCAAGTAGGGGTACTGCCCCTAACCCCGCAAGGGGCTTCGTTCCGCGATCGCGCCCGAAAATTGCTAATTGGGACCGCTGGGAAGTTGCGATTCATAAAATCATAAAAATATTAGAAAAATTACAGAAATTTATGGAAATTACATAATTTAGAATTATGTATCATTTTGTGATGGTCATGGCCCAAAGAACCCAATTTGGTTGGAAATATGTGTTGTAATTCATAATATGACATGCACGCCATTTTGTGTGTTTGTGCGTGTTGTACTTGATTCGCGACCTGCGCGTCGTGCCCTTCTATTTATATTCCTGTTGTAAAATAGTTTTTAGACTCGAATGTAACTCGAGTTTCACCTTTTGTAATGTACAAATTGGAGCGGTGGAAGGTCCACTCGAGACGGAGTTACAAGGAGGGTGCGAGCAACACATGACGGTCAAAGGGAGGAGTTTGAGGAAGCTATTGACCCTAGGTTGACCAACCGATCTTCTCATTGGGTTGAAAAGATCATAGTAGGGCCATGACTAATCACAAAATTTAATTAATTACTTGTGTGTGTGTATGTGATGCATGCTAGATTAGTAATTAATTAATGCCTTAACGATTAGATTAGATCTAAATCGCGCACATGATGCACCTCCATGATTAAATTAGATCTAAATCGCGTATATGATACACATCGTCGATTAGATTAGATCTCAATCGCGTCAACTCGAAATGCCTACCATGCCGTGATACCCATCACTACCTCGATTACATGTTGTTGTTGAATCTGCCAAAGCAGAGCAACGCATATTATCTTGGTAGGGTGTGGAGGGACAATCTTTGTCCCGCCTATCAATGCATGGGTGAGTACAACTCAATTAGATTGAGTAACTAGTTAATTCAATTGGATCGAGTTTAACTATAGACATTTTCCAATGGTTGGTAGATAGGTCAAAATCACATTTATATTAATTCTTGGGCGATTTAGCCAAAGCTAACTCAAGTTTTAATATATATGTGGATCTTGATCCTATAAACAAGAGTTGCATAGAGATGTAATTGGTAATTAGTTACCTACCGATCATACTAAGTCTTGGGCGATTTAGCCAAAACTAACTCAATGCGTAGTATGATGTGGATCTTGTCCCACTTGAATTATAGAATTCAGTGGGAGCATCATTTAATTAAAGGCCTAATTAGATGATTAATTGGAATATGATATTTATTTTTCTGCTGTAGATTACCATGTCGTCAAACATGAGCTTCTTCTCCCTGCGTTCTGTCCTCGATAAGGACAAGGTCAATGGAGCTAACTTCGTGGACTGGTACAGGAACCTGAGAATAGTTCTCACACAGGAACGAAAACTGTATGTCATAGAGCAACCCATTCATGAGGCACCTCCTGCCACTGCCACGCGAGCTGATCGTGATGCTTACAAGAAGCATCAAGATGATGCATTAGATGTGTCATGTCTTATGCTCGCGACCATGAACTCTGAGCTTCAGAAGTAACACGAGTTGATGAACGCTTATGATATGGTTGAACATCTTCATCAACTATATCAAGGACAAGCGAGGCACGAGAGATTCGAGATCTCTAAGGCACTGTTTCAGTGCAAGATGCAAGATGGGACTCCCGTAGGCCCATATGTACTCAAGATGATTGGGTACATAGAAAACCTACAGAGGTTGGCATTTCCCCTTGGCCAAGAGCCACCCACTGACTTGATTTTGCAGTCCTTGCCAGAGAGCTACAGTCAATTTGTCATGAACTACAACATGAACGAAATTGACAAGCCACTGCCCGAGCTGCTTAGCATGTTAAGAACTACTAAGCTCAACCTTAAGTGGTTAAGCCCGACTCTATTCTGATGGTGCAGAAACACAAGGGAAAGGGCAAGCCCAAAGGCAAGGGAAAGTCCCAAGCCAAGGGCAAAGGCAAGACACTGAAACCCAAAGGAGGGGTTGCCAAGGATGCTACCTGCTTCCACTACGGTCAGACCGGGCATTGGAAGAGGAACTGCAAAGTTTACCTGGAAAATCTTAAGAAGAAGAGGAGTGAGACTTCCACTTCAGGTATATATGTTATAGAAGTTAATCTATCTATTTCTTCATCATGGGTATTAGATACCGGATGTGCTTCTCACATTTGTACTAATGTGCAGGCGCTGAGAAATAGCAGGGCATTGACAAAGAGCGAGGTGGACCTACGAGTAGGCAATGGAGCACGGGTTGCTGCTGTTGCTGTAGGAACTTATCATCTATCTCTGCCTTTTGGGCTTGTATTAGAATTAGATGAATGTTGTTATGTGTCTGCTTTAACTAAGAACATAATTTCAGTTTCTTGTTTGGACAAGAAAGGTTTTTCATTTATAATAAAGAACAAATGTTGTTCAGTTTATTTAAATGATATGTTCTATTGTAGTGCACCTCTGATGAACGGGCTCTATATTCTAGACCTTGAGAACCCTATCTATAACATAAGTACCAAGAGGTTCAAGTCAAATGACATGAACCAAACCTATCTCTGGCACTGTCGCTTAGGCCATATAAATGACAAACGCTTATCCCAGCTCCATAAAGATGGTTTGCTGGACTCATTTGATTTTGAATCATATGAGACATGCGAGTCATGCCTTCTAGGCAAGATGACCAAGACTCCCTTAGTGGACATAGTGAGAGAGCGATTGACTTGTTAGGTCTTATACATAGTGATGATTGTGGCCCTTCAATGTCACTGCTAGAGGTAGTTATCGGTACTTCATTACATTTATTGATGACTTCAGTAGATATGGTTATGTGTACATGATAACACATAAGTCAGAATCCTTTGAAAAGTTCAAAGAATTCAAGAATGAAGTACAAAACCAACTTGACAAGAGTATTAAGATACTTCGATCAGATCGAGGTGGTGAATACCTTAGCCATGAGTTTCGTGACTATCTAGCTGAGTGTGAGATTCTATCTCAACTTACTCCTCCTGGAACACCACAGTGGAATGGTGTATCCGAAAGGAGGAATCGAATCCTATTAGATATGGTACGGTCTATGATGAGTCACACAGATCTTCCTATGTATCTTTGGGGCTATGCTCTAGACACAGCAACCTTCATTCTCAACCGAGTTCCATCTAAGGTTGTAATAAAGATACCATATAGGATATGGACTGGGAGAGATGCCCAGGTGTCTTTTATGAGGATTTGGGGTTGTGAGGCTTACGTTCGACGTCAAGTCTCGGACAAATTGGGACCCAAATCTGATAAGTGCTATTTTATTGGATACCCCAAGGAAATGAAGGGATATTACTTCTACATTCTCAGTCAACACAAGATAGTTGTGGCTAAGACTGGGGTACACTGCAACAAAAACCCTCATAGACATCGGTGGAACAACAATAGTTTTAAGCTAAAATCGATGTCTTTGAGTATTTTACACCGGTTTTTCCAAAAACCGATGTCTATAAGCGCAGATTTTCGCTCATAGACATCGGTTTTTTAGGCGATGTCTATGAGCGCCTTTTTTTCGTTAATAGACACTGATTTTAATAGTGATTTTTAAAACCCGGTGTTAATGAACCAAAATAAAATATTTTAATTTTTCCACCAGCCAAAATTTGCAACATTGTGAAGTTTCCTCCAAACCTAAACCTATATTGCGCCGCTTCCTCCAACCATCTCTCTTAGCCTAAACCTAAACCTAAACATCCGACCATCTCTCTCAACCTCATCTCCCTCTTCCCCTTCCTAGATCGACACCCCTTCCTCTCCCGATTAGGATCAACACACGATGTCCTTGCTTCCTCTCTCCGTCTCTGTGTCCGTCTCTGATCATCGGGCTACCCTAAATTGTCGTCTCCCCTCCAGATCCCCGTCGGCAGTGATCTAGTCTCGAGATCCAGTTCTTAAATTCCTGGTCAGAAGAAGCTTCTATAGATCCAGCTTCGAATTCAAGCCCTAGATCTATTTTCCGGTGTGCACCCCCTCTTCCTCCGTTCTGATTTGCGTTTGTCTGCTATGTTTTTGATCTGACATATATGCTGACCAAATTGGAGACGAAGAGCAACCGGGTGAAGGGTGTGAGCTTCCACAGCAAACGTCCCTGGGTCCTTGCCAGCCTTCACAGTGACGGTGAGCTCAATCCCGAGGAAGAGGACTACTTCCAGGACAGCTTCGCCGAGCTCAACCCCAAGAAATCATGGGCCAAGAAGCTCAAGGAGGCCACTCTCAGCCTCAAAGTCAAATCTTCCAGATCTTATTTCAAATCCCTGTTCTACATACCTCAACCCACAAATGACAAATTGGAAGGCCCAAAAACCTCGAGACGCCATCAAAATCCAAACATGGCGGAAGACGAGAGCTGGAGCAAGTCCTCCGCCGCTTCTTCCAAGTCGTCATCCTTCTCCAGCGAGTTCAACGGCGGTAAGTCCATGCTGAGGCGGAGCAGCAGCGCGAGCTTCGACGCGGAGACCTCGATCCAGGGGCGACCGCCTACTGTAAGAAGAGTAGTCAACGTGCGGTTGACTTCGGTCACTCCGCTGCCAGGAAGAGCGCGAGCAATGCCGGCTTCCACTTGCTCTCTGCTTCCAGAATTGCACCGAACTGTGATCAAGCGAAGCCTCCGAGTTAGATTTGCCCCCCTTTTGCCTTGTTGTTCTTCTTCTCATGGGAAAGCAAGAAAAAAGGTTAAAATTTTTGTCTTTGGTGCTTATTTTCTTCTTGAACATCAGCCTCAAATCACTCCAAACTGTTCAAAACAATCAAACATCTCATTTTGGCAATTTCTGTAAACAAACAGAGGACGTAGCGTTCGAAGGTTGACTTTTTGTGTCTTCCTCGCTTATTTTTGTCTCCATGCATGTTCTTTGGAGCAGATGGAGACAAAAGCATGATCATGGTGCTTGCAATAATTGTAGAAACCCACCGAAGAACAAATTAATTCCTTGATTGGAATACAGGATATGGAAAAATATTTGAGGTGTAGACAAATACTTAAAGCATGCTAGCTTTAGATCTGCTCCAATAACCTCAAGGGTCCAATTCGGTTACACTTATTTCTGACAAGGATGTTGTATTTGCAGGAGATGACTATAAGATTAAGGTCTGGAATTATAAGACACACTGATGCTTGTTTACCCTCCTTGGTCATCTTGATTACATTCGCACTGTGCAGTTCCATGATGAGCATCCATGGATTGTTAGCGCAAGTGACGACCAAACTATTAGGATATGGAATTGACAATCTCATACCTGAATTTCTGTATTGACAGGGCACAACCACTATGTGACGTGTGCCTCATTTTATCCATCGTCGCTACTAAAGTCCTTCCTCATCTTCGACAGTTTCATCTTCTTGATCTCTTGATTGCAAGTATTAATTAATTGATGCATGCAATATGTTTGATGAATTTCCTCAAACACTATCCTGAATTGATTTTATCATTTTTGTTTGCTAGATTGAGGAGTTGTTATTTCCTGTTGCTAAGTTGGTTTTATGTATTCCTTGAACTATCAAGTTTCTTTTATGTCTATGCTAATTCTTTTCACTGATATGTCATGTTTTCTGGTTTATAAATTTACCTCTTTTTGTTGTTGTTGTTTCTACAGGATTTGTGTGTTGAGCTTCTTAGACGCGCTACATATACAACTTAAAGGCTTTGATCATTAAGTGAGTATTTTCTTTTGACCTTCTTGTTAAATCGATTCATGACCAAGTTAATTATGATTTTGTGAATTTCTGAATCCATCTAAATAGTTCCTAATACGGTTTAGGGTTTAGGTGATGATTCATGAATGACTCATAGTTTATTTATTGATATAATGATGAAGTGCAAATTTTGTTTGTCATACTAAGTTAATTGTTGTTGAAGGAGGAAAGTAGGAAACAACTCTCTGTCACAGGGTTAAAATATCCCAGTTATGCTTAGGACTCTTGGTCAGATGGCTATTGCTAATCCAATATTTACTCATGGTCAGCTACCTCCACGGGTAAGTCATTGAATATGTCTTACTTTTTTTTTGCCTTCCTACTTCAAGATTGCTTAAATGTACTGTGGAAGTTTTTTTTTTTTTTCAAAATCTATTGATTGAATTAATGGTCATTAGTAACTGTATTTTTTAGTTACTAGCTAAACATTTGTTGCAACAAAGATTTAGTTTGGCCATTTTATTTCTCGTCCTCAAACAATCTGCTGTAGGTGAAATATGTTGATCCATTACTACACTTATCAATTGTTAGAGATGCAGCATTTGAGACTATGCTAAAGCTTGCTCATTGTATAGCTCCACCTCTTTCTAGTTGGGCACACGAGATAGCTGCTGCTTTGCATATTATTTCTGAAAAAGATGTACATGCTTGACCCTTCATTGGGTATTTTGAGCAAATAGTTAATGGTCTTTTACTGTCATGTAAAGTTGGACCACTTCCAATAGATTTGTTTACCTTTATATTTTCGGTATATTTCTATCTAAATTTAGTTATAATCTAATTTTACTTGTTTCTATCTATTCTTTTTAATTGCTTCATTTCTACTTAGTAATAAAGCATATTTTTCTCCCAAGAAGATTGCATACACTTCACAAAATGACAGCACTTCGTACTTATGAGCCTCCATAGCTACTACACCTGGGAGTTTGTGATATGACAAACACTTCTAACCTATTTTCTAGTATTAGTTCATTGTTACCATATTCCCCCCCAACAGATTTCTTCTTTACAACTTATTCACCAGTTTTCATTCTCTTTATTGTTAGAATGTAGGTTTAGTTTATATTAGTTTTAGCTCATGAGTAGTTGCTAAATGAGTGTAAATTCTTTTGATTCATATGTCTCTATGTTTTACTCTTAAAATGATAGATCATATCAAAAGAAGTTTCATTGAGGTGCCTCTTGGAGCTACATGGGTTCAGGGAACAATGCGAACTTCAGGATTTGATACAATTCTGGTACAATGCTTTGCTAACATATTATGAAATTGTGAACTTGCACTTTATGTAATATACTCCTCAAAAGATATGTCCTTTGGAGAGGCCTAGAAAATGGGGAGTATCTCCTTCAGTTAAATCATTTACTTTTCTTGTTAAAGGTGGTTTTGTAATAGAGTTGACTGTTGTTTAGTTTTGGTCCAGTGGAATTGCTAGCCATGAAGTGAGTCTTGTAGATTTTGAGTGAATCAACTAGCTATTTCTTACCATGCATCTTATCATTAAAATGGAGTGATAGAAAAATCTGAGGTGTCAGATTCACACTTTCATCCATCAAATGTGTTTACTGTGTCATTATTTTGCTTGTGTACTAGTAATTTCTTTGCATTATATTTTGAGTAAACATGTGTTGGAAATGAGATATCTTGGTGATTGTGGGGAAATTCAATTTTCTTACTAGCTTTCTACATTTCCCGAGGGCCGGATCAATTAATAGCAATCATTGTGCTAGTGCTAATTTAACATTAAGATCGATCTATAGAGGTATCTACTCGTTTGGTCCTAGCATGTAAAAACTTTCTACATTTTCCAGGTCAGCAAATGAGATATACTTGCATGGTGAAATATATCATTTTTTTTTGGGCAAGCCACTTTACCAAAGAAGGATTTGAGATCACAAACTCTTCAGTCTATAAGTTTTTATCTGTGAAATATATCTTTTAAGTGTGTAATCCAGTGAAGTCTATCACTTGTAATTGATATCTATATAAATAATAAAAAGTACATCTTTATGATTGTCTGTTCCACTTTGTAATCTAGTAGCTTCCCCGCTGCCAAATATCTTGTTGTCGGACTTGTTGATCGAAGGAACATTCGGGCAAATGATTTTGCATCCTCTCTCAGCACACTTGCGAGTCTCGAGGCCATTGTTGGAAAAGGTCGTATTGGTGTAATGCCTTTTCTTTCTTTCTAATTCTTGTTTTTCTTCAAAATGCAGCTGATATTATTTAATGTTTGTATGTAGATAAGCTTGTTGTCTCAACTTCGTGCACACGGTTGTCGACCTTGTCAATGAGACAAATTAAACTGGATACTGAGATCAAGGGCTTGCTTTTGTGTCTCCAAAAGTTGATGAAGTAAATGCATTGGCTAAAGTGTTGGCTGGTGAGAAGGATGAGGTAGTTCTCACTACAAAAGTTATTCATGCTTGCAGGTTTCATAATGATAGCAAAAGCTTATGGATATTGTTGTAAAAAGAATATTTATGTAATTTGTGAATATTTGTGTATTTTATGGATACTATTGGAAGAAGAATATTTGTGTAATTTTTAAATATTTGTGTATTTTCTTGGATATTGTCGGGTTTTCACTATTTCAGAAATCGAATTTGTGTCGTTAAACAATATTGATATTACATCGGTTTTCCACCGCTGCAAAATCGATGTTATTAACTAATATTACATCGGTCATATACCGTTGCCAAAACTGGTGTTATTAACATATAATATTACATCGGTTTTACACCGTTGATAAAACAGTGTCGTTAAGTGATACTACACCGGCTAATAACCGATTCGAAAATGGTGTCGTTAAGTGATACTACACCGGTTTTAACCCGATGTCTAAAATGACAGACCTTTTACATTGTCTTCATAGACATCGGTCGAAAATGTAATAGACAGCGGTGGAAAACTGATGTCTATGAGCGTTTTTATTGTAGTGGTATTTCTAGAAAGGGATTTTGTTTCTTGAAAAATTAGTGAGAGTACGTTCGATCTTGAAGAAGTTCAAGATGTGAACCATAGCACTGAAGCCTCGATGGAAGTTGAACTGGAACCACAAAGTGTTGTGGATGATGTTGTTCCACAAGGAGTTGAGGAACAACAACCAGTTCAAGTAGACCTACCTCTTCGCATGTCTAATAGGGTACGTTGTCAGCTTGAGAGATATTCATTTCTCTTGTATGACCATGATGACGTTGTGCTCATTGAGGATGAGTCTACCTCCTATCAGGAAGCTGTGATGAGACCAGATTCCGAGAAATGACTAGAGGCCATGAGATCCGAGATTGAATCCATGTACACTAACCAAGTATAGACTTTGGTTGATCCACCTGAAGGGGTCAAACGCATTGGGTGTAAGTGGGTCTTTAAGAGAAAGACTGACATGGATGGACTTATTTATAAGGGTCGCTTGGTAGCTAAAGGTTTCAAGCAAATTCATGGTATTGACTATAATGAAACCTTTTCTCCAGTAGCGATGTTTAAATCCATTCGGATCATGCTTGCTATTGCAGCGTACCACGATTATGAGATCTGGCAAATGGATGTCAAAACTGCGTTTCTGAATGAAAACCTGCTCGAGGATGTGTACATGACACAACCTGAGGGTTTTGTAGATCCACAGCATACTGGCAGAGTATGCAAGCTGCATAGGTCCATTTATGGACTAAAGCAAGCCTCTCGGAGCTAGAATCTTCGATTCGATGATGCAATCAAATAGTTTGGTTTCATCAAGAATGAAGATGAACCTTGTGTCTACAAGAAAGTTGTTGGGAGCACAGTTGTCTTCCTTATATTGTATGTGGATGACATACTACTCATTGGAAAAGACATCCCTTTGCTGCAATCTGTCAAGACTTGGCTAGGGACTTGTTTCTCAATGAAGAACTTAGGTGAAGCATCCCACATGCTAGGCATACAGATCTATAGAGATAGATATAAGAGAATGCTTGGCCTAAGTCAGAGTACATACATTGACAAGGTACTACTACGGTTTGCCATGCAGAACTCCAAGAAGGGATTTCTGCCGATGTCACATGGTGTGAGTCTTTCGAAGACTCAAGGTCCCTCTTCTAGAGAGGAGAGAGACCGCATGGATCAGATCCCTTATGCTTCAGCCATAGGATCTATTATGTACGTCATGCTATGTACTTGTCCTGATGTCTCGTATGCTTTGAGTACGACGAGCAGATACCAGTCAGATCCAGGTAAAAGTCACTGGATAGCGGTCAAGAATATTCTTAAGTACTTGAGAAGGACTAAAGAATATTTCTTGGTATATGGAGGCGATGACGAGCTAGCTATAAAGGGTTACAGTGATTCTAGCTTCCAAACTGACCAGGATGATTATCAATCGTAGTCTGGGTTCGTGTTTTGCATAAATGGTGGTGCTGTGAGCTGGAAGAGTTCGAAGCAGGACACAGTCGCTAATTCTACAACAAAACCCAATATCACTGCATCAGAAGCAGCAAAAGAGGCAGTTTGGATCCGCAAGTTCATTACTGAGCTTGGGGTGGTTCCTAGCATAGTTGATCCCATAGAGCTCTATTGTGACAACAATGGAGCAATATCACAGGCTAAGGAACCTCGCTCACACCAGCGGACCAAACACATACTACGGTGCTTCCATCTCATTCGAGAGATCATCGATAGAGGAGATGTGAAGATTTGCAGAGTACCCACTGAGGCTAACATCGCAGATCCCTTGACCAAGGTTTTGGCACAGAGAAAGCATGATGGTCACACTAGGTCATTAGGCCTTAGAGCCTATATTGATTGGTACTAGTGCTTGTGGGAGATTGTTAGTTAGAGCCCTAGAGCCAATCATTTGATGATTGTTGTATGGACTCGTTGTATCATATTCTTATGTATATAAAGGTATTTGTTTATGGTTATTACACTTACATGTATTGGTGCCAAATAACTAAGTATAATAGCGTCCTTGAGTAGAAGGTTCTTACCTATATCAATCAATTGATTGAATCGATAGTGAAATGATATAGGGAACACTACTCTTAATCATTCCTAGTCAAGTATTAGCATTTAAGGACAATGTTAATGCGACGAGACTAGCATGTAGGTCAACTCGATGACTTGATCTCACAAGTCATGGATATGGAGATATCAGGTTGACACATGAGTATGCATTGGAGAATGTATACTGAAGGACCCGCCATGAGAAAGTATCATGGATCATTATATGAGTGTCATATACTTTCTCATGTGGCTATTAGTATGACTATTAGTTCTTGGACCTGAAGTCACCATGGTTCCCTACATAAGGAGTTGCATACTTTGGCTTCGTCAAACGTCACCCGTAACTGGGTGGACTATAAAGGCGATTACTGGGTATGTAACAAATTATGCGGAGGGATGTGAGTGATGTAGATGAGATCTATCCCTCCTATATGACGGGAGTGACATCGATATTCTTGATAGAGTGAGACCACTAAGTGCATGGCCATGCCCAAATGAGTCAATATGAGATGTTGAGCTCATTTAATTGAGTGAGTCTACTTGGGATTCAATATTTAGATTGATTAGAGGATGACACGGTCTATGCCTCACATTGATCAATCTAGATGTCTAGGATAGAAGGACACTTGTCATATATTGTGACTCTTCACAATATATTGTGATGTTGGACACTTGTCATATATTGTGAAGAGTCACAATTAGTAGTCACAATGTGATGTTGGATCTCAACATTCTTATAACTTGGGTAGTAATGATGTGTTGCTAGATACCGCTCATTAATTATGCTTCTAAATGGGGTTAGGAGCATTGCCAATGTTATAAGAACCTATAGGGTCACACACAAAGGGCAATTAGATAGAGATTAGGTTCATTTGATGAACCTAAAGGATTAGGTCCATGTGATGAACCAAATTAGATTAAGAGTAATCCAAATTAGGCTAATTGAGTTGGACTCAATTTGGTTCATGTGTTAGATGAGTCTAATTTGGACTTAGACTCATTGAGTCAATTTAATTCAATGAATAGAGATTCATTAAATTAAAATTGACTTGAACCAATTGTTAGATTTGATCAACCATGGGAGAGAAATGGTCAAGTTTGACTTGACTTGAGAGGAAGATGAAAGGTCAAGTTTGACTTGACCATTGCCACCTCATTTGTAAGTTGGCATTAAGTGGGCTAATGATGATGTGCCACATCATCAAGATTAGCACATGTGTGTGCCACATCATGAGGGAGATCAAGAGTTGTGACTCTAGATATCCCATGGAGTGTAAAACTCCTCCTTTAGTGGCCGATCACATTCAAGGGTGTTGAATGTGTTTGTGTGCTTAGTGTAACTCTCGTCTTCTTCCTCAAGCTCTCTCTTCTCTCCCTCTCCTCCACCTTGGCCGAACTTTTCAAAGGTTCTAGCACACCTTTTGTTTGGTTTCTCCATCTCTTGCTTGTGTGGATACACATAGAGGAGTATCTACTTTGATACTTTCGAGATCCGACGAACCTTGGACGAGCGGGATTAGCGAAGGGCATCGCATCATGGGTAAAGCTCTTTTCCTTTGTAGATCTAGTTTAGATCTAGGCTAGAAACTTGTACTCGAAGTTTTACATAAATTTATTTCTTCGCACGGATCCGGTGGCAGGGGTTCGGGGTTTCCGCAACGCAAAAAATGGTTTTTGCGGCCCGAAAAAACCCAACAGATAGAATCTTGCTGAAATCTTTCCTCACCGACATCAACCGAATCAAGCAAGAGGTCACTAATCAAGCAACCACCTTCTAGTCTTTGCCCAAGAGCCCAAGCACACCTCACTGATCAAAATAAAACCTCACTGGAATCAATCGGTGGAGATCACAAATCAAACAAACAACCTAACTCACCTTGTTGTCACCTTCCCCGTGATCAAACCATCCAAACCTAACCAATATAGGTGTGTCGATCTGCCGTGTAAAGGAAACTCCCCTTGTCATCGGCGCACGCTCCCGATCCACATTGATCTAGGGCATAGAGACTGCGGCTAGGGCATAGCAAGATGAGGGCTGGCGTTGGCCCCTTCCTTCCAGCGATCGAGTAGTGGCTCGAGCTCTAGGGCTCCACGTCGACGCAAGGAAGACCGGCGGTGTGGATCGACGGAGGAGAGATCTCTGTGGCGACTCTCGGCGCTGCGATGGGAAGGAGCAAAGGCGAAGAGGCATTGAATCGACACAAGGAAAGGCTCGAAGTTTTTGTACTGAAGGGGAAGAGAGGAACCGACGCGGGGGCGGTGTCACCGGAGCGTCGGCTGGGGAAAAGGAGAAACGGACGGAGGGTGAGGCTCGGGTTCGACGGGGGATCGAGGAAAGGAAACGGCGATGGGAAGAGAGGAAAAGAGAAAAAGAAAAAGAAAAAGAAAATAAAATAAAAATTTGGTTGGAAGCCTAGTCAAAGGAGGCTGGAAGTCCGACTGACTGGACTATTAGTTTGGTGGTGTAACGGCCGCTCCTCCACTGATGTGAGTGCTTCTCTGTTCAGGTACTGTGAGGGTACCCTGCAACCGTTCGGCGGCCCACCTGCTGGGCCTTGGAGAGTTTTGCTCGCCGCTGATTGCCCTGGCAACCTGAGGTCGATTAATGCTGACGTCTTTAGGATTTCCTCGGAATTCGTGCAAATCCTGGCCATTAAAGCTGAGCACGTGACCACGTCGGTGCAATGACGCTCATTAAATGCTGCCCTGTAACTTGGCGTTAGGTGGAGCCGTCGACGTCATCGTGCGGCGAGGGCGTCAACTCCGAGGGGACATGCAACAGTTTGAATTCAACGGCCGGATGCCAACTTCGATCTCCGCGAACTAGATCAGACGGCTAGGGTTGACCGAGCCCGCCCTTTATAAAGCACCGGCGCCGACAACTATTCCATTGTTGCTGCTTCCGCATGCTTCGTCGACGTCCTCAGCTTCCAACGCTCCGGTGATCTTCCACCTTCCTCTCTTAGGTTTCCTTTTGTAAGCTCTTTGATCCTCTTGTTTTCGCGTTTGCTTCTCCTCGCTTTCCTTGACGTTGCCTCTTTCGTTGCTCTTTCCGTCAATTTTTCTAACGAAGCTTCTGCGCTTTCATTTTCCGATCATGGCCAGCTCTTCCGACCCTTCCCCTGGCCTCTGGTATCAAGCCATGGAGAGTCGGTTCGACTCAGGAGATGCCTGTAATCTAGTTAATGCCTATGATATCCCTGCCGACCACAAGCTTATCCTGGCCGAGCCGTCCGACCGACCCCATGACCCGCTGGTCGACACTGTTACTTTCTTCAGAGACCAATTCGTAACAGACCTTAGGTTTCCCATCCACCCATTCATCATAGAAGTGTGTAACTAAGTTCGCATTCCGCTTGGCCATCTCATGCCCAACTCCTTTAGACTGTTGTGTAGAGTGGTTGTGCTCTTTCGAGTGCACAACATCCCCCTTAAGCCTCAGATTTTTCATTATTTTTACTATCCCAAGCAATTCGAGATAAACACCTTCTTGTTTCAATCTCGGATCGGTTTGGTTTTTTTGATAAGATGCCGACCTCCAACAAGCACTGGAAAGATTATTTTTTCTTTTTAAGTCTTCTCGAGTCGCCACCCTTCCGAACCCAATGGCAAACAGCTCTGCCACCTCCTCCCTGAAAAGGTATAGGACCGAGCCCCTTTTTTTACACGTGGCTTACCTGCTGGCCGGGCTGAAGTTGGACATCCACAAGCTGCTACCCGAAGGGATGCTGTATCTGTTTGGCTTAAGCCCGATCCGAACGCGGCTTCCGAACGACCCTGGTAAGAAATAACTTTCTCTCCTTTTCTTTGAGTCTAACTGATTTCTTTTCTCCTTCTTGCAGCTGCGACCATGATGAAATCGGTGGTGCTCGGCATGATAAAGTGCAAGGCTACCGAGATAGAGGCGGCTACAGCGCAGGAGTAGGAGAGACTCGGCATCGCTCCGGTCGGCTCTCATGAAGGTAAGCGTGAAGAGGTGCAGACGGTAGGCGATGCATTTGCCACTCTAATCGCCACTACTGATGCAACAGAAGAGACCGTTCCGTCGGGTATTCAACCGGCCACTCGACCAGAGGAAGCCGGTCTTCCGGTGATGAAGTTCCGTTGGTCGGACGCAAACGCCGCCGAATGGACACACAAACCCGCTCGACCACCTCAGCCGTACACGTGTCCGAGCAGATGAACGATCCCCCTCCATTGGCTCCGACGACTGTGGAAACGCTATATTCCGACCGGACCCCATCTCAAGGTGATTGGCCTTCCGACCCCATTGCTGCTCAGCCCCTCAGCTCACTTCCTCCTGCTCAACGGACAATCAGGCGATCCCTCATCCGTTCTGATCCGGTCGGCCAGTCTTTTGCCCCTTTCGCGTCTGCTCAATCTACCCCGGGCCGACGCAGGACTATCAAGACGTTACTCCACCTACCGACAGAGGAATATCTGCAGACGACCAAATAGCCAGCGAGCCCTGAACCCTTAATAACCGTCCGGGGACCCCTCGCGAAAGTATGGGAGGACGCTCGGGCGCGTACTGATCCGATGCCCCCGGGGCTGCTCGGCAACAACCACCTACAACAGGCCACCGGGGTAACTCTTACCATACCCTTCACTCTTTCCTTTCTGTTCAGTACTGACTTTTTCCCTTCTGACCTGATTGCAGTATTGGGTGGAAAGCGTTGCGGTATGCAACCGCCTGACATTCTTAGAGGAGGAGTTCAAGAAACTCAAGGTTTCTGGCGGGGCTTCCTCTCAAAGCCCCACTTATGCCGAGCTGAAGGCAGACCTGGATAAGACCAAGAAACTGCTGGAGGCCGAGCAGCACAAATCCTCGGGCCTGCAAACCATGGTGGACCGGCTCGAGACCCAGGTCAAAACATACGACAAGAAGATCACTTTAGCCACCAACAGGAAGAATAAGGCCATCACCGACCTGGAGGCGAAGAATGTCGAGGCCCGGGCGCTTGAGCTGAAGGTCAAGGAATTAACGGATCTGCTCACCGACGAGAAGGCTGGCCGATCGGCAGAGGTGATCACTCTCCAAGCTGACCTGAAGACCTTTCAAGACACACTGGAGGCCTCTCGAGCCGCCCTCAAAGAATATCAGGAGACCGAGCCTAACCGATTTGCTGTCACGCGGCAGAACTACATCCGTTCGGAGAAATTTGTAGAGAAAGCCTGCGCTCGGCTAGTCCACGCGTTCGAGCTGGCCATCACTGCCATGGCTGACTATCCGAAGACAAAGGGTCGGCTTCCTGAGGATTTCAATATTCCTATCCGTGATCATGATGATCTTCTAACCACGATTCCAGATGAGATTTTTAATTATCTAGAGTAAAGTCGTGGATGCTTATTGGCCGTTCGGCCTATTTCACTATATGTACTTGTCGTTCGGCTTATTTTGTCTAATGAACTTAACTTTTTGGCTTTTCATTGTCTGCTTGCTCTATCGTTGTGTGCATTCGAGCGAGTTATCCATTTCCTTGACTGTTACTATATTCGTGAGAGCCTCCGTCTTTTGATCCTCGAGCTGCCGCTCGGGAGTCGAGCACAAGACCACCTATTTTCCATAAGCTCTGTTAGGTTTAAGCGATGCCAAGGCTGAACTTTATAGTTGTCGGTCGGCGATCTTCGAGCCAGATTTTTAATAGCCACCAGTTTGGCCTGGGTGTTTAACGTTGCCGTTCGACGGTCCTCATGCTGGGGAGTTTATAGTCGCCGATTCGACTCTTGAGTTTAACGTTGTTGTTCGACGGTCTTTAAGCCGGGGGTTTATAGTCACCGGTTCGACTCTAGAGTTTAACGTCACTGCTCGACGGTCTTCGGGCCGGGGGGTTTATAGTCGCCGACTCGACTCTAGAGTTTAACGTCGCCGCTCGACGGTCTTCAGGCCGGGGGATTTATAGTCGCCGGTTCGACTCTAGAGTTTAACGTCGCCGCTCGACGGTCTTCGGGCCGGGGGTTTATAGTCGCCGGCTCGACTCTAGAGTTTAACGTCGCCGCTCGACGGTCTTCGGGCCGGGGGTTTATAGTCGCCGGCTCGACTCTAGAGTTTAACGTCGCCGCTTGTCGGTCTTCAGGTCGGGGGGTTTATAGTCGTCGGCTCGACTCTAGAGTTTAACGTCGTCGCTCGACGGTCTTCAGGCCGGGGAGTTTATAGTCGCCGGTTCGACTCTAGAGTTTAACGTCGCTGCTCGACGGTCTTCAGGCGGGGGGGTTTATAGTCGCCGACTCGTCTCTAGAGTTTAACGTCGCTGCTCGACGGTCTTTAGGCGGGGGGGGGGGGGTTTATAGTTGCCAGTTCGACTCTAGAGTTTAACGTCGCCGCTTGACAGTCTTCAGGCCGGGGGGTTTATAGTCGCCGGTTCGACTCTAGAGTTTAACGTCGCCGCTTGACGGTCTTCAGGCCGGGGGGTTTATAGTCGCCGGTTCGACTCTAGAGTTTAACGTCGCAGCTCGACGATTTTCATGGAGAGTGGTCGTTCGGCGTAAATTTGTTATACCCTTGTGTCCCATGATTTCATTCTTGCAATCAAAGGGTATCGAAGAGCGGAAACACACATAACTGATTACATTGGCGCACCTTTCACCCAACCCGATACGGCTGGAGATGGATAGCGCTCTGTGGTCGTTCTAGCTGCCGTCTGTCTTCATCTTCCAGGTAGTAGGCGCCCGATTGGAGCTTCTTAATGACTTTGAAGGGCCCAACCCAGGGAGCCTCCAGCTTGCTCACATCCCCAACCGACTTCACCTTCTTTTATACGTAATCGTCGACTTGGAACGCCTTGGGAATTACTCGCCTGTTGTAACTCTACTTCATTCTTTGCCGATATGCCATTAGCTGGACGGTTGCTTTGGCTCGTCCCTCGTCTATCAAGTCCAGCTCCAGCTGCCTCCGCTCGGTGTTACTTGCATCATACTATTGCACCCGATCAGATTCTATTCCGACCTCCACGGGCACGACGGCTTCCCCTCCGTATACCAAGTGAAAAGGCGTGACCCCCATTCCCTCCTTAGGAGTAGTGCGGATTGCCCATAACACGTCCGGGAGCTCATCTACCCAGCGGCCCCCGACATGGTCGAGCCGAACTCGAAGAATCCGAAGGATCTCCCGATTGGTGACTTCGGCCTGCCCGTTACTCTGCGGATATGCCACGGAGGTGAAGTGTTGCTGAATGCTGTACCCTTTGCACCATTCACGGAGTTACTGCCCGACGAACTGCCGCCCATTGTCGGACACGAGCCGACGTGGAATGCCGAACCGACATATTATGTGCTGCCAGATGAACTTCTTGACCATCTGCTCAGTTATTTTTGTTAGTGGCTCGGTTTCAACCCATTTGGAGAAATAGTCCACTGCCACAAGTAAAAATTTCCGCTGCCCGGTCGCCAAAGGGAAAGGTCCCACAATATACATGCCCCACTGGTTAAACGGGCAGGACACTATAAACGCCTTCATCTTCTCAGTGGGCCGGTGGGTGGAGTTGTGATATTTTTGACAGGAAAGGCATGTGGCGACGGTTCGAGCGGCATCTTCCTAGAGGGTTGGCCAAAAGTACCCGGCTAACAGAATCTTCCTCGCCAACGAGTGGCCGCCCGGGGTGTCCTCCACAAGATCCTTGATGTACCTCTTCTAGTATATATTCTGCGTCCTCCGAGCTAACGCATTTTAGCAATGGTCGGGAGAAAACCTTCTTGTAGAGCTGACATCCGATGAGGGTGAACCGACCGACTTTTCTTCTCAGTAACTGGGCCTCTTCCCAGTCCGATGGCGTAGCTCCTGTTCGCAAAAATTCCATTAAAGTCATCGTCCAGTCACTTGGGAACATGAGGCCCTCCATCTGGTCAATGTGAGCCACTAA
This sequence comes from Zingiber officinale, assembly GCF_018446385.1. NCBI lineage: Eukaryota > Viridiplantae > Streptophyta > Magnoliopsida > Zingiberales > Zingiberaceae > Zingiber > Zingiber officinale. The sequence continues at coordinate 115,271,431 of NC_055988.1, forward strand.
GGCTACATGCTCAATTGTTTGCTGGATGACGATCGACGTTATTGAATTTGCCAGTTTGGCCAATTCATCCGCCGCCTGGTTCTCCGCTCGGGGGATCTTTTGTATGATAACCTCGCAGAAGTTGTTTTTGAGCCTTTCGAAGGCTTCTGCGTAGAGCCTGAGTCTGGGGATGTTTATCTCGAAAGATCCTGCAAGCCGCTGAGCGGCAAGCTGAGAGTCTGAATAGATCATTACTCAGCTCGCTCCTACATGCCGAGCGGCCTGCAATCCCGCAATGAGGGCTTCATATTCTGCCTCATTATTGGTTTCTCGATAGTTCAGCCGGATAGACAGATGCATCTGCTCTTTTTGAGGGGAGGTCAATAGAATACCAATACCACTCCCGAGCCGAGTGGATGATCCGTCCACATGTACTTTCCACAATGCTCCGGGCTCGGGATTTTGCACTTCAGTGATGAAGTCCACCAGCGATTGCGCCTTAATCGCCGTGCGGGGTTGGTACTGGATATCGAATTTACTAAGTTCGGTTGCCCACTTAATCAGCCACCCGGATGCCGCCTGGTTGAGGAGAACTCTCCCTAGAGGGTTGTTCGTCATGACGATTATTGTGTGCGCGAGGAAATAAGGCCGAAGCCTCCGAGCGGCGAGGACCAGCGCGAAGGCAAGCTTTTCGAGATCAGTGTAGCGGGACTCAACATCATTTAGAATGTGACTCAGGAAATACACGGGTTGTTCTTCGTCATCCTATCGTACTAATGCCAAGCCTACAGCATGCTCGGTCGAAGATAAGTAGATGTAGAGTGACTCGCCGATGTTGGGCTTAGCTAGTACAGGCAAAGAGTTTAGATAACCCTTCAATTCCTCAAATGCCTGGTCGCATTCTCTGTCCCACTGGAATTTGGTGGCTCGACGCAGAATCTTGAAGAAAGGTAAGCTCCGATCGACCGTCTTGGAGATGAACCGTGACAGGACAGTTATCCGATCGGTAAGGTGTTGTACTTCCCTTAAGTTTCTGGGAGGCGCCATGTCCTGCAGCGCCTTCACTTTGCTGGGATTCGCCTCTATGCCTCGCTCGATAATGATGTACCCCAAAAAGCGACCGCTCTTTGCTCCGAACAGACACTTCTGGGGATTCAGCTTGACTCCGTACGCAGAAGAGAAGGAGAGAATGGTTTAAGTCACGGGAAAACAGAGCATCAACTTATCCCTTTTTATAACTTAATATTTCTGTTAACTCCTTAAATAAATTCGCTACCTTTTCTAAACAAACAAATCCAACATAAACTTATCCCTTTTATAATTCAATATTCTGCTAACTATCTTAAATAAATTCTCTACCTTTTCTAAACAGACAAATCCAACATCAACTTATCCCTTTTATAATATTCTGTTAACTATCTTAAATAAATTCGCTACCTTTTCTAAACAAACAAATCCAAGATCAACTTATCCCTTTTATAATCCAATATTCTGTTAACTATCTTAAATAAATTCGCTACCTTTTCTAAACAGAAAAATCCGTTTGCCCACCTGATCAGCCGTGTTTTGACCGAGTCAAAGGTCGCGGGTTCAATTCTCGGCTTGGATATTTTTTTGTCGAAACTTTATTCGTTTAGTAAAAATACCAAACGACCTCCAAAAATTACATAAAAATACTCTAAAAATCTCTAGAATATTTCTAAATATTTTTAAGAACTTTTAGAACTCCTAATGAGGAAAATTGGGTCGTTACAATCCCCCATACCTTATAAAAAGTTCGCCCTCGAACTTAGAATAATTCTATAGCATGTTCTCTACCTTGTACATGCATTAGTTAGCGTCCATAATCTAATGTACTAAGGAAAACCACATCAAAGGTATCTTAGGACCTCCTAACCTACTTTCAACGAATATAAGCATAAGCAGTGACATAAGCATGACAACATAAACGTAAGCATGGTAGATGAACTAAACATAATGATAGACTCGATCACAAGCATGTCCATATGCATAGGCAAGAACATAACATGAACATAACGTGAACCTAAACATAAACGTAAATATAAATATAACATGACTTGAACATACTTGCATGCATACTTATAAACATACTATTGTGGTGGCCTAGTTGCACTTAGTAGTACCGTAACATCAGACAACTACCCTAGCGCTAGGTTGGTAGGGGTTCGAACTTAAGACCGGAGTTCCCCTTTATTCTGGCGCGCTCACCGGGCTTAGGTCCCCGGATCATACCACCATCTCAGAACATATATTGTTTGATTCTGGCGCGCTCACTGGGCTTAGGTCCTCAGATCATACCACCATCCCAGAACATATCTTGTTTGATTCTGGCGTGCTCACCGGGCTTAGGTCCCCGGATCATACCACCATCCCAGAACACATCTTGTTTGATTTTGGTGCGCTCACCGGGCTTAGGTCCCCGGATCATACCACCATCCCAGAACACATCTTGTTATGTAAAAGAAACTAAGCAGAATTCTTAACTTTATAAGCACTTCTAAACATCTCCCTATTCTGTACATATAATCTAATACTTCTAAGGATTTCTCTTTACTGTAAAGAATAAAGAAAAGACGACAAGGTTGGTGTTGATGTGTGATGTTGGAGAATAGGAACTGCTCTGATACCAACTGTAACACCCCACCCTCCTCGCTACTAGTCTGCGAGGGCGGAGCGCTACTGGACTACTAACTTATCTTAACTAACATTGCACACATGTTGATAGTAATTCCTAAAACTCTCGGAGAACTCAAAACTTACAATTAACTAGCAGCGGAAGACTAAATGACTCATCTAATACATTTTTAATAAATGGCAATCTTAATAAATTCTTATGCTAGGTCCCTAGGCTTCTATAGTCCAGGCATCACACATCCATCCGCACCTCCTTGTCGTCTTCCTTTGCTATAACTTTTCTTTTCCTGTATCTGCAGTAAGAGGAAATGCAAACTATAAGCAAAATTGCTTAGTAAGCGCTATCTAACTCACAAAACTCGAATATGCATGTAACTGGAAGAAATCTAAAACTGAATGCTCAGAAAGAAACACTACTCATGCTCATTTAATAGCAAAAGAAACAAGGCGTACTGGAATGCTAAACATGTAAAGCAAATCTAAACAAACACGCTAGCATAAAAGAAAACTAAACTTGCTGGATTTTAAATTTATGTGAAGCTTGTTTTACTTTTGTTTATATAACTTATACTTTAATACTTCAAAATAATAATCAACTTTCTTCTTGGGCCCGACAACTGTACTTGCTATGCGCGCATCCCTAACTAGACCCGAGATAGCTGGTCCCGAATCTAGTAGGGTTTACTAGGTTATCTAAACTTAGGGACGACTATAGGAGCCCAGCCCAAGGACAACTGAGAGTCCTGCATACTAGGTTATCTAAACCTAGGGACGACTATGAGAGCCCAACCCAAGGACAACTGAGAGTCCAGTACAGTGCCACTGATAAAAGTAAAATACTTGTTATCTTTTAATACATCTAATATATAATGCCTCGACATTTTAACGAGCACCTTGTGTGCCAAAATCCCTAAAGTCTTGACTTTGGGATCTACTTAAGGCCTTGGCCTTTTTCTTTCTTTTCTTTAACTTTCTTATACTTGTTAATACCTCTAATAAAAGAATGCTTCTTTAAAAACTGAAATGTTTAAACAAATTCTAACTTTGAAATGCATAAACAAAAATCTGCATACTATGCTAATCAAAATTCTGCATACTATTCTAATCAAGATTCTGCATTCTATGCTACACTATTTCTGCATACTATGCAAACATAAAATCTGCACTATAAGCTTAATTGAAATTTGCACTATAAGCCTATATAAAAATCTGCACTATAAGCTTAATTAAAATATGTACTATAGGCTTAATTAAAAATCTGCACTATAAGCGCTTAATTAAAATCTGCAATATAAGCTCTACATAAAAATCTGCATTATAAGCTTAGTTAAAATCTGCACTATAGGCTAATTAAAAATCTGCACTATAAACGCTTAATTAAAATCTGCAATATAAACTCTACATAAAAATCTGCATTATAAGCTCAATTAAAATCTGCACTATAGACTTAATTAAAAATCTGCACTATAAGCGCTTAATTAAAATCTGCAATATAAGCTCTACATAAAAATCTACATTATAAGCTTAATTAAAATCTGTACTATAGACTTAATTAAAAATCTGCACTATAAACGCTTCTTATGCTTCGAATTCAAGAAGAACAAAGGTCCGAAACTACTCCTACTGTAGGTGAGAAGCACTTACCTTGATTCTTGGACTCACAACCGAACAAAAAGGGCTTCTAGGACCTTGGCCGACCGCCGGAGATGATGCCCTAACTCCCTTTCGTTTAACTACTATTTTTAGGAATATTTTTTTAATTAAAAAACAGAAAAATAGATTCAAAGATACTCTTTTAATTAAAAAAAATTACTCTTTAATCATATCCTTAGATTAACTGGACAATGGTAAATTAAAAACCTTTAATTTGTTTTAATTATTACATTTTGTATCATCGCAATATAATAAATATCAATATATAAAAGTCGTTTCTGGACAAGCGTAATGATCAAAGCAACAAATCATCTCCTCTTATTGTAATACTAGTTGCAGAAACTCCATAACTCAACATGCAAACATTCTTGAACTGAGAAGATATATAAAAGAGAGGTCATCATTCGTTTCATTGGTATTGGCTCGCAAGCTTTCCCTCCTTGACAATGTAGTTTTGAGCTGGAAATTCCTCTCCTTTGAAGTACTTATCGAGTGTGTCTTTCACTCCATCCGCATATCTCAGCTGCACAATTTAGATAATTTAACCATGTTAATTAATCATCAAGTCCAACAAAATTTTCCAAGGAAGAAGAAGCAAATTGAATGTACGTGGCCGAAGAAACTGCCAAGAAAACCTACTTGGCTGTTAATGGTGGTGCCAGATACATGGGGAGTCATTGCGTGGTTTGGCATGTACCGCCATGGATGATCTCTGGGAGCTGGCTGGGGATTCCAAACGTCGCCACTATAACCTGAATGGTCAGAGCAAGATGGATGGATTCATTTATTTAGCAATAAAATAAAAAAAATTAAATCTTCTGATCTGATTCATTTTTTCAACGGATCGGATAGTTATCATATGAACCTGCAATGTGCCCACTAGAGCAAGCATCTACGACTGCTTGGGTGTCCATGATAGCAGCTCGAGCATTATTCACGATGAGAACTCCCTTCTTCAACTTCCCGATCCTCTCCTTGTCAAACATTCCTCTGAATTAAGGAAACAGAGAGAGCATTAATTTCTGGAGTCGTCGATCCAATGTCCGATCAGTCATCGGAAGGAACAAAAAAAACTAAAAAAAATAAAAATGAGACCTGGTTTTCTCGGTAAGAGGCGTGTTTATGACGACGACGTCACACTTTGGGAGAATTACATCAAGATCTTCCTCAAACTTAGCTCCTGTCTCTTTCTCCAGTTCAGGTGAAATCGTGAGGCGGTCATGGTAAAGCAGATTGCAGTTGAAAGGCTTCAGGCGCTGAAGCAAAAGCTTCCCGATGCGCCCCGCCCCGATAATGCCGACAGTCTTACCCTCAAGATCGTAAGCCCTGTGCGCGATGCCCGCGACGTTCCAGTCACCGTCGATCACCTGACGATAACCAGGCAAGAAGTTCCGGACGAGGATGAGAATTCGCATCAATTCATCCTCTGCCACCGAGACAGCATTGCTTCCGCTGATTTCTACTACAGTGATTCCTGCGTCGGCTGCCGCTTTCAGATCGACGTGGTCCGAGCCAACCCCAGCGGTCAGAAGAAGTTGCAGGTTTTTGGCTTTCTTTATCTTCTCCGCGGTCACGTAAACCGGATGGAAGGGAGTCGTGATCAAAACATGCATGTCGTGAATGTGTTTCTCTAACTCTGCCATGAGAAAATAAAGAAGCTAAATTAAATTAGCCCAATATCCGTTCCAATTCGATGACTAACAATCAGAGAAATTTAACATACGAACCGCAATTTGGGCCTTCTTTGTCATCAGTTACAATGTACTGGTGGCCTTTCGATTCTAGCCAGTCCCGAATGCCCAAGGCGGCTTCAGCGCACCCAACAAATTCAGGATTCAGGGAAGCGTACTGGTTGGCCTTGTAGAAAACGCCGACGATCTTCTTGCTGTCTGGCGAATTAGCCTGCAGTGCATGTACGGTTATGACAAAATATAATCAGATACATGCATGCCATGGTGTTATGGCGGCAAATTAAATAACCCGATCGAGTAGTGGGATTACATGGAGCGTCCTGGAGCCCGTTCCGTCGACTGTGGCTGCTGCAGCGCTGAGCGTCGCCATCTTCCTTAATTACCAGTGTAGCAATCGTGTACGAGGATAAGAGATATTGAGCGATGTGACGAAACGAAGCGGAGAGTCAATTTATAGAGAGAAAAAAAAAGACAAAAAGAAAGATAGAAGAGTACTAGTTGAGGACAATTGTGATTTGGAGAAACTCAAGGGGCGGCGAAGGAGGAAAGGTAAGTATTAATATATTATATATATACATTAATATAGTATTTATTAAATGAAATATAATTATTAATTTATTTTGGAAAGTTAATTTGGTTGGAAAATATTTAAAATTATTAATTAAAAAGAATTTTAATAAAAAGTTATTTTGACCGGTACTTCTAATTTTTTACTAACTAAATTAAATTTGACTAATAATATTTAATTTTTATTTGTGGAATTTAGATTGGACTAATAATTTTTAATTTTTATAGGTGAAAATTAAATTTGATCCATAATTTCTTTTAGTTTTTACTAGTTTGAAATTCTGCCCATGACGAATCAGTCATAGTCGGTCTCAAGCCCGGATAAAAGAAGAGGGCTGTGTTAGGTTGCCAAGCAGCGTTAAATTATAATAGATGTTCAATTAAAGGATCAATTAAACTATTCACTACAACAAAAACTACAAACGACAACACCCCTACGACAACGGTTTTAAGAGAAAGCGTTGTGTATTTGCTCAAACTCCCCATTAAATATAAAAGAAAACGATTTTGGTAAAACTATTGTCATTGAGCGATTTTTTTTAAAACGACAATACTTTTTACAACGGTTTTATAAATCGTTGTCTTTATCCGCGTTTTTAGCGGCTACGACAACAGTTTTGAAAAAACCGTTGTAATTTAATTTGGTCATTTTCCCCCCTCGCTGTTTTCCTTTCCCTTGCTGTTTTCTTTTCGGCGCCGTGTTTTTCCTTCGCGCTCCTGAACCTAAGGCAATTTTCTTTCCCTCTCCTCATACAATCTCTTCACGCCTCCCCTGGATCTTCCTCCACGACGGTGTGCTCCTCTCGTTTCCTGGTGAGCAGGTTTCTGAGTTCGACGAGGCCCTTTGACCTTCCATTGCTGCTTCTTTCGATCGTGGAACCTTTTGATCGGACGAGGTGTATTTCTTCGGCAAAGGTGGCACTCCCTGTCCGTCGATTCATAGCCTAGGTCTTGCCTTCTTTGGATTTGTGCTAGAGCCATAGTCAAGGTAGATTCATAACCTAGGTCTTGTCTTCGTTCATAAATTTTGTCTCAAAAAACAAAATCTACTTTTGATTCCACTATGCTTGTATTTGCAAGCGCAACATTCTCTTTTCTTCTTATTTTTAGCTTTTGATTTGTTTCATCATGCCAGTTGCCTGCTCATATGTCAAAGTTTGTGGTGTTTGATCTCTGAAGGTGTCGGTTTTAAGCATCGATTTCTGTTTGTAATTCACTTTTATTGGTCGAAATAGTGTGTTCGGATAGGTTTTCTAGGTCTTGCACGGCTTGCCACTTGATGGACGGAGATGGAATTTGGGGGAACAGAAAATTGGTAGAAGGGAAATAAAGAAAGTCCTTCCTTTTTATTTTGATTACTGATTGAAGTTTATAGTTGTTTCGCACATTGCCCGTTTGATTGTTCTTCCCATTTCCATGAGCTTCTTGGCTTTTTGTTCTGTTCCATGTGAACGGAGTCGGTTTCTTGTGGTAATTGCTCAATACACTTTTAGTTTTGTTCCCTTTGGCTCTTTAGACATATATTGACACTTTTGTACGTTCATGCTCATTTTTAGTTTTTTTTTTCTTATCTAGTGCAAGTTTAGGCTTTTTACATCCTTTACAACTGCACATTGAATTATAGCTTGTTCTCTTATTGAATTTTCATAATTTGAAGTTCATTATTTTTTGCTCATTATTTTAATAATTAATTAATGTCATCTTTATTATTTATGCTCATTTAATTTTATTAAGGAATATTTTTTTTTAAAAAATAATTAGATTAGATCAAGACACATGTATTTTTTTAACATAAACGCAAACAATAGATTAGATCAAGAGTTGAGATAATAACATGAACAAATAAGTTAAGAGCCATTGTAACAACTAGGGTGAGAGTTTGTTAGCCAATAATCTTTCCAATTAATCCTCTTGTATATATGTACACCCAAGATTTGTTAATATCACCATTTATTTATTAATTAGTTCTCACAAAATCACACAATACATTTCTGTCCGGTTGGTTTATGTCGAGTATTACTCTATTATCTTGAATGTTTTATTATAGTATTTGGTACTTGAGATTATGTTTTGAACTTCTTGTATGATGTATAGTTTTTTGAAGGTAGGTTTTGACGCATTTCAGGCTAATAGTTATAAAAAATGGACAAAGATTGGATGTCAAAGAATAGGTTATCACATGAATATGAGGTTGGGGTAGAGTCTTTCTTGCAATTTGCATTACGAAATGCTACTGATCCGAATGAAATACCTTGCCCATGTTCAAGATATGGTAATCTGCAGAAGAGAAATGTTGACATTATAAGGGCACATTTGTGTTGTAATGGTATAGATTTAACATATCATAAATGGATTTGGCATGGTGAAAAGACTGAATACAATAACTCAATGAAAGATGAACATAAATCTTTTGGCGAGGAACCTATTGATATGGTACATGCTGCATTTGATAGTTATGCAGAGAACCCAAACTAATTTCATAAGCTACTTGAAGATGCTGATAAACCTTTATATCCGGGGTGTGCCAAATTTACAAAGTTATCTGCACTTGTGAAATTGTATAACTTGAAGGCAAAATATAGTTGGAGTGACAAAAGTTTCACAGATTTACTAAGTTTGTTTGGAGAAATGCTTCCTGATGATAATGAATTACCTTCATCATTGTATGATGCAAAGAAAAGCTTATGTGCATTAGGGATGCATTATGTGAAAATTCATGCTTGCCCTAATGATTGTATCTTATACCAGAAGGAGCATGAGAATTTGACTAATTGTCCTATATGTGGGATGTCTAGGTGGAAGTTGGGTAAAAAATGTACGATAAATGGAGTTCCTACAAAGGTTCTTTGGTACTTTCCGCCTATTTCAAGATTTCAAAGATTATTTCGGAACAAGGAGATATGTAAGGAGTTAACTTGGCATGCTGATAAAAGAGTACTTGACGGTTACTTGCGTCATCCGGCTGATGCACCCGCTTGGAAAGTAGTGGATCAGAAGTGGCCAGATTTTGCTGCTGAACCTAGAAATCTTAGATTGTCCTTATCAGCAGACGGGATCAATCCCCATAGTTTGATGAGTTCTGCATATAGTTGTTGGCCAGTTGTGATGATCACTTACAATCTTCCTCCATGGTTGTGTATGAAGAGAAAATTTATGATGCTGACTTTGTTGATTTCAGGTCTCAAACAACCGGGAAATGATATTGACGTTTACTTAGCACCTTTGATCGATGACTTAAAAAGATTATAGGATATAGGTGTTGATGCATATGATGGATGTCGAGAAGAGAATTTCATGCTTAGGGCTGTCTTACTATGGACAATCAATGAATTTCTTGCATATGGGAACATGTCAGGTTGTGTTGTGAAAGGATATTGTGCATGCCCTATTTGTGGTGAAGAAACATATTCGACAAGGTTGAAGCATAGTAGAAAAATGAGTTATACAGGCCATAGAAGATTTCTTCCTACAAATCATCCTTATCGAAGGCAAAAAAAGCATTTAATGGGAACCCAGAGCTTAACCCCGCACCGAAACCATTAACTAGGCATGAAATTTTAGATCGAGTTGAAAGAATTAATTATTGTTCGAGGAAAGCAAATGGGAAGTTTCAGTTAAAGCAAGGCGAAACTGTATCATGCTGGAAAAAAAAATCTATATTATTTGAACTTGATTATTGGAAACATCTACATGTTCGGCATGTTCTTGATGTAATGCATATTGAAAAAAATGTGTGTGAAAGTCTGATCGGTACTTTGCTTGACATTCTTGGAAAATCAAAGGATGGAGTAGCTGCAAGACTAGACCTTGTGGAGATGAATTTGAGGATTGATTTGGCACCAAAGATGGGGGAGAAGAGAACCTTTTTGCCAGCGGCTTGTTATACACTAAGTAAGGATGAGAAAAGAAAACTTTGCAAATCTTTGTTTGGAATAAAGGTCAACACAGGATATTCATCCAACGTTAAAAATCTGGTGTCGATGAAAGACTTGAAACTTATTGGCCTTAAGTCACACGATTATCACACTTTGATGCAACAATTGCTTTCAGTCGCCATCCGTGATGTCTTGCCTAAACATGTTAGAGATAATATCACTCGATTTTGTGGCTTCTTCAACGTGCTATGTAATAAAGTGATAGATGTCTCGAAGTTGAATGATTTGCAAAGAGAGATTGTGACAGTGTTGTGTTTGCTTGTAAAATATTTTCCCCCATCTATTTTTGATATAATGATTCATTTAACCGTTCATCTTGTATGGGAGGTCAAATTGTGTGGACCGGTTTGGTATAGGCAAATGTACCCATTTGAAAGATTCATGAAGATCTTGAAAGGGTATGTGCGAAATCACAATCGTCCTGAAGGATGTATAGCCGAATGTTATATTGCAAAAGAGGTTGTGAAATTTTGCTTGGATTACATGTCTAGTGTGCATACAATTGGGATCCCATCAAGGTATCGGCAAGTACAACTTACTAGGCCTCTATCTAGCTCAATATTACACTCAACTTGTCATGATGAGTTGCATCAAGCACATCGTTATGTATTGGAAAATGATGTTGACATTGATCCTTATATCGAGTAATTCTCTTACTTATTAATATTTATTGCACTGTTCTTACGTTCTACTAATTAACTTATTAGTATTCCATTAGTTAACTTATCCCTAATTTGTTCATTAGGGAGCACCTGGAATTTTTGAACTCAAGCTTTCCTCATAAAGCCAAATCCAAAAAGTGGCTACAAGATGAGCATAACCGGACGTTTATTGGCTGGTTACGTGATCGTGTGAGAGCAGTTGGCAATTCTAGCTCTCAAATATCAGAAATATTGAAGTGGATAGCGCGCGGACCTAGCAATCAAGTGTTGAAGTACTCTAGTTATTTGATTGATGGAGTTACGTATCATACAAAAGAGCGCGATGATACACGAGCTGTTCAAAACTCCGGAGTAAGCTTAGTTGCACAGACAATGCAAGTTGCTAGTGCGAAGGACAAAAATCCAATTGTGTCGGACATGACTTTCTATGGAGTTATTCAAGAAATTTGGGAACTCGATTATCACAATTTTCAAGTTCCGATGTTTAAATGTAATTGGGTTGAGAATAATACTGGTATTAAAGTTGATGACCTTGGTTTCACGTTGGTAAACCTCAACAGAATTGGATTTAAATCTGACTCTTTTATCTTAGGGAGTCAAGCAAAGCAGATATTCTACATTGAAGATCCTCAAGATCCTGCATGACATGTTGTACTTGCCACTCCTACTAGGGATCACATGGAATACATAAATGGTGATGAGTTGGAAAATGCTACAATCCACTATCCAAGTTCAACAGGAGGGTTTATATCAATGGAATCACTGGACGTTGACAGCATAGATGAAAATGAACCATCATGCGTTCGTGAAGACTGTGATGGGATATGGATTGACAATAATTAACAGTAATCTATTGTTTAACCTGTGTGTAAATTTTGTTTGTTGATCTATTTTATTAATATATTTATTCTTATTGTAATATAACTGTCATTTGTCTTCATTCTCGCTTTATTTTCTCTATAATTTAAATGCCTAACAGGTGCTGCCTTTTGCAGGAAATAGGGTTCTCATCAGAATTTGGATGTGGACACTATGGCAGCTAATGCAAAGAGATTACTGAGGATTCAGAAGGCTAAAGAAAGTTCTTCATATTCTGCCACTAACAATAGTTGTGAGGGTCAAACTTCAATAAAATCTATAGAAACGGAGTCAACAAGAACATCGAGGGGGTGTACATGTTTGGATAGGCTTGTTAGGCTAAGGGTCCAAGGAATTAAAAAGGATGTTAGCTTCAATAAAATTGGACAGCCAGTTGGAGAATTTGCGGGTGAAATGCAAAGCTACATTGGCGTTCTCGTTCGAGAAAAGATCTCCATAACTTACAAATCATGGAAGTAGGTGCCAAATGATATTAAAGAGTTAATATGGGAATCGATGAATGTAAGTTAGAATGCTTTGAGAACTTAAATGAGCTCTCGAATGGTTATGCTATATTTAACGTGCTTGTTAAATTTTTTATGTGTTTTTACAGCTGACGTACAATATTGACCCAACTTGGAGGAAAGGATGTTTACATTCAACAAATAATAAATGACGTCAATATAAAGCTTTTCTCACTCAAAAGTTTGTTTTCAACAAGCTAGATAAACCTGATGAGTTGAAAGATCCCTCGATTGGCTATGGTATTTCACAAGAGGATTGGAGTTCCTTTGTAATAACTCGCATGTTTGCCGACTTCAGGGTAAGTTTCATAATTGATTTTAATTTTTAGAAGATAATCCTAATGGTCCTTAACTGATGTTCTACAATAGGATCTTTATTTAACATAGTGTGATTCATTTATTCGCTGTCAGTTTTAAAATTTTCAGTTCTCTACCTTCTGAAAAAATCCATACTAGGGGGTTTTTATCTTACGCAAATCTACTCGATGCTAGGGTTCATACTTTTACTCCTTTCTGAAATCTTTACTTTTGTTATAACATAAAGTCGAAGAAACAAGTAATATGTTTTTGAAAATGGCTTAGATAACATTATCTCTCTTTCATTTGCTTTGTTTCTTAATAGAAGAGATAATTGTTATAATACTACTTCTAACAGATAACATTACTTGTTTCCTTGTGTAATTCTAAGGCTAAGGGTTCTCTAACCGTTTGTTTCCTTGAACCTTCCATAGATAGTGATCCGGCAGTAAGGTCGGGGGACCCTCTCTGGGGGGAGTCAACGCCACGTGGAGGTTAAATGGCAAAATTGTCAACCTAAGGTCTGGCCGATCGGATAGGAGTCGGGTTAACCGGTCGACCGACCTAGCGAGTCCGAGCAAAATCAATAACCCCCCTGACAGGAGTCCGGTTTCCGACGCTCAAGGTGAAAAGGGTAGTCGGGCGAGCAGGTAGTTCGCTCGACCAAGGCATAAAGCAGCATGGGCGGGAATAAGCTCGTTCGAGCACGCGACTGGGAATCTTCCCGGTCGGACCAATACCTACGCCCGGTCGGGAGTAATGTGTTGGCCGAACAGCTGGACGCTCGGCGCGGAGAAAGGAGACCAGACGACAAAGGGAACAGTGGGAGCATCATCCTCAGAACACCTGTCACTGATAACAGGTATGTTCAACGACCAGGCCATAACGCAGAAGCCTAAGACAAAATGGTTTGTCGTCCCATCAAAGAGATGCTCGGACTGTAGCAGTATGGTGTCAGGCATGCTCAGCTGGCAAGCCCATACCGAGGTAAGGTGAGGTACACGTGTACGCCTCGATGGGAGTGCATAAGCCTCCCCATAGCTCTATATATATGAGAGTCCCCCAGACTTCAAGGGAGGTATGCAATCTCTGATTCTCAACGCCACTTTTTCGCTTGCCTCTTGCCTGACTTGAGCGTCGGAGGGTCGCCGCCGGGAACTGCTCCCGGCCCGACTTCTTTGCAGGTAGCGGCGGAGATCCACATCACTAGCCGTAGACAGCGGAGAGCGCCACGTTCCCAGCGTCCATCCACTCATCACTGGGACAGGATCAAATTGGCGCTGTCTGTGGGAACGCACCTGCATCCGAGTGGAAGAGATGGACGAAGCTGGACGACCTCACACCGTGATGCTCTCCCAGGAGGAGCTCGACGCTCTAATCGAGGCAAGAGCAGCTAAGCTCGTGGAGCAACAAAAATAGAAGGTGCAAGCTGAGCGACTGGAGCAACGAGCGACGTCAGCGTCAGGAGGCCGAGCGGCAGCAGAGTTCCGACCGGAGAACATCTCAGCATGGGGCCGAGATAAGGATCCGATCGGCATCCAAGGAGAAGCACCGCCTGCCCCGATTCCATTTCATCGGGCCCTATTCCGTACGCCTCCTGAAGTCGCACCAGCTAACCTTGATCGAGGATCTTCATCCGACGAGGCGCCCAGGCGAGACTACAGAAAAGGCAAGGCTCCCCGAACAGACGCCTCCCCTGAGCGGATCAACCGGCAGTTTTCAGAGGTCATCCTGTGGGACCCTCTGCCAAAGCATTATGTGCCCCCGACGATCGGGGAATACAACGGAACCACCGACCCGGACGACCATCTAGGTAAGTTCGACAACACAGCTACACTACATCAATACACAGATGGAGTGAAATGTCGGGTGTTCCTTACCACCCTCTCGGGATCGGCGCAACGATGGTTCCGGAGGCTGCCGGACGGATCCATCACCAGCTTTAAAGAGTTCCGCATCGCTTTTCTCCATCATTTTGCGAGCAGTCGGTGTTACCAGAAGACTAGTGTCAGTCTATTTGCCATCAAGCAAGAGCCCAGGGAGCCGCTCCGAGCTTACATCCAACGATTCAACCGGGTGGCCATGGATATTCCAACGGCCACCTCAGAAACAATGATGAATACGTTCACGCAAGGCCTCGTGGACGGTGACTTCTTCCGTTCACTTATTCGAAAGCCGCCCCGAGACTATGATCATTTGTTACACCGGGCCAATGAGTACATTAATGTGGAGGAAGCCCAGGCGGCCAGAAGAAAAGAAGCTCCAACTGAGCGGCTAGCCCCTGCCGAGCGGAAGCAGCTCACTGGCCACCAGCCGCCCAGAGGACCTCGAGCCGAAGCAGTCCGCCCTCACCACGCAAGGTCCCACGCCATCCAAGAGGTAGCCGCCGAGCGACCCAAACCAAAAAAGAAGGTATGGACCCCCATGTTTTGCTCGTTCC
Source organism: Zingiber officinale (assembly GCF_018446385.1). Lineage (NCBI taxonomy): Eukaryota > Viridiplantae > Streptophyta > Magnoliopsida > Zingiberales > Zingiberaceae > Zingiber > Zingiber officinale. Next base: position 115,286,692 of record NC_055988.1, read on the forward strand.
ACCGGACCGACACGCATAACACACGAGATTGCCGAAGCCTTCCCCTGATCGCCCACCCCGCTCCCCGGAGTGGCCATCATCGATCGACATCGCCCGACGGGCGACAGCGACACCATGAAGCCGGTCGACGGATATCTAGAAAGTCTCCCAAGCGGTATCATCCTCAGGGGCACGAGGACAATCCCCGGGTATCTAAGGAGCGGCCTAGGTCGTCCGCACGGGAGGAAGAAAATAGAAGCAACACGTCCCGGGGCGAAATCAACATCATCGCTGGCGGACCGACCGGAGGTGACTCCAACAGAGCGAGGAAGGCGAGTGTCAGGCAGCTCAAGATCCATGCGGTCGGCTGCAGTCAAGAACGGGCGAGCAGATCCGAAATCAGCTTCGGGCCCAGGGACCTTGAGGGAGTCGAAGTACCACATGACGACACCCTCATCATCAAAGCGGTAATAGCTAACTATACTATTCACCGTATTTTCATCGATACAGGCAGCTCGGTCAACATTATATTTAAAAAGGCTTTCGACCAACTGCAAATTGATCGAGCTGAGTTGCTGCCCATGACAACCCCCCTCTATGGGTTTACGGGCAATGAAGTTCTACCGGTCGGACAGGTCTGACTGGCTATTTCGCTGGGAGAAGAGCCGCTCAGAAGGGCGCGGACTGCCAACTTCGTCGTGGTCGACTCTCCCTCAGCATACAATGTTATCCTGGGGAGACCAGCGCTCAGTGAGTTCCGAGCGGCCGTCTCCACCTTCTACCAGAAAATTAAGTTCCCGGTTGAAGATAAAGTTGGAGAAGTGCGAGGAGACCGGCTGGTGGCTCGGCGATGCTACGTCGAAATGGTCTGAGCTGAAGCTAATTCCGTGCGGAAGATGCCACGGATCGAGGTGAACGCCATAACCGAAAAACCACCCTCTTTGGTTTATGAAGAAAAAGAGGAGGTGCAGATCCACCCAACCCGATCGGAGGCCACCACATTCATTGCGGCCGATCTGGAGACAAGCCATAAAAAGGAGGTGATCAAATGTCTCCAGAGAAATTGCGACGTCTTCGTTTGGTCGACGCATGAGCTGCCGGGAATTTCGCCAAGTATAGCACAGTATGAGCTTCACGTCCGATCGGACGCTCGGCCGGTGAAGCAAAGGAAGAGGGACTTTAGCGCCGAACAAAACGCCATCATCCGAGCGGAGGTCGAGAAGCTCCTGGAGGTCGGCCATATAAGGGAGGTCCAGTTCTCGAGCTGGCTCGCAAATGTAGTGCTAGTCTCCAAGCCGGGCAACAAGTGGAGGGTTTGCATCGATTTCCAGGATCTCAACAAAGCATGCCCAAAGGATTTCTACCCTCTGCCTCGGATTGATCAACTGGTGGACTCCACAGCCGGGTGCGAGCTGATATGCATGCTAGACACCTATCAGGGCTGCCATCAGGTACCGCTCACCCGAGAAGATCAAGAGAAGGTCAGCTTCGTCACAGCCGACGACACTTACTGTTACAATGTAATGCCGTTCGGACTGAAGAACGCGGGAGCAACCTACCATCGCTTGATGAACAAAGTATTCAAGGAGCAGATCAGACGCAATTTAGAAGTGTACGTGGATGATATTCTCATTAAGTCTGTCCGAGCGGCTGATCTTTTTATGGACATGGAGGAGACCTTCCAAACGCTGAGGAAGTATGGAGTCAAGCTGAACCCTCAGAAATGTTTGTTCGGAGCAAAATGTGGGCGTTTCTTGGGCTATATAGTGACCGAGCGGGGCATAGAGGCAAATCCTAGCAAGGTAAATGCGTTGCAAGATATACCGCCCCCAAGAAATCAGGGGAATTACAGCGCCTGACCGGGCGGATAACTGCATTGTCAAGATTCATCTCTAAGACTGCCGACCGGAGTCTCCCTTTTTTCAAGATCCTACGCAAAGCTACTAAGTTTCATTGGGACGAGGAATGCGATCGGGCGTTTGAGGAGCTGAAGACATACCTGAACTCCTTGCCCGTGCTAGCCAAGCCAGCTGCAGGTGAGCCGCTCTGTATTTATTTATCTTCAACTGAGCAGGCAATAGGCTCGGCATTAGTGAGGACGAGCGGTGAAGAACAGCCCATGTACTTCTTGAGCCATATTCTAAAAGATGCTGAATCTCGCTACACTGGGCTCGAGAAGCTGGCTTTTGCTTTGGTCCTCGCCGCTCGGAGACTTCGTCCTTATTTCCTAGCACATACAATCATTGTCCGGACAAATAGCCCATTGGGAAGAGTGCTGCTGAACCTAGAAGCGTCCGGACGGCTCATCAAATGGACAATGGAGTTAAGTGAATTTGACATTCAGTATCAACCCCGTTCGGCGATAAAGGCGCAGTCCTTAGCAGATTTTGTTACCGAAGAGCAAAATCTCGAGCCCGAAGCTATGTGGAAAATATTTGTGGATGGATCGTCCACTCGGCTCGGGAGCGGGATTGGTGTGCTATTACTCTCTCCCCAAGAAGAACGGATGCACCTATCCGTCCAGCTGGATTACAGAGCCACAAATAATGAAGCGGAGTATGAGGTCCTCATAGCCGGCTTGCAGGCAGCCCGGCATGTAGGAGCCGGTTAGGTGACACTCCATTCAGACTCTCAGCTGGCCGCCCAGCAGCTCTCGGGCACTTTTGAGATTAACAACGCTCGGCTCAAGCTCTACGCTGAGGCCTTCAAAAAGCTCAAGACCCACTTCAGAGAAGTCATTATCCAGAAGATACCCCGAGCAGAGAACCAGGCGGCAGATGAGTTAGCCACTCGCAAGTTCAATATCACCGGTCGTCATCCAACAGCCAATTGAGCAAGTATCCTTGGTGGCGCACATTGACCGGATGGAGGGCCTCGCATTCCTGAGCGATTGGAGGATAACCATCATGGAGTTTCTGCGCTCAGGTGCGACACCGTCCGATCGGGAGGAAGCCCAGCTATTGAGGAGGAGAGCCGGCCGGTTCACACTCGTTGGAGACCAACTCTACAAGAAGGCTTTCTCCCGCCCACTTTTGAAATGTGTGAGCTCGGAGGACGCGGAGTACATCCTACAGGAAGTGCACCAAGGATCGTGCGGAGGACATCCGGGCGAGCGATCGCTGGCCAGGAAGATCCTGCTGGCCGGGTACTTCTGGCCAACCCTGCAAGCAGACGCCGCTCGGACCGTTGTGACGTGCCTCTCCTGCCAGAAGTACCACAACGTCTCCCACCGACCGGCGGAGGAGATGAAAGCATCTACAGTGTCTTGTCCGTTCGATCAATAGGGAATGGATATCGTAGGTCCGTTCCCTGTGACGACCGGTCAGCGGAAGTTTCTACTAGTGGCGGTCGACTACTTTTCCAAATGGGTGGAGGCCGAGCCACTGGCCAAGATCACCGAGCAGATGGTCAAAAGGTTTATCTGACAACATATAATCTGTCGGTTCGGCATTCCTCGCCGACTCATATCTGATAACGGGCGACAGTTCATCAGGAAGCAGCTCGAAGAATGGTGCAAAAGTTATGGCATCGAACAACACTTTACTTCCGTGGTGTATCCCCAGAGCAACGGCCAAGTTGAAGTAACCAACCGAGAAATCCTTAGAATTCTTCGGGCTCGACTTAACCACATAGGAGGAAGCTGGGTGGACGAGCTGCCGGGCGTCCTATGGGCTATCCGCACGACCCCAAAGGAGGGAACGGGCGTCACGCCATTCCATTTGGAGGCGAAGCAGTTATCCTAGTTGAAGTCGGCGTAGAGTCCGTCTAGATCCAGAACTATGATGATGACAATGCCGAGCGGAGGAAGATGGAGTTGGACTTGATCGACGAGGAGCGAGCCAAGGCATCCGTCCGGCTGATGGCATACCAGCAGAGAATGAAGTAGAACTACAACCAGCGTGTGATCCCTAGAGCATTCCAGGTCGGCGACCTAGTATGGAAGAAAGTAAAGCCGGTCGGGGACGTTGGCAAGCTGGAGGCTCCTTGGGCGGGCCCCTTCAAAGTCATCGAAAAGCTCCGCTCGGGTGCCTATTATTTGGAGGATGAAGACGGACGGCAGCTGGATCGACCGTGGAGCGCAAATTATCTTCAGCCATACCGAGCTGGGTGAGAGTTGCGCCGATGTAATTCATTTTATGTATGTCTTGGTCGCTTGTGTCCTTTTAATGCAGGAAGCAATGTGAGAAAACACATTTGGCATTATTCGCCGAACGGCCGACTACACGAAGACCCCGTGCCGCTCGACAGGGCGTATATCATCCGTGTTGAAATTAGCCTTGAAGGCCGTCGAGCTCCGACGTTAAACCCGAGAGTCGAACCGGCGACTATAAACCCCCAGGCTAGAAGACCGTCGAGCTCCGACGTTAAATATCGAGAGTCGGATCGGCGACTATAAACCCTCCGGCCGAAAGACCGTCGAGCTCCGACGTTAAATATCGAGAGTCGGACCGGCGACTATAAACCCTCCGGCCGGAAGACCGTCGAGCTCTGACGTTAAATATTGAGAGTCGGACCGGCGACTATAAACCCTCCGGCCGGAAGACCGTCGAGCTCCGACGTTAAATATCGAGAGTCAGACCGACGACTATAAACCCTCCGGCCGGAAGACCGTCGAGCTCCGACGTTAAATATCGAGAGTCAGACCGGCGACTATAAACCCTCCGGCCAGAAGACCGTCGAGCTCAGACGTTAAATATCGAGAGTCGGACCGGCGACTATAAACCCTCCGGCCGGAAGTAATGCTGTTTAGCGGTAATTCCAGTTAAAGTAATGCATGTATTCAACTAAGCGAGTCCGGCTGATCAAGTGTGCAAGCGGGCGGGTTACCAAGAGTACCCCGTAAACATCTAGCGAAAATCCCATTTGCGAAACGAGATATATTCAGCCGAGCGGCCTAGCTATACAAAATACTTCATGAAAAATCCCTTTCAAATACAATAGAGGCGGGATGATAGGCGAATAACGAGGAGAAGTGGAGGAACGTGAACGACGGTGGTTGATGAGCCGAGCAGACAACACACATATTGATTAGCAAAAGAAAAAGCAAGCAAGAGGATGACATATCATTAGAGGCCGTTAAGGCCGATCGGAGTGGTTACAAAATGCCTTCATTCCAGGAAATCATAAAGGTCCTTTGGGATGGTGCTGAGGAGCGTCGCTTGGTCTTAGGCCGGGATGAGGACGGAGTCAGGAATCTGACCCTTGGACTTCAGGTAGGTTGTTGTGGCAGTCATAGCAAGCTCAAAGGCAGTGTACATCCGTTCGCAGAATTTCTCCAAGAATTCGACTGAACGGATGTAATTTAGCCTCAAGGCGGCGACCCAGCCTGGCTCAGCCTCCTGGTATTCCTTGAGGGCCGCTCGGGAAGCATCGGCGGCTGCCCGGTGTTCTTGCAAGGCAGCCTCAAGCTTCGCCACCTCAGCCGATCGGGCCGTCTTCTCGCCGGCTAGCTGCTCCATTAGCTCCTTAACCTGTTGCTCCAGGCCTCGAGCCTCGACGTTTTTCTTCTCCAGATCGGCGATGGCCGTCTTCTTCCGATCGGTGGCAAGACTTATTTTCCGATCGAGTGTCTTCGCCTGTCTTTCAAGTTCTGTTATAGTATAGGCCTGATCGGCCGTCTTCTTCCATTCTGCCTCCAACAAATCCTGGGCCTTCTTGAGCTCTTTCTGCAGCTCGGCGTATGAGGGGCCTTGGGAGCCGGACGGGCCGCCCGAAGCCTTCAGCCTCTTTATCTCTTCTTCCGCTATAGCCAAGTGGTTGGAGACAATGATTTCCTCCACCCATCTCTAGCATGAATAGGAATATTAATAGCCGATCGGAATTACGGCATAAAAAACTTCGGAAGAAAACACACTTACCCCAGTGGCCTGCTGCATATGGCTGTTGGCCAAGTTACCGAGCGGAATCAAGGCAACCCGAGCCCTAGCATCGGCCCACATCTCGGCAAGGGGCCCCTTCATAGTAATAATGTGCTCGGGCACAGTTGACCGAGCGGACTCGGCCATAAGCTCCTCGGTAGGGAGATGCAGCGTGGCCCTGATCGTATGACTCCGGCCGGGAGTTGTGTAAGCAGACGCAGAACGATCGGAGGCCGGAGTGGAGAACTTGGATAAAATAGTCGAGCGGTGAACTCGGCGAGGCACAGGAGGAATTGAGCTGACCGGCACTGCCTCGATGGGATCCGCGGGTAGGTCCAGGTGAGAGGGGGTCCGATCGGATGAGATCGCCTCAATCGCTGGGCCTTTGCCACGAGAAGCGTTTCCTTCTCGCTCAGGCGCCTGGATCGCGGAAGTGGCTGATCGTGGGGGAGTTTCCAGCCGGTGTCTTTTTTGCCTAAGCGGGCGCTCTTCCTCCTGAATAGAACCTTCCTCCCGGACGGAAGGCCCTCGGCTAGAAGTTGCGCCAACCGCTGGCTCCGGGAGAGAAGCCTGAGCGGCCGACTCCCCTGCATTCGTTTCGCTCTCTCCCTCGTGAGAGCCGACCGGGGTGATGCCCAGTTGCTCCATCTCCTTGGCGGCTGCCGCCTCAAGTGCCTCGGCTTTCTTGTTCAAGATACCGGCCATTATTGACTCTATAACAACATTTGCTGCAAAGAAAAAAGAAGAAAATCAGTTAGCAATCAAGGTGAAAGTTCAAGTAAAATTCGTACCAAAGCTGCTCGGAAGAGGAGTCCAGATCGGACTCAGACCAAATATGTACAGTACACCCTCTGGCAGAAACTTATTTATGTTGAGCTTCAGACCGGCCAGCAGGTTCGCAGCTTGAAGATAATCCGGTCGGGTCTTGAACCGCTTTAACTCGGGAGAAGTGGGCAGTCCGACCTGCCATTTGGTTAAGAAGGGAGCCCTCTCGGGGAGACGAAGATAGAAGTAATACTCCCTCCAGTGTTTATTGGAGGAAGGAAGTTTATCAAAAAAGACAAGGCCGGGCCGGGCTTGGAACATATAAGTACCCGGTTCGGACTGTTTGGGATAATAAAAATAATAGAAGATCTCCGGTCGGAGAGGAATGCGGTGTATCTTGAATAACACCACAACACCACAAAGAGGGCGGAAAGTATTGGGAACTAAGCTTCCGAGCGGAATGCCAAAAAAGTTACAGACATCCACGATGAAGGGGTGAAGAGGGAACCGCAGACCGACCACGAATTGGTCGCGGAAAAAACAGATACCTCCGCGCGGCGGTTTGTTCGGCCGAGCGGAGGGTGAGGGTAAAATAAGTTCAAAATCGGATGGGATAGCAAAATCATTAAATAAAACCTCGGCATCGCGCCGATCGAACCGCGACTCCATGGTAGTATACCATGGGCCAAGAGCTAGATCCGGAGGCTGAGAGGAACTGGCCATTATCCGAATGGGCGAAACCACAAAAGGCGATGAAAGGCAAATGATAGAAGGAAGAAGATGACAAACGATACAGTGACCAGAGAGCGAGAACTCGGCAAAAAACACGAGGATAACAGAGAAGGGGTAAGGACCTTACAAAGAAGCTGAGGATCGAAAGGAGGAGGCTGGAGATCGTCGGAAACGGAAAAGCGGGATCGCCGGAAGTCTGGAACGCCAGAGGAAGCTGTGGAGCACGAGAAGGCACAGATGCGGCGGGGGGAGGAGAAGGCGAAGGCTTAATAGGGTTGGGCCCGAGCGACCTCCACCGTTGGATGCAGGTCACGGGAACCGAAGCATGCATCGGGTCGTCCATTTTAGACCGCCTCAGTCTCGTCGTACACCACGCCACCGCCGTACGATGACGGCAGCAGTGCCACGTGGCATTCGGCTACTGGAGTGCATTTAATGAGCGCGTGCTCGGCCTTAATGATGGAGATTGGTGCAAATTCCGAGGAGATCCAAGGGAGGGTGGCGTTGACTGAGGCCGTAGCTACCCCCACACGGGCTGAGCGGAGGATGGTTTCTTGGATGCGCCGCTCGGCACTATGGGCGTTCAGTCAGTCGGACTATGCGCCTCCTTCGACTAGACTTGAAGGGGAGGCAAGTGATCTGACAGTAAGGTCGGGGGACCCCCTCTAGGGGAGTCAACACCACGTGGAGGTCAAAAAGGCAAAATTATCAACCTAAGGTCTGGCCGATCGGATAGGAGTAGGGTTAACACGTCGACCAGCCTAGCGAGTCCGAGCGAAATCAATAACCCCCTTGACAGGAGTCCGATTTCCGACGCTCAAGGTGAAAAGGGTAGTCGGGCGAGCGGGTAGTCCGCTCGGCCAAGGCATAAAGCAGCATGGGCGGGAATAAGCTTGTCCGAGCACGCGACTGGGAATCTTCCCGGTCGGACCAATACCTACGCTCGGTCGGGAGTAATGTGCTGGCCGAACAGCTGGACGCTCGGCGCGGAGAAAGGAGACCAGACGACAAAGGGAACAGTGGGAGCATCATCCTCAGAAACACCTATCACTGACAACAGGTATGTTCAACGACCAGGCCATAACGCAGAAGCCTAAGACGAAATGGTCTATCGTCCCATCAAAGAGATGCTCGGACTGTAGCAGTATGGTGTCAGGCATGCTCTGCTGGCAAGCCCATACCGAGGTAAGGTGAGGTACACGTGTACGCCTCGATGAGAGTGCACAAGCCTCCCCATAGCTCTATATATATGAGAGCCCCCCAGACTTCAAGGGAGGTATGCAATCTCTGATTCTCAACGCCACTTTTTGCTTGCCTCTTGCCTGACTTGAGCGTCGGAGGGTCGTCGCCGGGAACTCCTCCTGGCCCGACTTCTTTGCAGGTAGCGGCGGAGATCCACATCACCAGCTGTAGACAGCGGAGAGCGCCACGTTCCCAGCGTCCATCCACTCATCACTCGGACAGGATCAAATAGCTATTTTTTCTCTACACCACAGACAATTTGCATTAAAGTTCTCATATATATATATTTTGAATGTTGATAGTGAACTTAATTGATTTAAATTTTTAAGTAGAGAGTAAGTGATGAACAAAAGAATAGAAGAAGGCAGAACGTATACCCTCATCAGCTGTCTCGTAAAGGATATGCACGTTTCGCTGACAAAATTGTGAGTATGTTGAAGCTGGTGGTTTATTTTTGAATTTGATTTTGTAGGAACAGGGCATGATTCATTTTTTTTTAGGCATCTGATTTATGTAATGATGATGATATAAATCGAGCTATTGTTTGGAAGAGAAGACGAGCCAATAAGGAGGGTGAGTTTGAAGGCGATGATCTCAAAATTACAGCAAAAAAGATTGTATGTGATACATGAAAAAATAACTATTTTTTATTGATTAATTTTGTTGTTAGTAACTATTTTGTTTGTCTGGGCATGTTAGGATGATTACGTTCAACAAAAAAAGGAGGGGAAGCTGCGGTTTGAAGGGGCTAGGAAAGATATCCTCACAAATGCACTAGATTCTGAAGAACATGCTGGGCATGTTAGGGGAATTGGAGGTCATATTACTCCAACAATCTATTTTAATGTTTCCAAAATCTGGAATAGTCCTCTTCAGGATGGTGACTTAAACCTTCATCATCAAAAGGAGTTGCTAGAGGCAAAAAAGCTAATCTCAGAACAAAGTGCACGGATAGTAGAACAAGATACACGCATACAGAAACTTGAAGAAATGTTCAAAAAGGGTGGATGCGACTTTGAGTTTGAGGAGAAAGGTAGTTGCTCAGTGAAGTTGCCTACCACGAGTGAGGATAAGATCAAACTAGAGAAGAGTAAAATTTTGAATGATGAGGACATGCAAGTTTTAAGCAAGACTGAGTTTTTGCAGGTATATATGTATTTAATTGTGGATACTTAATATTATTTGCAATAATGAGTCCATTAATGTATGACATGATTGATTGTCTTCTAGCGTATGCCAGTTGCACTGTCACTGAAATCAAAGTCCAATATTGTGGCCTATGGTACAGTTGTTTATGCCAATAGGGAAGGAAAATTACTTCATGGTGTCCCGTTACCCATGAATTGCATGCGCGTCTCGATTGATGAGGTTGTGGAGAATTCAGTAAGGTCGCCCTTTCCCATTCCAAATGAATGTGACACCATTGGTGGCGCAATTGGGACCCATGTTGCTTGGCCTGCACGTTGGGTAGTGATGAAAAATGAGGTAAATTTCTGACTCATTCGACCGCCACACTGTGAGTACAAATTTAATTCTTCATTGGGAATTTTTGAGGACTCGTTTCAGCAACCACAAATTTCCAGCTTCTGATTTGGTCAGTCTATGATTTTTTGGTTTTTTCTCATTTGCTTGGCATAGTTGTTTAGTTGGATTTTTCCAACCAAACCTTCTTAGATTTTGATTGAAGGTTGTACATATTTGTTGGATATAATTTAGTAATACAAGATATATAAGAGCTAGCACACACATGTAATCTGTATATTGAGGTTACATGCATGAACAAGAACATTGATGGTAATTGAAATCCAATTAAAGGGTTGTTCAGAAAGATGCTGAACATAAGAGATAGAACTTTCTACTAACATATTTATATTTGCAATTTGTAGAAGCCTCAAAGGAAGAAAAATGTTGCAAAAAGAAGTAATCCTGTCTTGTCATCAAATGTGCCACAGTCATTACATTTATTGTACTGTTACTCTATGCGTGTTTTGGATAGCGTCGAAAAAACTATATCAATTGTTTTTTATCATGATTTCTTTGACCATGAGTACGAACTGCTAGTGAACATTGAAGACATCACACCTATTTATGAGTTGGAGCCAATATCTGCTAATTGTCTGGTTGCTTACATGTGGTAAGTTTTCACATCACTCATTTTTTTCATTTATTTGTATTAACATACTAACATTTTTTTGCTTGAATGGAAGGTTTCTCTTCAAAAATATGAAAAAAGAAAACAAGGTCGATAAGTTCAGATTTGTGGATCCACAAACACTTCCAGTAATGCCATATGTATCAAAACTTGACAAAAATGAAAAGACTGAATACTTGAATAACTGGGCAAGTGTGTTGGCTGATAGGCTGAGTGGTGCAACAAAAAATCAGCTAGTTTTGGCACCTCACAATGTTGGGTAAATAAATATTACAATTTCATTTTTAATAAATTTATTTCAACAATTCTGTTGAATTTATGCATTGACTATCTGTTTTGTGCATAGTTGTCATTGGATTTTGACTGTCATCGACCCTTATGTGGAGATGGTTTATTTGTTCGATTCACATAATCATCGCAATCGTTATGAGGACTAGAAATATGTAGTGGATATGTGAGTACATATTTGTTTTTTAATTAAACATTTAATTTAATTTATTACTCATTTGTCAACTCTTGTTGTACAAAGGAGCTTGAAATTGTTCAATTCGAACAAGCAAAGGAATGGGAAAAAGAAGCCTCCGTGGGAAGTTGTAAAGGTTTGTATATTATATATACACACATATGTTTACTTGTGATTAATTGAAAACTATTTAACTGTGCATTATTCGTTGATAATTTTTTGTTAACATAGGGTCCTCGACAACCTGATGCTAAACAATGTGGGTTTTATGTGATGAAATTTATGAGAGAAATTATTGAAGGAAATGCTACCGGCGAGATGGATTCACTTAGCTCAATGGTAATATTTGACATATTCTCAATTTTCTCAAATAATTTCTTTTATTTGACTTTGCTTATTCATTACTGATTTTTTTTTTACTAAATTAATCTGGGTTTGTTAACAGTTCAAGAAAACAATTTACTCCAACGAAGAAATTGACGAAGTGCGATCCGAATGGGCGGATTGCGTACTAGACTATATTCATTACTAGGTATAAATTACTAGACTTCAAAAGATGGTTGAACACTTTATTTGTGACTCCATGACTTATTGATTTTGATTCCTTACTACCAATAATTTGCTTATTCACAGCTAGCTATCTCCTTTGCTCAATACTTCATTCTTGCATTTCTACCATGAGCAGAATTAGCTGACATTTCCCTTATTTATTGCCTCTCTTTGTGGTCCAAAATTAATAATGGCTGGGTTGTGTGAGTAGCTTATTTAGTTGTTTCCGAATTATGCAAGGACTGACAATGTGGAAGTTATCTCTTTGTGAATTGTTAGATGATGACCTTTTGTATCTTATGAGTTGCTCTACAAATTTCTTGTTTGTACTATCCTTATCGTTTTCGTCTATATGCCATGACTTAATCTTGTTTTTCCTCCTATAATTTATTATTTTTTCTTTTTACAATCGCGAATGACAATTATGATGCTTCATCAAGCACAACTATGTTAATCTATATGCATGTTAGTGATTACTTGAGAATAATGAAATGAAGAGCTTGTAAAGGCATTTCGTGTATGATCCATAGTATATTGATATACAAAACATCTATATGCTGTAGTTTGATTTCTTAATAGTTTGCTCTATATACTTTTGCTTGGACGAGCAGTGTAAATTACCCGTGAATTGCACGTGCATTGCAGCTAAATTTGTTAGATTTTCTCTTTGTATTGATGAAATGGGAACGAAAAATCTATTTTTCCAGCTGAAATGTAGTGAATGTTATAGCTCTTAATCTACACTTATTTGATTGACACTTTGGTTCTTTTAGGTGTCCTATTTAATTATTAAAGCTGTGAGTATGTGATATATATTTTGAGGAATTTGTGGAATTATTTTAGCTCTACAAACAATTCACCCTACCATAACTCATCATGATGATCCAATTATTTTGGTTCAAGTTTTAATTGGAAGATTTTGAACCCATATTTTTTACTTTCACTTATGCTTTTGTGATGGGTCTGTTTATTGCAGATCAATTTGCAGCCCCTGGCAACTTGTTACTTGCAAAATGGAAAAACATATTGTGCCTAACAGGTCTCAAAGGTAATGCAGTTTGGAAAATGGCACAGAAAATTGCATGAATATTTTGTTTCATGATGTTAATGGATGTAATGCGCATTGCATGGATTCTATTGATCTTGGATGATAGTTCACTTAAATAATGTTAGCTGCATGCAGTGCTAATTATTTAGTAAACTATGCTAAGCTAGGTATCACTGCTACTAGTAGATTCCATGTACTATTATTCTCTAATAAGCACCTCTTTTTGTTTCCTTCATTTGGTTTGTTTTTGCCTTCTATGCACTACAGATTGGTTAATTACATTCTCCTTTTGGAATTCTGGAATTTGATAAGTTTTGTTAAAATTTTCTCTTGCAGGTCGGGCAATTCGTGAGGCTTGAGTTTTTTTGATGCAAGAAGTGAGCTTTGTTAGGATGTAGCTTGCCTTGCTAATTTGTAAATTAAAAGCCATATGGAGAATAGCAAATGGACAACATGTGATTTAATGTATATGGAGAGTAATGGAAAACATGTGTATTTTGATGAGTAACATCTCATTTTGTATATTTTTGTATATGTGGCAACAAGATGAATTATATATGGATGTTTATTTTGGATTTAATGTAGTAAATATTTAGTTTTGTATTGGTGGTTTGCTTATAGTAAAATAAGATTGGTTGTTTGGTATTAATAAACATTAAAGACAACAGTTAAAAATGTTGTAAAAACTAGGTAAACCACAACGATTTTTTTTGTAAAAAGTGATAAAAGACAACGGTTTTATCCGTTGTAAAATATATTAAAACTGTTGTAAAAAAAAACAAAACGTGTCAAATATTATCTACCACAACAGTTTATATCTGTTGTAAAAAATGTCTACCACAACGTTTTATTTCTGTTGTTGAAATTATCTACCACAACGGTTTTAAAACGTTGTCGTATCCTTCGTAGCCAAATTTTGGGCATATAAACAACAACGGATAAAAACCGTTGTCAAATGTCTACAAAGACAACGGATTCAAAACCATTGTCGTAGGACAATACATTCTACAACACCCTCAGTTACAACGGTTTTTTGACCCTACGACAACGGATAATATCCGTTGTCGTTTGCAGTTTTTGTTGTAGTGATTATGTGTTAATGCTAAGTTGTTCCTCGGAAGGAGCGCGTTACAGGATCCGACTGTAATGTATCGGCAAGGACCGCTACATCTCTAGAATAATTATAAAATATTGATTTATGATTCTACTGACAAAAATGTAAGAAGATCAATTTTTATAATTAATTATAATAGTTCTTTTCCGTTTTCACATAATAATACTAATACTAATACTAATACTGATTATTAGCAATATAAATATCCAATTTGAACAAAAGGGCTGAGATTTTTTAATACTTTACTAAAATAATTTTTTTATATAAATTTAGATTTAGGCTCATATCTTTTTATTGAAGTAGTTAATTTTATTTTATTTTTACTTTCAGATTTTAATTATTGTTTATTACGCTTAAAATTAGCTAATGAATTAGAAATATATAAATATATATAAATATAATTGTTTTGACATTGTTAAATACTTTTCAAAATGGTTTTTCTATTAATTTAAGTTTAAGTTTATAGATTTAATTATTTTTCTTTTTTTTTTTACAAAATATGGGGGTTTTCCTTTTAGAGAACTTTCTTACAAATAAGATTAGTCAAATGATCTATTCCCCTGTTTAACTACTATTTTTAGGGATATATTTTTTTAAAACAGAAAAATAGATTCAAAGATACTCTTTTAATTAAAAAAAATTTCTCTTTAATCATATCCTTAGATTAACTGGACTATGGTAAATTAAAAACCTTTAATATGTTTTAATTATTACATTTAGTATCATCTTAATATAATAATCAATATATAAAAGTCGTTTCTGGTCAAGAGTAACGATCAAAGCAACAAATCATCTCCTCTTATTTTAATACTAATTGCAGAAACTCCATAACTCAACATGCAAACATTCTTGAACTGAGAAGATATATAAAAGAGAGGTCATCATTCGTTTCATTGGTATTGGCTCGCAAGCTTTCCCTCCTTGACAATGTAGTTTTGAGCTAGAAATTCCTCTCCTTTGAAGTACTTATCGAGTGTGTCTTTCACTCCATCCGCATATCTCAGCTGCACAATTTAGATAATTTAACCATGTTAATTAATCATCAAGTCCAACAAAATTTTCCAAGGAAGAAGAAGCAAATTGAATGTACGTGGCCGAAGAAACTGCCAAGAAAACCTACTTGGCTGTTAATGGTGGTGCCAGATACATGGGGAGTCATTGCGTGGTTTGGCATGTAGCGCCATGGATGATCTCTGGGAGCTGGCTGGGGATTCCAAACGTCGCCACTGTAACCTGAATGATCAGAGCAAGATGGATGGATTCATTTATTTAGCAATAAAATAAAATAAATTAAATCTTCTGATCTGATTCATTTTTTCAACGGATCGGATAGTTATCATATGAACCTGCAATGTGCCCACTAGAGCAAGCATCTACGACTGCTTGGGCGTCCATGATAGCAGCTCGAGCATTATTCACGATGAGAACTCCCTTCTTCAACTTCCCGATCCTCTCCTTATCAAACATTCCTCTGAAGGAAACAGAGAGAGCATTAATTTCTGGAGTCGTCGATCCAATGTCCGATCAGTCATCGGAAGGAACAAAAAAAACTAAAAAAAATAAAAATGAGACCTGGTTTTCTCGGTAAGAGGCGTGTTTATGACGACGACGTCACACTTTGGGAGAATTACATCAAGATCTTCCTCAAACTTAGCTCCTGTCTCTTTCTCCAGTTCAGGTGAAATCGTGAGGCGGTCATGGTAAAGCAGATTGCAGTTGAAAGGCTTCAGGCGCTGAAGCAAAAGCTTCCCGATGCGCCCCGCCCCGATAATGCCGACAGTCTTACCCTCAAGATCGTAAGCCCTGTGCGCGATGCCCGCGACGTTCCAGTCACCGTCGATCACCTGACGATAACCAGGCAAGAAGTTCCGGACGAGGATGAGAATTCGCATCAATTCATCCTCTGCCACCGAGACAGCATTGCTTCCGCTGATTTCTACTACAGTGATTCCTGCGTCGGCTGCCGCTTTCAGATCGACGTGGTCCGAGCCAACCCCAGCGGTCAGAAGAAGTTGCAGGTTTTTGGCTTTCTTTATCTTCTCCGCGGTCACGTAAACCGGATGGAAGGGAGTCGTGATCAAAACATGCATGTCGTGAATGTGTTTCTCTAACTCTGCCATGAGAAAATAAAGCAGCTAAATTAAATTAGCCCAATATCCGTTCCAATTCGATGACTAACAATCAGAGAAATTTAGCATACGAACCGCAATTTGGGCCTTCTTTGTCATCAGTTACAATGTACTGGTGGCCTTTCGATTCTAGCCAGTCCCGAATGCCCAAGGCGGCTTCAGCGCACCCTACAAATTCAGGATTCAGGGAAGCGTACTGGTTGGCCTTGTAGAAAACGCCGACGATCTTCTTGCTGTCTGGCGAATTAGCCTGCAGTGCATGTACGGTTATGACAAAATATAATCAGATACATGCATGCCATGGTGTTATGGCGGCAAATTAAATAACCCGATCGAGTAGTGGGATTACATGGAGCGTCCTGGAGCCCGTTCCGTCGACTGTGGCTGCTGCAGCGCTGAGCGTCGCCATCTTCCTTAATTACCAGTGTAGCAATCGTGTACGAGGATAAGAGATATTGAGCGATGTGACGAAACGAAGCGGAGAGTCAATTTATAGAGAGAAAAAAAAAGACAAAAAGAAAGATAGAAGAGTACTAGTTGAGGACAATTGTGATTTGGAGAAACTCAAGGGGCGGCGAAGGAGGAAAGGTAAGTATTAATATATTATATATATACATTAATATAGTATTTATTAAATGAAATATAATTATTAATTTATTTTGGAAAGTTAATTTGGTTGGAAAATATTTAAAATTATTAATTAAAAAGAATTTTAATAAAAAGTTATTTTGACCGGTACTTCTAATTTTTTACTAACTAAATTAAATTTGACTAATAATATTTAATTTTTATTTGTGGAATTTAGATTGGACTAATAATTTTTAATTTTTATAGGTGAAAATTAAATTTGATCCATAATTTCTTTTAGTTTTTACTAGTTTGAAATTCTGCCCATGACGAATCAGTCATAGTCGATCTCAAGCCCGGATAAAAGAAGAGGGCTGTGTTAGGTTGCCAAGCAGCGTTAAATTATAATAGATGTTCAATTAAAGGATCAATTAAACTATTCACTACAACAAAAACTACAAACGACAACACCCCTACGACAACGGTTTTAAGAGAAGGCGTTGCGTATTTGCTCAAAGACAACGGTTTTGGCAAAAACCGTTGTCTTTGAACTCTCCATTAAATATAAAAGACAACGATTTTGGCAAAACTGTTGTCATTGAGCGATTTTTTTTTTTAAAACGACAACACTTTTTACAACGGTTTTATAAACCGTTGTCTTTATCCGCGTTTTTAGCGGCTACGACAACAGTTTTGAAAAAACCGTTGTAATTTAATTTGGTCATTTTCCCCCCTCGCTGTTTTCCTTTTCCTCGCTGTTTTCTTTTCGGCGCCGTGTTTTTCCTTCGCGCTCCTGAATCTAAGGCAATTTTCTTTCCCTCTCCTCATACAATCTGTTCACGCCTCTCCTGGATCTTCCTCCATGACGGTGTGCTCCTCTCGTTTCCTGGTGAGCAGGTTTCTGAGTTCGACGAGGCCCTTTGACCTTCCATTGCTGCTTCTTTCGCTCGTGGAACCTTTTGATCGGACGAGGTGTATTTCTTCGGCAAAGGTGGCACTCCAGTCCGTCGATTCATAACCTAGGTCTTGTCTTCTTTGGATTTGTGCTAGAGCCATAGTCAAGGTAGATTCATAACCTAGGTCTTGTCTTCGTTCATAAATTTTGTCTCAAAAAACAAAACCTACTTTTGATTCCACTATGCTTGTATTTGCAAGCGCAACATTCTCTTTTCTTCTTATTTTTAGCTTTTGATTTGTTTCATCATGCCATTTGCCTGCTCATATGTCAAAGTTTGTGGTGTTTGATCTCTGAAGGTGTCAGTTTTAAGCATCGATTTCTGTTTGTTATTCACTTTTATTGGTTGAAATAGTGTGTTCGGATAGGTTTTCTAGGTCTTGCACGGCTTGCCACTTGATGGACGGAGATGGAATTTGGGGGAACAGAAAATTGGTAGAAGGGAAATAAAGAAAGTCCTTCCTTTTTGTTTTGATTACTGATTGAAGTTTATAGTTGTTTCGCACATTGCCCGTTTGATTGTTCTTCCCATTTCCATGAGCTTCTTGGCTTTTTGTTCTGTTCCATGTGAACGGAGTCGGTTTCTTGTGGTAATTGCTCAATACACTTTTAGTTTTGTTCCCTTTGGCTCTTTAGACATATGTTGACACTTTTGTACGTTCATGCTCATTTTTAGTTTTTTTTTCTTATCTAGTGCAAGTTTAGGCTTTTTACATCCTTTACAACCGCACATTGAATTATAGCTTGTTCTCTTATTGAATTTTCATAATCTGAAGTTCATTATTTTTTGCTCATTATTTTAATAATTAATTAATGTCATCTTTATTATTTATGCTCATTTAATTTTATTAAGGAATATTTTTTTTTTAAAAATAATTAGATTAGATCAAGACATATGTATTTTTTTAACATAAACACAAACATTAGATTAGATCAAGAGTTGAGATAATAACATGAACAAATAAGTTGAGAGCCATTGTAACAACTAGGGTGAGGGTTTGTTAACCAATAATCTTTCCAATTAATCCTCTTGTATATATGTACACCCAAGATTTGTTAATATCACCATTTATTTATTAATTAGTTCTCACAAAATCACACAACACATTTCTGTCCGGTTGGTTTATGTCGAGTATTACTCTATTATCTTGAATGTTTTATTATAGTATTTGGTACTTGAGATTGTGTTTTGAACTTGTTGTATGATGTATAATTTTTTGAAGGTAGGTTTTGACGCGTTTCGGGCTGATAGTTATAAAAAGTGGACAAAGATTGGATGTCAAAGAATAGGCTATCACATGAATATGAGGTTGGGGTAGAGTCTTTCTTGCAATTTGCATTACGAAATGCTACTGATCCGAATGAAATACCATGCCCATGTTCAAGATATGGTAATCTGCAGAAGAGAAATGTTGACATTATAAGGGCACATTTGTGTTGTAATGGTATAGATTTAACATACCATAAATGGATTTGGCATGGTGAAAAGACTGAATACAATAACTCAATGAAAGATGAACATAAATCTTTTGGCGAGGAACCTATTGATATGGTACATGCTACATTTGATAGTTATGCAGAGAACCCAAACCAATTTCATAAGCTACTTGAAGATGCTGATAAACCTTTATATCCGGGGTGTGCCAAATTTACAAAGTTATCTGCACTTGTGAAATTGTATAACTTGAAGGCAAAATATAGTTGGAGTGGCAAAAGTTTCACAGATTTACTAAGTTTGTTTGGAGAAATGCTTCCTAATGATAATGAATTGCCTTCATCATTGTATGATGCAAAGAAAAGTTTATGTGCATTAGGGATGCATTATGTGAAAATTCATGCTTGCCCTATTGATTATATCTTATACCAGAAGGAGCATGAGAATTTGACTAATTGTCCTGTATGTGGAATGTCTAGGTGGAAGTTGGGTAAAAAAGGTACGATAAATGGAGTTCCTGCAAAGGTTCTTTGGAACTTTCCGCCTATTTCAAGATTTCAAAGATTATTTCGGAATAAGGAGATATGTAAGGAGTTAACTTGGCATGCAGATAAAAGAGTACTTGACGGTTACTTGCGTCATCCGGCTGATGCGCCCGCTTGGAAAGTAGTGGATCAGAAGTGGCCAGATTTTGCTGCTGAACCTAGAAATCTTAAATTGTCCTTATCAGCAGACGGGATCAATTCCCATA
The DNA here is from genome assembly GCF_018446385.1 of Zingiber officinale. Lineage (NCBI taxonomy): Eukaryota > Viridiplantae > Streptophyta > Magnoliopsida > Zingiberales > Zingiberaceae > Zingiber > Zingiber officinale. The sequence goes on from NC_055988.1 coordinate 115,306,431, forward strand.
GTTTGATGAGTTCTGCATATAGTTGTTGGCCAGTTGTGATGATCACTTACAATCTTCCTCCATGGTTGTGTATGAAGAGAAAATTTATGATGCTGACTTTGTTGATTTCAGGTCCCAAACAACCGGGAAATGATATTGACGTTTACTTAGCACCTTTGATCGATGACTTAAAAAGATTATGGGATATAGGTGTTGATGCATATGATGGATGTGGAGAAGAGAATTTCTTGCTTAGGGCTCTCTTACTATGGACAATCAATGATTTTCCTGCATATGGGAACATGTCAGGTTGTGTTGTGAAAGGATATTGTGCATGCCCTATTTGTGGTGAAGAAACATATTCGACAAGGTTGAAGCATAGTAGAAAAATGCGTTATACAGGCCATAGAAGATTTCTTCCTACAAATCATCCTTATCGAAGGCAAAAAAAACATTTAATGGGAACCCAGAGCTTAACCCCGTACTGAAACCATTAACTGGGCATGAAATTTTGGATCGAGTTGAAAGAATTAATTATCGTTCGGGAAAAGCAAATGGGAAGTTTCAGTTAAAGCAAGGCGAAACTGTATCATGCTGGAAAAAGAAATCTATATTCTTTGAACTTGATTATTGAAAACATCTACATGTTCGAAATGTTCTTGATGTAATGCATATTGAAAAAAATGTGTGTGAAAGTCTGATCGGTACTTTGCTTGACTTTCTTGGAAAATCAAAGGATGGAGTAGCTGCAAGACTAGACCTTGTGGAGATGAATTTGAGGATTGATTTGGCACCAAAGATCGGGGAGAAGAGAACCTTTTTGCCAGCGGCTTGTTATACACTAAGTAAGGATGAAAAAAGAAAACTTTGCAAATCTTTGTTTGGAATAAAGGTCCCCACAGGATATTCATCCAATGTTAAAAATCTGGTGTCGATGAAAGACTTGAAACTTATTGGCCTTAAGTCACACGACTATCACACTTTGATGCAACAATTGCTTTCAGTCGCCATCCGTGATGTCTTGCCTAAACATGTTAGAGATACTATCACTCGATTTTGTGGCTTCTTCAACGTGCTATGTAATAAAGTGATAGATGTCTCGAAGTTGAATGATTTGCAAAGAGAGATTGTGACAGTGTTGTGTTTGCTTGAAAAATATTTTCCCCCATCTATTTTTGATATAATGATTCATTTAACCGTTCATCTTGTATGGGAGGTCAAATTGTCTGGACCGGTTTGGTATAGGCAAATGTACCCATTTGAAAGATTCATGAAGATCTTGAAAGGGTATGTGCGAAATCACAATCGTCCTGAAGGGTGTATAGCCGAATGTTATATTGCTGAAGAGGCTGTGGAATTTGCTCGGATTACATGTCTAGTGTGCATACAATTGGGATCCCATCAAGGTATCGGCAAGTACAACTTACTAGGCCTCTATCTAGCTCAATATTACACTCAACTTGTCATGATGAGTTGCATTAAGCACATCGTTATGTCTTGGAAAATGATGTTGACGTTGATCCTTATATCGAGTAATTCTCTTACTCATTAATATTTATTGCACTGTTCTTACGTTCTACTAATTAACTTATTAGTATTCCATTAGTTAACTTATCCCTAATCTGTTCCTTAGGGAGCACCTGGAATTTTTGAACTCAAGCTTTCCTCATAAAGCCAAATCCAAAAAGTGGCTACAAGATGAGCATAACCGGACGTTTATTGTCTGGTTACGTGATCGTGTGAGAGCAGTTGGCAATTCTAGCTCTCAAATATCAGAAAGATTGAAGTGGATAGCGCGCGGACCTAGCAATCAAGTGTTGAAGTACTCTAGTTATTTGATTGATAGAGTTACGTATCATACAAAGGAGCGCGATGATACACGAGCTGTTCAAAACTCCGGAGTAAGTTTAGTTGCACAGACAATGCAAGTTGCTAGTGCGAAGGACAAAAATCCAATTGTGTCGGACATGACTTTCTATGGAGTTATTCAAGAAATTTGGGAACTCGATTATCACAATTTTCAAGTTCCGATGTTTAAATGTAATTGGGTTGAGAATAATACCGGTATTAAAGTTGATGACCTTGGTTTCACGTTGGTAAACCTCAACAGAATTGGATTTAAATCTGACTCTTTTATCTTGGGGAGTCAAGCAAAGCAAATATTCTACATTGAAGATCCTCAAGATCCTGCATGGCATGTTATACTTGCCACTCCTACTAAGGATCACATGGAATACATAAATGGTGATGAGTTGAAAAATGCTACAATCCAGTATCCAAGTTCCACAGGAGGGTTTATATCAATGGAATCAATGGACGTTGACGGCATAGATGAAAATGAACCATCATGCGTTCGTGAACACTGTGATGGGATATGGATTGACAATAATTAACAGTAATCTATTGTTTAACCTGTGTGTACATTTTGTTTGTTGATCTATTTTGTTAACATATTTATTCTTATTGTAATATAATTGTCATTTGTCTTCATTCTCGCTTTATTTTCTCTATAATTTAAATGCCTAACAGGTTGCTGCCTTTTGCAGGAAATAGGGTTCTCATCAGAATTTGGATGTGGACACTATGGCAGCTAATGCAAAGAGATTACTGAGGATTCAGAAGGCTAAAGAAAGTTCTTCATATTCTGCCACTAACAATAGTTGCGAGGGTCAAACTTCAATGAAATCTATAGAAACGGAGTCAACAAGAACATCGATGGGGCGTACATGTTTGGATAGGCTTGTTAGGCTAAGGGTCCAAGGAATTAAAAAGGTTGTTAGCTTCAATAAAATTGGACAGCCAGTTGGAGAATTTGCGGGTGAAATGCAAAGCTACATTGGCGTTCTCGTTCGAGAAAAGATCTCCATAACTTACAAATCATGGAAGCAGGTGCCAAATGATGTTAAAGAGTTAATATGGGAATCGATGAATGTAAGTTAGAATGCTTTGAGAATTTAAATGAGCTCTCGAATGGTTATGCTATATTTAACGTGCTTGTTAAATTTTTTATGTGTTTTTACAGCTGACGTACAATATTGACCCAACTTGGAGGAAAGGATGTTTACATTCAACAAATAATAAATGACGTCAATATAAAGCTTTTCTCACTCAAAAGTTTGTTTTCAACAAGCTAGATAAACCTGATGAGTTGAAAGATCCCTCGATTGGCTATGGTATTTCACAAGAGGATTGGAGTTCCTTTGTAATAAATCGCATGTCTGCCGACTTCAGGGTAAGATTCATAATTGATTTTAATTTTTAGAAGATAATCCCAATGGTTCTTAATTGATGTTCTACAATAGAATCTTTATTTAACATAGTGTGATTCATTTATTCGCTGTCAGTTTTAAAATTTCCAGTTCTCCACCTTCTGAAAAAATCCATACTAGGGGGTTTTTATCTTACGCAAATCTTCTCGATGATAGGGTTCATACTTTTACTCTTTTCTGAAATCTTTACTTTTGTTATAACATAAAGTCGAAGAAACAAGCAATATGTTTTTGAAAATGGCTTAGATAACATTATCTCTCTTTCATTTGCTTTGTTTCTTAATAGAAGAGATAATTGTTATAATACTACTTCTAACAGATAACATTACTTGTTTCCTTGTGTAATTCTAAGGCTAAGGGTTCTCAAACTGTTTGTTTCCTTGAACCTTCCATAGATAGCTATTTTTTCTCTACACCACAGACAATTTGTATTAAAGTTCTCATATATATATATTTTGAATGTTGATAGTGAACTTAATTGATTTTAATTTTAAGTAGAGAGTAAGTGATGAACAAAAGAATAGAAGAAGGCAGAACATATACCCTCATCGGCTGTCCCGTAAAGGATATGCACGTTTCGCTGACGAAATTGTGAGTATGTTGAAGCTGGTGGTTTATTTATGAATTTGATTTTGTAGGAACAGGGCATGATTCATTTTTTTTTGTAGGCATTTGATTTATGTAATGATGATGATATAAATCGAGCTATTGTTTGGAAGAGAGGACGAGCCAATAAGGAGGGTGAATTTGAAGGCGATGATCTCAAAATTACAGCAAAAAAGATTGTATGTGATACATGAAAAATTAACTATTTTTTATTTATTAATTTTGTTGTTAGTAACTATTTTGTTTGTCTGGGCATGTTAGGATGATTACGTTTAACAAAAAATGGAGGGGAAGCTGCAGTTTGAAGGGGCTAGGAAAGATATCCTCACAAATGCACTAGATTCTGAAGAACATGCTGGGCGTGTTAGGGGGATTGGAGGTCATATTACTCCAACAATCTATTTTAATATCTCCAAAATCTGGAATAGTCCTCTTCAGGATGGTGACTTAATCCTTCATCATCAAAAGGAGTTGTTAGAGGCAAAGAAGCTAATCTTAGAACAAAGTGCACGGATAGTAGAACAAGATACACGCACACAGAAACTTGAAGAAATGTTAAAAAAGGTGGATGCGACTTTGAGTTTGAGGAGAAAGGTAGTTGCTCGGTGAAGTTGCCTACCACGAGTGAGGATAAGATCAAACCAGAGAAGAGTAAAATTTTGAATGATGACGACATGCAAGTTTTAAGCAAGACTGAGTTTTTGCAGGTATATATGTATTTAATTGTGGATACTTAATATTATTTGCAATAATGAGTCCATCAATGTATGACACGATTGATTGTCTTCTAGGGTATGCCAGTTGCACTGTCACTGGAATTAAAGTCCAATATTGTGGCCTATGGTACAGTTGTTCATGCCAATGGGGATGGAAAATTACTTCATGGTGTCCCATTACCCATGAATTGCATGTGTGTCTTGATTGATGAGGTTGTGGAGAATTCAGCAAGGTTGCCCTTTCCCATTCCAAATGAATGTGACACCATTGGTGGCGCAATTGGGACCCATGTTGCTTGGCCTGCACGTTGGGTAGTGATGAAAAATGAGGTAAATTTCTGACTCATTTGACCACCACACTGTGAGTACAAATTTAATTCTTCATTGGGAATTTTTGAGGACTCGTTTCAGCAACCACAAATTTCCAGCTTCTGATTTGGTTAGTGTATGATTTTCTGGTTTTTTCTCATTTGCTTGGCATAGTTGTTTAGTTGGATTTTTCCAACCAAACCTTCTTAGATTTTGATTGAAGGTTGTATGTATTTGTTGGATACAATTTAGTAATACAAGATATATAAGAGCTAGCACACACATGTAATCTGTATATTGAGGTTACATGCATGAACAAGAACATTGATGGTAATTGAAACCCAATTAAAGGGTTGTTCAGAAAGATGCTGAACATAAGAGATAAAACTTTCTACAAACATATTTATATTTGCAATTTGTAGAAGCCTCAAAGGAAGAAAAATGTTGCAAAAAGAAGTAATCCTGTCTTGTCATCAAATGTGCCACGGTCATTACATTTATTGTACTGTTACTCTATGCGTGTTTTGGACAACCTCGAAAAAACTATATCAATTGTTTTTGATCATGATTTCTTTGAACATGAGTACGAACTGCTAGTGAACATTGAAGACATCACACCTATTTATGAGTTGGAGCCAATATCTGCTAATTGTCTGGTTGCTTACATGTGGTAAGTTTTCACATCACTCATTTTTTTCATTTTATTTGTATTAACATACTAACATTTTTTTGCTTGAATGGAAGGTTTCTATTCAAAAAGATGAAAAAAGAAAACAAGGTCGATAAGTTCAGATTTGTGGATCCACAAACACTTCCAGTAATGCCATTTGTATCCAAACTTGACAAAAATGAAAAGACTGAATACTTGAATAACTGGGCAAGTGTATTGGCTGATAGGCTGAGTGGTGCAACAAAAAATCAGCTAGTTTTGGCACCTCACAATGTTGGGTAAATAAATATTACAATTTCATTTTTAATAGATTTATTTCTACAATTCTGTTGAATTTATGCATTGACTATCTGTTTTGTGCATAATTGTCATTGGATTTTGACTGTCATCGACCCTTATGTGGAGATGGTTTATTTGTTCGATTCACTTAATCATCGCAATCGTTATGAGGACTAGAAATATGTAGTGGATATGTGAGTACATATTTGTTTTTTAATTAAGCATTTAATTTAATTTATTACTCATTTGTCAACTCTTGTTGTACAAAGGAGCTTGAAATTGTTCAATTCGAACAAGCAAAGGAATGGGAAAAAGAAGCCTCCGTGGGAAGTTGTAAAGGTTTGTATATTATATATACACACATGTGTTTACTTGTGATTAATTGAAAACTATTTAACTGTGCATTATTCGTTGATAATTTTTTGTTAACATAGGGTCCTCGACAACCTGATGCTAAACAATGTGGGTTTTATGTGATGAAATTTATGAGAGAAATTATTGAAGGAAATGCTACTGGCGAGATGGATTCACTTAGCTCAATGGTAATATTTGACATATTCTCAATTTTCTCAAATAATTTCTTTTATTTGACTTTGCTTCTTCATTACTGATTTTTTTTTACTAAATTAATCTGGGTTTGTTAACTGTTCAAGAAAACAATTTACTCCAATGAAGAAATTGACGAAGTGCGATCCGAATGGGCGGATTGCGTACTAGACTATATTCATTACTAGGTATAAATTACTAGACTTCAAAAGATGGTTGAACACTTTATTTGTGACTCCATGACTTATTGATTTTGATTCCTTACTGCCAATAATTTGTTTATTCACAGCTAGCTATCCCCTTTGCTCAATACTTCATTCTTGCATTTCTACCATGAGCAGAATTAGCTGACATTTCCCTTATTTATTGCCTCTCTTTGTGGTCCAAAATTAATAATGGCTGGGTTGTGTGAGTAGCTTATTTAGTTGTTTCCGAATTATGCAAGGACTGACAATGTGGAAGTTATCTCTTTGTGAATTGTTAGATGATGACCTTTTGTATCTTATGAGTTACTCTACAAATTTCTTGTTTGTACTCTCCTTATCATTTTCGTCTATATGCCATGACTTAATCTTATTTTTCCTCCTATAATTTATTATTTTTTCTATTTACAATCGCGAATGACAATTATGATGCTTCATCAAGCACAACTATGTTAATCTATATGCATGTTAGTGATTGCTTGAGAATAATGAAATGAAGAGCTTGAAAAGGCATTTCGTGTATGATCCATAGTATATTGATATACAAAACATCTATATGCTGTAGTTTGATTTCTTAATAGTTTGCTCTATATACTTTTGCTTGGGCGAACAGTGTAAATTACCCGTGAATTGCACGTGCATTGCAGCTAAATTTGTTAGATTTTCTCTTTGTATTGATGAAATGGGAATGAAAAATCTATTTTTCCAGTTGGAATGTAGTGAATGTTATAGCTCTTATTCTACACTTATTTGATTGACACTTTGGTTCTTTTAGGTGTCCTATGTAATTATTAAAGCTGTGCGTATGTGATTTCTATTTTGAGGAATTTGTGGAATTGTTTTAGCTCTACAAACAATTCACCCTACCATAACTCATCATGATGATCCAATTCTTTTGGTTCAAGTTTTAATTGGAAGATTTTGAACCCATATTTTTTACTTTCACTTATGCTTTTGTGATGGGTCTGTTTATTGCAGATCAATTTGCAGCTCCTGCCAATTTGTTACTTGCAAAATGGAAAAGCATATTGTGCCTACTAGCTCTCAAAGGTAATGCAGTCTGGAAAATGGCACAGAAAATTGCATGAATATTTTGTTTCAAGATGTTAATGGATGTAATGCGCATTGCATGGATTCTATTGATCTTGGATGATAGTTCATTTAAATAATGTTAGCTTCATGCAATGCTAATTATTTAGTAAACCATGCTAAGCTAGGTATCATTGCTCCTAGTAGATTCCATGTACTATTATTCTCTAATAAGCACCTCTTTTTGTTTCCTTCATTTGGTTTGTTTTTGCCTTCTATACACTACAGATTGGTTAATTACATTCTCCTTTTGGAATTCTGGAATTTGATAAGTTTTGTTAAAATTTTCTCTTGCAGGTCGGGCAATTCGTGAGGCTTGAGTTTTTTTGATGCAAGAAGTGAGCTTTGTTAGGATGTAACTTGCCTTGCTAATTTGTAAATTAAAAGCCATATGGAGAATAGCAAATGGACAACATGTGATTTAATGTATATGGAGAGTAATGGAAAACATGTGTATTTTGATGAGTAACAACTCATTTTGTATATTTTTGTATATGTGGCTACAAGATGAATTATATATGGATGTTTATTTTGGATTTAATGTAGTAAATATTTAGTTTTGTATTGGTGGTTTGCTTATAGTTTTGTACTAGTTGAGGGCAATTGTGGTTTGGAGAGATTCAAGGGGCGGCGAAGGAGGAAAGGTAAGTATTAATATATTATATATATACTTAAATATAGTATTTATTAAATAAAATATAATTATTAATTTATTTTGGAAAGTTAATTTGGTTGGAAAATATTTAAATTATTAATTAAAATGAATTTTAATCAAAAAGTTATTTTGACCGGTACTTCTAATTTTTTCTAACTAAATTAAATTTGACTAATAATTTTTTATTTTTATAGGTGAAAATTAAATTTGATCCATAATTTTTTTTTTAGATTTTACTAGTTTGAAATTCTGCCCATGACGAATTTGTCATTGTCGGTCTCAAGCCCAGATAAAAGAAGAGGGTTATGTTAGGTTGCCAAGCAACGTTAAATTATAATTGATATTCAATGAATAGATCAATTAAACTATTGTGGGCTAATGCTAAGTTGTTTTTTGGAAGGAACACGTTACAGGATCTGGCTTTAATGTATCAGCAAGGACCGCTACATCTCTAGAGTAATTATGAAAGATTGATGTATGATTTTACAGATAAAAATGTAAGAAGATTAATTTTTTTTATAATTAATTGTAATGGCTCACGTGGCACTAGCCATAACATAACGATCGTCAAATGGCGTCATAAAAGATAGTGAGACCTGCCCCCATGGATCGTCAAATGCTCACGTGGCATGCATCAAAGACAACTGCGGAACACATGACTTGGCATGCAACTCATCAAACAGAAGAGGGTTTAATGTGTCATCCGTCAGATGCAGATGCGTGGAAAAATTTTGATAGAACATATCCAGGTTTTGCAAAGGAGACTAGAAACATTAGATTATGTCTCTGTGCTGATGGATTTGCTCCGTTTGGTAAATCAGGAAGAAATTATTCTTGTTGGCCAGTTATTTTAACGCCGTATAATCTTCCACCTGGGATGTGCATGAAAACACCTTATATGTTTTTAACATTGGTTGTACCAGGTCCGCAAAATCCAAAGAAGTTAATAGATACTTATATGCAACCTCTGATAGCAGAACTTAAACAACTATGGGATGAAGGTGTTCCTACGTACGATGTTCATTCTAACCAGATGTTTATACTGAAGGCTGCTCTTCTTTGGACCATAAATGACTTTCCAGCTTATGGTATGCTATCAGGTTGGAGTACTGCTGGGATCTTGGGATGCCCAATCTGTATGGAGAGATCAAAGTCATTCAGATTGAAACATAGAAAGAAACCAAGTTATTTTGATTGTCATAGGCAATTCTTACCAACAAATCATAATTTCAGAAAGAATAAAGATCAATTCACTAAAAATAGGATCGAAAGAACACTTCCGCCATTGAGATTGACAGGTCAAGATATTTGGTACAGAGTGCATCACTTTCCCTCTGTTATTGAACAACCATATGGTACAACATATGAATATGGGAGTACACATAAATGGACTAAACGAAGTATATTTTGGGATTTGCCGTATTGGTTTAGTCATTTGATACATCATAATCTCGATGTAAAGCATATTGAGAAGAATATTTTTGATAATATGATAAATACTGTGATGGATATCACTGGAAAAACAAAAGACAATCTCAATGCAAGAAAAGATATGCGACTCATATGTAAAAGTCCCACTCTTGATGTCGATGAAAATAGTAGGGGACCAAAGCCAAAGGTAGTTTATACATTAAATAAGGATCAACGACGTGTCCTATGTGAATGGTTGAAATCTTTGAAATTTCCAGATGGGTATGTCTCTAATCTTGGAAGATGTGTCGATATGAAAGAATGGAAGTTAATTGGTATGAAAAGTCATGATTGTCATATCATAATGCAAAGACTGATTCCTATTGCTTTTAAGGAACTCTTACCACAATTTGTATGGGGAGCGATTACGGAGTTATATATTTTCCTACATGATATTTGCTCAACAGTTTTGAGACGTTCACACATGGAGAAGTTAGAGAGAGATATTCCAATCATTTTGTGCAATTTGGAAAGGATATTTCCACCCTCTTTTTTTGACTCCATGGAGCATCTTTTGGTTCACTTGCCATATGAGGCCAAAGTTGGAGGACCCGTCCATTTTCGGTGGATGTATCCATTTGAAAGGTAAATTGTCTTATTTGTATAATTCGACTGTTTGAATGTAAAAAAATAAATTACTTCTACTCCTGGATCATATATATATATATATATATATATATATATATTTAATATAATTTTATATATCTTCAACAGATTCTTATATCATTTGAAGAAAAAAGTGAAAAGGAAAGCACGAGTTGAAGTCTCTATTGTTAATGCATACATTGTGGAGGAAGTCACCACTTTTGCATCATATTATTTTGAACCTCATGTTCAATGCAAAAGGCGAAGACCGGGCAGAAATGATGAGGGTCCTATTGATCCAAATGTTACCTCATTTTCAAATTTTAACTACCTTGGTCGACCAAGTGGACCTTGTAAACAAAGATACTTAACTGGTAAAGAATGGCGGGCAGCCCAAACATATATTTTACTAAATTGTCCAGAAGTATCGTCATATTACGAGTAAGTATATATATATATATATATATATTTATTTTTTCAATTGTTTGTGTAACAATATGTTTTTTTGAGTAGGATATTTACCAACTTATATTCTGAATTATCGACACAAGAGTTCGATCGATTTTGTGAAGAAGAATTTGCTGCATGGTTCAAATCATATGTAAGTAAAAAATTTATATTTTGTTGATACATATGCATACTTTTAACAATTTGTGTTTTGACCTTAGGTTCAAGCTAATCAAGCTCACTTGAGCAAGAATGGCTAATCCATCTGTCATGGGGTCCAAATTCATGCGTACGCACTTGGCCAGCATATTTCATAAATGGATATAATTTTCATACTCAAGACTATGGAATGGGCAAGAATACCATGAATAGTGGGGTGTGCGTATCGTCATCCAATGAAGGAGGTGCAAGCAATGATTTTTATGGTTTGTTGGAGGAAATTATAGAAGTAGAATACCCAGGGCCACAAATGCAAGTTATATTATTTATGTGTCGCTGGTTTGACCCTGTTAGAGGGATGAAAGTGCATCCACATTATAATTTAGTTGAAATAAATCATAAGAGATTTTATAAGAGATATGAACCATTTGTGTTGGCACAACAAGCAATTCAAGTATTCTATTCTTCATATCCGAGTTTGAAACGCGATAAGATTGATTGGTGGGCTGTTTGTAAAACCAAAGCATGAAAAAAAATTGAGGCACGTTGGGAAAACATTGCATATCAACAAGAGGAAGTTTCAAACACCTTTCAGACTGAGGAATATATTATTCCAACTTTACGAGATCCCAATGGTGTAGTAATCAACATGGATAGAAGTGAAATTGATGATGAGGAGGAGGAGGAGGATGAGGATGATAATGATAATGATGACTTTGATTTTTGATGATGGGTAAGTTTTGTTAGCTTATTTAAAGAAATTTCCCATATTTTATTGTATATACTGTCTCTTTTATAATTTGATTTACTTTATCTGTTAACACATTATATTTGTTCCTACAGGTCATCAGAGGTCACATTTCATAAATTTCCCCTCCCCCCTTTTCCAGAATCTTTACATAAAAATGGTAAGTTTTTAATTATCCTTTGTTATGTATCAGATCTGTAATTAACTTTATTAAATTATTGAAATTTCTAGCATATATTTCGACGTGGTGGACGTAGACGGCGACCACAGGACCAGACACATCCATCACCTGCCAGTGAACCTATGCCACCCCCTACTCAGGCAGGACCATCCCATGTGTCTTCTCCACCGGCATCATATTCCCCTGCCAGTGTACCTATGCCACCCCTTCATCAGCCGGGCCCATCTCATGTACCTTCTGCACTGGTTTCATATTCGCCGCCACAAGTACCATACCCAGAGTAGTTACCCGTCCACTCAGATCCTCCTGACTCAGCAAGAAACTTATTTGCTGAGTTTAGGAATGATAGAGCTCCTTTAGTCCCCATCGGTGATTCGTAAGTACTATAAAATATTTTATTTGTTAGGCTTATCTTAATTATTTAACATCGTTATTTTGTAATTTAATGCAAATTTGAAAATCCGGTACTAGTTGTTCGAGAAATAAATAGAATCGTGAACAACCATTGGGGAGGGGATTCTATGACATATTCAAGCACTCCACCGGCCACAAAACAACTTTGGTGGAGCGAGTTCAAAGTATATTTTCTTGAGTTTACTTCAATCTTATAGTTATTATATAATAAACAAATTTCTATTTCAGCACTTAAATAATTGGGACCCGAATGACGAAATGGAGATACGAAGAATATTTAAAAAGAAATGTGGCGATCACATTAGACATGTTAAGTCACGCAAAGAGTCGGGGGAAAAAGCCAAACTTCATCACTGAAGAAAATTGGGAGAGGATCACTATATTTTGGGCAACGGAGGAAAGTAAACAAAGGAGTGACCTGAATAGAATGAATCAATCTCACAATTCTGGTGACTCAAGTGCTATTTATGCGGGAGGCTCCATTAACATAGATGAGCATAGACGGAGAATGATAATTTTTTCACTCTTTCACAAATTTTTAATATATATCAAATTATTTCATTATTTGAAATAATGTTTTTTTAGACCAAGGAGATAGGGAAGGAGCTTTTTCATTGATACTTTCACCCGCACTTTTAAAAAAAAAGATAACACATGGAGTGGGGCGAGAGCAAAAGAGTCAAGGTTCGAATTAATATTTATTTTATCTTAATATATGGTTTAAATTTAATTAGTTACGTACCATTATTGTCTTAATATTATATGTGTTTCTATTATATCTAATCAATATCGTATGTGTTTTACAAAATAGGAAAAATATGATCAACTCGAGCTAGCCCAAACATGCTCACAAGCTGGTATCGATAGTCAGGGGTCTGAGGAGTCTGTTGGCAATAATTTGAGTTTATGGTTAGAGGCCAGTGGAGGACCAAAAGGGGGAAGGATATTGGGGATGAGTTCCTTGAGTAGAACCCAAAGATTAGTTGGAACTTCTTCCTCCACATCAGCACTTACGACCCAAATAAATACCTTGACTGATGAGGTTAGCCATCTGAAGGAAATAACATCGCAAAGAGACCAAGAAAGGGTGCAAAGAGACCTAGAACGGGCTAATTTGGAGAAATATTAGTGATATGCGCCGACAACAAGAATTAATCATGCAATACCTTCAGTTGAGCTCCGCTCAAAGTCAGAATCCTCCCAATGACGACGATGATGATGCCTACGATGATAACGATGATGGTGGTGATGGTTTTTGATTTTTTTAAATAATGTATGATGAATTTTTTTTCTCATGTTTACTGTTTTACACATTAATCAATGGTTTTTTAACTTTTCTAATTTTTATTTTATTTAATATTGTCAATTTGTTTTTAACAGGGTTGCTGAGCCGAACTAAAGGTCGGAGAAAAAAGTAAGTATTAAGTAACATGTTAAACTTTTAATTTTATTTATTTATTTATTTTACTAATTGCTTTTATTTTATTAAATTTATTATTACTGCATTATTAGTTCAAATTCCAAATTATGATTACAGTTTACCTAGCAACCAAGTAACCATGAGTACTAAAAGACTAGTATCACCAAATTAAGCTTAACTAGTTTGTGTTTTCTTCATTTGAGCTATTTTCATATGTTAGGAAATTTTAAGATTACCTTTCATTCTCTCCATGTCACATGGACATAGAATATTTGTAGCTATTGATTAATATGGTGAAATATCATAACAATTTCAATAGTTAAAACTCATTATCATTGTAAGAAAATTGTTTTCTATTTACAATATTTAAGATAACAATTAAACATAAAAAAAAACCATTTGACAATAAAATATTTACTACATTCAATCCATCGCTATATTAAGGCCCTCGTACTGTGTAGAGAGAGGAAGCGATTTGTCAGACAAACTCTTGACGAGCGGCGCTCGCTTGCAGATGCTCATGTTTTCTATGTTCAGTCCCTAAGAAATGTTGGAATTGCATTTACAAAATTTGTAGATTCTGAAGCTTCTGTTGATTCTTCCTGGAATGTATCAGCCTATTCGACAACTGAGCCTCTTGCTATAACAGGTAGGCATATCTAGGTTATATAGTATATTGGGCATCAAAAGTACCTGCTTATTGCCCAATAATTGATATAGTTCTCTGATTTGTTAAACTTTGCAATATTCTTATCTCATTTAAGGAATTTTCAATGTAAACATAATAGGTTTGTTGAATTCTTAAATCATGTCTCTTTAATCAGATTTGCTAAACGGGACTATTGAGGTTTGAAGTGTGCTTGAACTAGAATTAATGTTTTGCTTCAAGCATGGGTGTTTTAGAGTAGAAGGCTGAATGCACGTACTCTTAGATGACCAACCTTGTAACTATTGCTTGGTGAAACCCTATATATCTCTTAGCCTCTTGAAGAATTTTTATCCATTTGCAATATTCTGTTCATGTTCAATAAGACTCTCAAAACAGAAAAAACAAACTTGTAGAGTGATTAAAAATTTCCTATCTTAGTTAAGTAATTGAATTGCTGACATACTAGGCTTTCTGGATTCTTAAATCATTTCTCTTTAATCCTTAGAGGTTTGCAAAACAAGGCTGTTGAGGTTTAAAGTGTGCTTGAAGTAGAATGAATGTTTTGCTTCAGGATGAGTGTTAAAAGAGTATAAGGCTGATTAGAACCTAAGATGGTCATTCCTATTGCATATCATGGTGAAACCCTATATATATCTCTTAGCCGCTTGAAGAATTTTATGCAACCGCAACTTCGTAATTCATATCGTTGGTAAATAGGGCATTTATTTGAATGTTTAAGGAATTTCACAGTTATGTCTTGTTTCCAATCATTCTTGTTACATGGTCATATCATATCATATTTACAATCTTTCTTGTTACACATGATCTGGTTTATTTGTTTGTTGTTACAGGCAAAGGAGATTTGATGGGGAGCAAAGCTTTTGTGGCAGACGAAGATGACTTGATGTATTCTTAGTTTATTTACCTTCTTGGATGGATGATGGACTTATAAAACATTGGGTTGTTTAACTTTGTATCATATTTTCTAGTAGCTTGAACAAGATGGATCTTGTAAAATTTGTTGAGATCTTTATATTTGTTGAATTATGAGTTGAGTTCAATTATTAATATTGTATGTTAAATTAGGATGTGTTGAATGTATATTATTTGTTATTGAATTTGGTGTTTATGTATTTATGGATTGGATTGCAAATGTATATTATTTGTTATTGAATTTGGTGTTTATGTATTTATGGATTGGATTGTAGAAATAAATTGAATCTGGAAAAAATATTTAATATAGGGACGAATTTGGTGACGAAAATGATTTGTCCCAATTCTATCGTAATTTGGGACAAAAATATTTTCGTCCCAGATTTCGTCCCAGATTCAGGGACGAATTCTGGGACGAATCCCAAAAATTCGTCCCAAAATTCGTCCCCGAATCTGGGACGAATTCTGGGACGAAAATTTATCAAATGCTTATGCAATTTATCAACGATTTTGGCAACGATAATTTAAATCGTTAGCAAGTTTTTGTTGCCAAATTCGTTGCCAGTTTTGAAACAAATTTATTATTCGTTGCAAAATTAGAAACAAAAATGGCAACACAAAAAATTTTGTTACTGAATTTGTCCCCAAATTCGTTGCAATATTAGGGACAAACTTGGCAACAAAAAATAATTTGTCACCGAATTCGTCCCCAAATTCATTGCCAGTTTTGCAACAAATTTATTATTCGTTGCAAAATTCGGAACAAAAATGGCAAAAAAAAAAATTTTGTCACCGAATTTGTCCCCAAATTCGTTGCAATATTAGGGACAAACTTGGCAACAAAAAATAATTTGTCACCGAATTCGCCCCCAAATTTGTTGCAAAAATAGAGACAAATTTGGCAGATAATTTATGTGAATTCGTCCCCAAATTCGTTCCTAAGTTTGCAATGAAAACAGTTTTTGTTGCAAATTTGTATACTTTTTTGCAACGAATTTGGGGACGAAAATTTTATTCGTCGCCAATTTCGTCCCCAAATTCGTTGCCAAATTTGCAACAAACCATAATTCGTTCCAAAAGTTGGCATCAACCAGTTTGGGACGAAAAAATTTTCGTCTCTGATTTTGTCCCAAAAATTTTTGCAACGATTTTTTTTTAAATTCATCCCAAATTTTGTCCCAGAATACCTTATTTTTTGTAGTGCCATGACATGAAAGAAGGTTGGGACCCTTTGTTGCTTACATTGAATGAGGCCAATCCCCAGCCCCGGTCCTAACATTCAGGAGGCCCTGGGCAAAACGATAAAATAGACCCTAATTTTTTTTAATAAAGTAAAATTTATTTACAATGACTTCTTCTAACTTTCCTAGAAGCAAAATCATCTATAATATTATTAATTTCAAGATTTTCTAAAATCTCTTTTTCAATAGATAAAATTGCTAATCCATTCAATCTATCTTGCGACATCGTTGATCTCATGTATCTTTTCAGTAATTTTAATTTTGAGAAACTTCTTTCAGCTGATCCTACAGTAACAGACATAGTCAACAATATTCTATAAGCAATTGCAACATTTGGATAACAATCTATATTTTTTACAAAATTAAGAATATCAACCGCCGACATTATCTCATTTGGTAAAGTTAGTTGTAGTATTTTTAATTCTGTAAACAAATCATCTAACTCAACATCTAATATGAATTATCATGCGTAAAAGTGGATGTCAGATTAACACAACATTTTCTCAACTCATCATTATCTAATGATTTTAATGTTTTCGAATCAAACAAAAAACCAAATATATTTTAAAATGTTTTCATTTCATCAAATCTACTTTTCAAAAAAGGAATTGTCATGTCTACAATAATCACAAAATAATCAATTCTAAAAGATTCTTCAGGTGATAGTGAAATTTCATCATCTTCTTTCTCATCAAATTATTTTTTTCTAAAAATACGACGTTTCATTAAAAATACTGGCTCTATATTCATATCAGATGCAAGACTTTTAGCAGTATTCAAACTTGTTGCAAAACCATCATTCCTATATTTTTCAAAATATGATATTATACCATCTAATTGTTTCATAGCAGAATCAATGCACATAGATTTTGATTGTAACTTCTTACTTATCATGTTTATAGCAAATAAAATATCATACCAAATAACCATACCAAGTAAAGATTCAAAACTTTCAATTGAGTTAACTATACTTTCAGCTTCACTCTTAGACTTTGCATCATCACAAATGTCATATAACTCTAATAAATCACTTCGCACTTCAAGAGCTTGAAACCTAATAGCTTGAACACTTTTAATACGACTTTCCCAATGTGTGTTTGAAAAAGATTTGATAGTTAATCCTTTCACATTATCAAGTAAAACTTTCCATCTTTTAGGAGAACTTGAAAACAATGTATATATGCGTCGAACTACTCCAAAAAAAGAAACGGCTTTAACACAAGCATGTGCCATATCACTAAGAGTCAAATTAAGACTATGACAAGCACATGCATATATAACGCTCTTGGGTTTATTTCAAGCAACCTCTTTTGAACTCCTTGGTGTTTTCCTTTCATATTAGAACCATTATCGTAACCTTGACCTCTAATATTTTCAATACTAAGATCAAGTGATTTCAAAATATTTTTTAATTCATTAAAAAGTCCAAGACCAGACGTATCATTAACTTTTAGAAACTCTAAAAAATACTCTTCTATTTTCACATTGCTAGATGACATATTAACACATCGTACTATGAAAGTCATTTGTTCTTGATGACTAATATCCGGAGTACAATCAAGAATTATTGAAAAATATTTTGCCTTCTTAATTTTCTTAATGATAATACTTCTAACATTATCGGCTAAAAGAGAAATCAAATCATTCTGAATTTTATGACCAAGATAATGATGATGAATTTCATTATTTTGAATGCGTCTAATATGATCTTGCATCACAACGTCAAATTCAGCAATCATTTCAATCAATCCTAAAAAGTTTCCATTACTTTCTTGATATAGTTTCTCATTAGATCCCCGAAAAGCCAAACAACGTTTAGAAAGACATTTTACAATTGCTAATATTCTTGTAAAAACTTATCTCCAGCGCTCTTTTTCTTTAGAAATTTCTCGTTGTAGATCTTTATCAATTGTTTCATTTTTATCTGATCACATTTTTAATTCCTTCCAAGAGTTCATATTAGTTATATGTTCAATAGAATTTTCATGTTCTTTAAGTCGTTCGCTGATATGTTTCCAATCTCTAAACCCATCATTCGCTAAAGAACTTCTATTGTTTTCAGATTTAAATAACTTGCAATAAAAGCAATAAACTTTATCTACATATTTACTATATACCAACCACTTTCGATCTCTTTGCTCTCCATTACATAACTTTTTAAAATAATAAGTACTTGAAAAATGTCTAGAGTAGTGATCAAAAGGAAATGTGAGATTTATTTCTCTTATAGGTCCCTTTTCAACAAAAATATCACGTGCATTGTTATCAAAATTATCCCAATTTCTTGGGTCATATATATCAAGTGGAGGAATAAATTGTTTATCAATATTATTATTCTCATTATCTACTACATTAGTAACATTTTCATGCTCTCTTAAATTATCTTTATCTTCATTAACATCATGAATTTCATTAGATTCATCATTAACATCATGAATTTCATTAGACTCCTCGCTAACATCATGTATTTCTTTAGACTCATTTATATTATCCCTATTTAAAATTTCTATATTTTCATTAGAACTTGTACCACTACAACAAAAACCCTCATAGACATCGGTTTTCCACCGGTGTCTATTACATTTTCAATCGATGTCAATGAAGCCAATGTAAAAGGTCGGCCATTTTAGACATCGGGTTAAAACCGGTGTAGTATCACTTAACGACACCGGTGTTCGAATCGGTTATTAACCGGTGTAGTATCACTTAACGACACCGTTTCATCAATGGTGTAAAACCGATGTAATATTATATGTTAATAACACCAGTTTTGGCAGTGGTATACAACCGATGAAATATTAGTTAATAACACCGGTTTTACAGCGGTGGAAAATCGATGTAATATATGTATTTTTTAACAGCACAAATTTGATTTCTGAAACAATGAAAAACCGACAATAACAAAAAAATACACAAATATTCACAAATTACACAAATATTCTTCATTCAACAGTATTCATAAAATACACAAATATTCACAAATTACATAAATAATCTTCTTACAACAGTATTCAAAAAATACACAAACATTCTTTTTACATCAAAAGCTAATAGATATTGTACACATCAAGGTAGAATATCGTGAGTCAAAAATCAAGCTGAGGCTACATTAAATTATGAGAATCAGAATCTGTTCTACTTGATATACTGCTCCATTCTTCTTGCGCCTTTCATTTCCCTAATCTCACCACTTTTCACCTTCAAATGCCTAGTTTTCTCAGTTAAAACATCCACTGTTCTCATCTGTCAAACAAAATTATCATTTGGTCTACTTAACTACAGCAAAGAACAAAAACAGAAGAATTATACATGTTGCAGAAGTCCTAGAATATTACCATCAGAAAAAAAATTGACATGGGACAATATACACAATTTACATTCCATGCAAATGCATGCATCATCCAAAGTTTTCAAAAATCAAATACCTTTCCTACTCAAATATAATCTAGCATGCATTCAACCCACTTGAACCACACTTCATCAATTTCAACTCTGGAGTACTTGAGATTTGTAAACTGTAAAAACACAAATAATATATTAGTAAACTAAGACAAAAAATCATAGTTGAAAAAAGTAATAAGAGCACTAGGTAACAAGATGACTAATTGGAATGCTTAAAAAGAGAAACATTCATCAATTATCTCAACCACATCATATAGTGATAGATCTATCATTCCTGGGGACTTAATATAATCCAAACCAAAAATTTTAATCTAACTACATAAACAACAATTTTAATCTTTCAAATTCAATTCATTAGTAGTTTTTGATATGAGAAGGTGAAGAAGTGTTTTCTTGTCATAAAAAAATTACTTTAAACTTATATGAGTACTCAAATAGGTCAAAACTGCAGCATATAAATTCTATAGTAATGGTAATGGTGGAGGCATACAAAAGAAACTTAGCAACTGCAAAAAAAATGGCAGCAGGAATGGATGCCTCGCCACATTTAAGATATCAATAACCTTACTCTCCTTCATTGACTCGGTTACATTTTGCAATAGGGTCTGCACAAGGATAGACATAGAAGTAAATGACAGAGGAAAGTATGCAACTGAACAATCACATTTTGGATATTGGCAAACAAATTCGACTAGACCGACCATTCGAAAGTTGTCGAATGATATGTGACCTTCTCCGTTTGGTGCTAGCAGCTTAAACTGTGATCTTAGATAAAATAGCTGATCCTCTGTTAGGGCTTTGGATAGCGCCTGAAAAGTGTGATGCAATAAAAAAATATTAAACAAGTAAGATAAGAGTATACAACCATTGTATAAGTTCTGCATGTTGCTGTAAGACAGGCTTCGAGGTTTTGATGAATTGAATATGATGGGTGCAAAATTGTTTGCCCGGGAACCGCTGTTTGTATGTTTGTTGTACTACTGCCTTAAGATATGATAAGAATAGGTTCAGCAAATCAACAATCAAATTTTAAATGATTTTTATTTTTTTTTAAATTATTAGGTTGGAGAAAGCCTCAAGTAGTAAAGACCAACATAGCTTAATCATGATAATGATTTATCAAGAATACCAAGTCTACAAGATTTGAAATTTAAGCACACATTTACCGGGTTTGTAGAGTAGTAGCTCTAAGATATCCATATTGGGTTTGCCTTTTAAGTCATCTATTGCTATATCAATTTTTGAACCTTTAATTGTTAGTTTAAAGGCACCATACATTGTAGATCCCTTAACGTTCAAGACACATAGATCTAACACTTGCCTGCATTATTCATTGAGTTGAAATTTTACCTTCTAATATTGTTAAATACTTCTATCTTGTTTTCATGTTAAACCTGGTATTTAATCCTTCCCCATTCTACATTAGCATTGCTTAAGTTTGTTGTGGAAATTCCATCTCATGCACTAACCCATATCAACTGAGGATATTTGGGTTATCAATGTATGGATAATTGAGAGCAATTATCAGGTCGAAATAGTTTCTTAGTAACAGTGGATGCTATAAGTTGTCACAAAACAATTTGACATATGATTCAAGAATGATGTGAACAAACAAGTAACTACTGTATAAAATTCTACAAATCCAAAGCCAACTAAAGAATAATTGAAAAGACCTGCCAGAAAAATCTGAAACAATTTCAATTGGCATCTTGAGGTGATCAAACTCAAAAATGTCTTCCAAGTAGCCAAGTTAAATATGAGTGCCACGCGATGTTGACAATTATTAGTTTGTAACCCTTCCCACTTTTCTCTTCCAATCTAATATTACTTATATCCTACTCAAGATTATTATTACTTCTCATCATTTGCTGCTGTACTTTGATAGATTTATGTTAATGCAACAATTCTTACATGATGCTTTCATAAAAAATAAAAGCTGAAAAAAGAGGGCTCTATTCCATTACAGCAAAAATCTATAAAATACTTAAAATATAATGCAGAAAATGATAGGTTGAATGACACATTAAAAAACTTTAGTGGCAAAGGAAACTCACAACAAATGGTACCAGAGAAAACAACAAAAGGAACCCATAACAAAATAGGATAACATTTTCATGTTTAACATCACCAAAAAAGCAATCAACTAGACCATTCCACTAAACAATGCTCACCTGGTTTAACAAAATCAGAAAGGCCAAAATCAATCAACTTCATCTGAGCATTTTCATCTCTGGTGGTGAAAAGAAAATTTTGTTGTTAAATACAAGGAAGAAATATTAACAGCGCTGAAAAATATATGTTGAAAAAGAAATGAACAGCAGAATACCCTAGTTGCTCCTGTAAAATAAGAGATCTAAAGTAATATCATGTCTGCATAAATTGAATCAAAGTTCTCTATGATACAAACCTCTGGCTTTAAATCACGATGCACAACACCTTGAAGATGACAAAAGGCGATTACACTCAGTATTTGAATAACTATAGCTTTTGCATCCTCCTCTAAGTACCTTCCACCTCTTGAGAACACAAGGGGAAAAAAGCAATCAAAAGTTATTAATTTTCAAATTCAAATAATCAAATAGATATAAATTATGGCCAATAAAATTACTTTTTTACCTGGATAAAATTCTTTCTAATAATTCTCCACCTTCACAAAATCTGGAAAAGAGAAAAACATATTGTTGAGTTCCAAATTAATAGAAGTACTACATAATTTTTTTTAAAAAAAATTACTGCCCATCATCTTAGAAGTGTTCATTTTAAAATTTGTATGGAAAAGTATTATCATATTTCCTTAGTGCAGGATACAAAGTGGAAAGCAAAGAGGCATATTAGTAGGATACTACATGCAAAAAGTTTTGGATATATCAACTCTATCTTGTGACATGGAACAAATATCAGATGTAGAAATACTGTTACTCATTGTTAAGCTAACTAGAGTTAATTAAGACATACTCCATGACTACGTAGACGTTAAGTGCATCCTCACATGCATCATAAAATTTGACAAGATTATTATGGTTGGACAAGGCTTTGAGGATTTTAACCTCTCTACGAACGTCTTCAATTGATATTGGTGTTGTCATCTGTAAAAACAAGAAAGAACCTGTGAAGTTTCAAAACACCCATTACAATGTTAAAATGCACTAACAATATGAGGCATGCATGATAGCAAGGATACACTTTCCAGCATCTGAAGGAAGAAGTCTCATTTCAGTGACTTTTGACAATTCCAAATCATCATTACTTTCTGAATCTGAGCTTTCAGACTCTTCATCTTCGTCGTCTATCTCAATCTGATGAAGAATCTAGCAAACAATACATAAGCAATAAAGCAAAAAACAGCACAGGAGCCATCAACCAATCTGGCCATCCTCAATGGTGTAACTCAAATTTTCCCCTCAAATAATTCAAATCCTTCATGACATTATTACTATAAAGAACCATTCTCAGCTAGTAATCACCAACTCAAATGGGAAACCTCAAGCACCAACATGTAGCTATCCAAGAAACAGCTTACTGGTAGCCCCTTAATTCATGCTTAGAAAATTCAAGTCAGAGGCAACAAAAGTTCAAGTTTACCAATCAGTGAGGGAAAATAGCGCATTATCGACCACCACAATGAATTCTCCAAAAAAACACAGAAAGCTTTCTAATGTTCAAGATAGGACAAAACTAATTGTCAGAAAACAAACAGCAAATAGAAGCATCAATCATCAGCTAAATGGAACTTTTATCCAGCAATATAAGTTTAAGCTCACCCAAAATTCTTCGTCAAGAAGAGCCTCGCGGGCAGTAAAACGGCCGAAGACCTTCCTGTGCACGCATTCTAGTTTGTCCTCCAATTGACTGGTTGGCTCGAAGCGTCGAATTGATCGACTGGACGAGGGTTGATCATAAGAAGACACCTCAATCTGAGGAAATTTAGGAATGGAACTAAGATCGCCAGAAATGCCTGCCTTATTCATGGCGCCAGAAGACATTGCACGCTTAGCCTTCCTACAATTTCCAACTACGAGTATCACCAAAAGGGCGAAAAGTTCATCGGCAAAAAAAGAACAATTTATAATGAGGAAAAAGAGGAGAACCCGCATCGCTTTGCTTGTTTTAGGAAAGAAATCAGACGACAGAACCAGAAGCAACTTTCCTACGTTTCTATGATGCAAGAAAGGGGATCTGGATCGCGTGCTTGTTTGCAGAGAGGAATAAGACGGGAACAAAAAAAATGACTTACATGGCACGGAAGGCATGTCTTTCAGGCGGTTCTCGCTGTTGCGTAATGCGGAGGAGCAGACATCCCCCTCATTGGAGACCGGAAGAGGGAGTAGCGACCACCGCCATCAGGAAGAGGGAGTTTCAAGATGCGAGCTTTGCCGAGAGGGAGAGGTAAAGGATTCTTTGCTTTTAATTTGGATGATTGTAGAAAAGGAAGAACCATGGTGGCTGTTTCGGTGGCGCTAAACCTGAGTATAGATGCAAGGAAAGGGGTAGGTCTCCGGGTCCCTCGACACAGCGTGGAGGGACAACGACAAGAAATCCACCGCATACCCTTTCCCTTTGTCGGCGTCGCTCAGCCAAATCACCCTCCTGCAGGATCCACTCACATCTGAGAGAAGACAAGAAGTAAGAAACTGAGTGAGCGTGGCACTGATACCTTGAGGTGACGTAGAGAGTTCCAGGCGACTCCATGGGCTGGGAACCGAGGGCGATGGCGACGCCAGGCTCAACATGCATCAACTCCTCGCCGTCGTCGGATTCCAGCAGGGGCAGTCCATCATCGTCGACGACGCGACCATCGAAGTGCAACAACCCTAAACCCATAGCGGGAGTATCTTTAGGGTTCCCAGGACACAACGCCCCTTTTTAATCCAGCACGGAGAGCTCAAAGGCCTTCTTCAGAAGGCCTCTCCGGTGCTCGGAAAAGGTCACCTGTCGGCTGGCCAGGTTCTCTATCCTCCTCATCTGCGTCTTCCCCGTCACCATGTCGACCGATTAGTCGATAACACACCCGGAGGCAGTGCCGAATCCTACCGCGAGCAGCAAAATCAGTGAGCAAGGAGCTCCGATCAGTCCTGGCCACACGAGGATCGACAAGGAGGGATCAAATAGGAAAAAGGAGATGAGGAATCGAGGTTACCAGATATGGGATCAAGAAAGAGTGGAGGAGGGCGACTTCTAGTGACTCGGCGATGACTCCAAGCCACACAGGCAGCCTCTTCTTACCCAAAGGAGGAGATGGAGGAGATGTGGTGTGGTTGGATGGAGAAGCAAGGGCGTCGTGTGTTGATCCTAATCGGGAGAGGAAGGAGCGTCGATGTAGGAAGGGGAAGAGGGAGATCAGGCTGAGAGAGATGGTGGACGACGCGATATAGGTTTAGGTTTGGAGGAAATATTGAAGTGTTGTAAATTTTGGCTAAGTATTGGTGGGAAAATTAAATTATTTTATTTTATCATAGACACCGGGTTTTAAAAACCGCTGTTAAAATCGGTGTCTATTAACAAAAAAAGACGCTTATATATATCAGCTTAAAAAACCGATGTCTATGAGCGAAAATCTGCGCTTATAGATGTAGGACCGTGATCATTCGATAGAGGGGGGGGGGGGGTGAATATCGATTCAAAAAGTTGAGTTAAAATACGCAGCGGAAAAGTAAATGAACACAATTGTTTTTATTTCGTTCGGAGCCTGTGACGACTCCTACTCGAAGGCCCGTGGTCCTTGACCACTTTCGTTGGGCAATCACTATCAATTCGAATATAGTTACAAAATAAGTACAGGAAATGCTAGTGAAAAAAATACCGATAAGGAAATTAACTAAAACCCGAAGGAGCACTTTGTCGGAGCTTGTTGGCGTCGCAAGGACGTAGAGCAGCAGGACTAGCAGTAGAGGAGTTCTCAGATCTGTTTGTGAAGCTCCTGCCTGGGGCTTCTTTTATATGTTGCTCTGGGCCCTTGGATTCCTTCCGGGCGCTTGGAATGTGACGTAGCTGCTCAAACCGAGATGCTCCACGTGGCGACGACTTGGCTGGATATAATTTGCCTTCCGGGCGTCCGGATCCCTTTCGGGCGCCCGGACCTCCGGGCGCCCGGATCCCCTCCGGGCGCCCGGACCACCTTGTTCCAGAAAACTCCCTTTTCCTGCAAAACAAAGTTAGTCCGAGGCAATATGTTTCCTGCAAAATAATTTGTTAGCACATTTTATAATAGTATGAATTAGCACAAATAGTATGACTTAGATTCCGTCTTTCCGAGACCGAAATCTAGTCACGATCTCGACTTAGACATCCGAAATGGATCTAAGCCGGATCGACGCCTAATGTTCCCTTCCCGGGAACGCGTCCTCGCAGTCACTCCCCTCCAGTGACTTACCTCACTTACCTGCCAGACGTCCGGTCAGCCCTTCGACCCGTCTGGACTTCTCGCCAGCTATCTAGTCAGCCCGTCGACCTAGCTGGACTTCTTGCTAAGCATCCGGTCAGCCCGTCGACCCGCTTGGACTTCTCACCAGCCATCCGGTCAGCCCGTCGACCTAGCTGGGCTTCGTGCCATACATCCGGTCAGCCCGTCGACCTGTCTGGACTTCTCCTGCACACTTGATTAAAGTGTCAGACAACAACAAAACTAACTTAACCTATTTGTCATTCATCAAAACCTAGGTTAGACCGTTAGTGCTACCCGCACCAACAATAGACACCGGTTTTTGGAAAAACCGGTGTAAAATACTCACCGATTTTTGCTTAAAACCGATATTGTTCCACCGATGTCTATGCCGGTTTTTCTTGTAGTGTACTTTTAACAAAGAATTTATTAAGAGCACCTCTTTGTGATTCAGTTAATTGTTCTAATCTTTTTCTTTTTTTTTCTTTTTTCACATCCAAAAATATGTTTTTTAGTTAACATATTATAATTCACAAAATCACAATTAAAAAGCTATAATTTAAATCAACTTAATCTGAGTATAAAAGGAATAATAGCACATGCATTGAAATTATTTGTAGGCTTAGCACTTAGCAGCTTAAGCACCTCGCCTCGGACACGGTAGACTGTAGTAAAACACATGTTATTAATTTAATAATTAAGTCCCTAAACCCTAAACCCTAAACCCTAAATCCAAATTTACAATTAATTAATTAAAAAAAATTCCTATTCTATGAACAATTAACTAATTAACAAAAAAACCCTAGTATAGCACCGTGTAGAGTCTGTAGACTTGCAATCGTCGGCTCACAAGTCGCAACAGAGCGGAGCAGCCGTGTAGAGCAGAGGCAAAGAAGTGAAGGACTGAAGTAGCACTGGCACAGCCGCACACGGCGCAACGCCACAACCTCGCGGTCGCGGAGGCGGAGCGGCGGAGACAAGGAGTCAGTCACAGCTCACAGGCAAAGGAGAGAGACCGGAGACGTAGAGGTGAGAGACGTGCAGTCGTGAGCCGGAGCGATTTGCTAGAGGAGAGGACTCAGAGCCAAAGGAGCAGGCGAGCAGCTGAACAGAACAGGCCCTGGCAGCGGTAGGGAAGCGACGTTTTCTTCTTCAGCAGTTCAGCTCCTCCGATGCCACTCGGTGCGCCGAGTAGTACGCCTCGTGCAGTCGTGCGGGGATAGTGTGTTTCCGGTAGCGGCGCGGGGGAGAGCGGAGTACCGGCGGAGAGGGTCCCTGCTACCCCTCTCCGTCGCGCGACCCTCCGATGCGCTCGGAGCAGCAGCCGCCGGCCGGCGGAGGTGAAGGAGAGTATGCAGTCTCGCAGCCAAACGGGGCGATTTCGCCAAAGGAGCAGCGCCGACGATGGATTTCGTGGAGCAGCAGCCGGCGGATGCAAAAAGCAAAAGGAAAGTAAGCAGCAGCCGGCGGATGCAAAAAGTAAAAGCAAAGTAACAATTAACCTAATTACTAAACATATACTTATCTATAAATTTGGGCCCTGGGCAGACGCCCAGGACCGCCCGGCCTCTGAGCCGGGCCTGCCAATCCCTTGGTGCTGGGAGTGTCTGTTGCATTTAGGGCTTTCTCCTGAAGCGGAGCTCGGGTAAAGAGCTCTTTCCTTTATAGTCTAGCTCGTCACTCTTTCTTTCTGTTGTTAGAGAGAATGGCATAACTAATTGAATGAGTTCTTTTCCGTTTTAACATAATAATACTGATTATTAGCAATATGAATATCCAATTTGAACAAAGGGATGAGATTTTTAATACTTTACTATTGTTTACCAAATGAACATTTTTTTTAAATACTTTACTAAAATATTTTTTTTATATAAATTTAGATTTAGGCTCATATCTTTTTATTGATGTAGTTAATTTTATTTTATTTTTTACTTTCAGATTTTAATTATTGTTTATTACGCTTATAATTAGCTAATGAATTAGAAATATATAAATATATATAAATATAATTGTTTTGACATTGTTAAATACTTTTCAAAATGATTTTTCTATTAATTTAAGTTTAAGTTTATAGATTTAATTATTTTTCTTTTTTACTAAATATGGGTTTTTTTCCTTATAGAGAACTTTCTTACAAATTATAAGATTAGTCAAATTATCTATTCCCCTGTTTAACTACTATTTTTAGGGATATATTTTTTTTAAAACAGAAAAATAGATTCAAAGATATTCTTTTAATTAAAAAAAAAATCTCTTTAATCATATCCTTAGATTAACTGGACTATGGTAAATTAAAAACCTTTAATTTGTTTTAATTATTACATTTAATAATCAATATATAAAAGTTGTTTCTGGACAAGCGTAATGATCAAAGCAACAAATCATCTCCTCTTATTGTAATACTAGTTGCAGAAACTCCATAACTCAACATGCAAACACAAACATTCTTGAACTGAGAAGATATATAAAAGAGAGGTCATCATTCGTTTCATTGGTATTGGCTCGCAAGCTTTCCCTCCTTGACAATGTAGTTTTGAGCTGGAAATTCCTCTCCTTTGAAGTACTTATCGAGTGTGTCTTTCACTCCATCCGCATATCTCAGCTGCACAATTTAGATAATTTAACCATGTTAATTAATCATCAAGTCCAACAAAATTTTCCAAGGAAGAAGAAGCAAATTGAATGTACGTGGCCGAAGAAACTGCCAAGAAAACCTACTTGGCTGTTAATGGTGGTGCCAGATACATGGGGAGTCATTGCGTGGTTTGGCATGTACCGCCATGGATGATCTCTGGGAGCTGGCTGGGGATTCCAAACGTCGCCACTGTAACCTGAATGATCAGATCAAGATGGATGGATTCATTTATTTAGCAATAAAATAAAATTAAATCTTCTGATCTGATTCATTTTTTCAACGGATCGGATAGTTATCATATGAACCTGCAATGTGCCCACTAGAGCAAGCATCTACGACTGCTTGGGTGTCCATGATAGCAGCTCGAGCATTATTCACGATGAGAACTCCCTTCTTCAACTTCCCGATCCTCTCCTTATCAAACATTCCTCTGAAGGAAACAGAGAGAGCATTAATTTCTGGAGTCGTCGATCCAATGTCCGATCAGTCATAGAAGGAACAAAAAAAATAAAAAATAAAATAAAAAAACTAAAAATGTGACCTGGTTTTCTCGGTAAGAGGCGTGTTTATGACGACGACGTCACACTTTGGGAGAATTACATCAAGATCTTCCTCAAACTTAGCTCCTGTCTCTTTCTCCAGTTCAGGTGAAATCGTGAGGCGGTCATGGTAAAGCAGATTGCAGTTGAAAGGCTTCAGGCGCTGAAGCAAAAGCTTCCCGATGCGCCCCGCCCCGATAATGCCGACAGTCTTACCCTCAAGATCGTAAGCCCTGTGCGCGATGCCCGCGACGTTCCAGTCACCGTCGATCACCTGACGATAACCAGGCAAGAAGTTCCGGACGAGGATGAGAATTCGCATCAATTCATCCTCTGCCACCGAGACAGCATTGCTTCCGCTGATTTCTACTACAGTGATTCCTGCGTCGGCTGCCGCTTTCAGATCGACGTGGTCCGAGCCAACCCCAGCGGTCAGAAGAAGTTGCAGGTTTTTGGCTTTCTTTATCTTCTCCGCGGTCACGTAAACCGGATGGAAGGGAGTCGTGATCAAAACATGCATGTCGTGAATGTGTTTCTCTAACTCTGCCATGAGAAAATAAAGCAGCTAAATTAAATTAGCCCAATATCCGTTCCAATTCGATGACTAACAATCAGAGAAATTTAGCATACGAACCGCAATTTGGGCCTTCTTTGTCATCAGTTACAATGTACTGGTGGCCTTTCGATTCTAGCCAGTCCCGAATGCCCAAGGCGGCTTCAGCGCACCCTACAAATTCAGGATTCAGGGAAGCGTACTGGTTGGCCTTGTAGAAAACGCCGACGATCTTCTTGCTGTCTGGCGAATTAGCCTACAGTGCACGTACGGTTACGACAAATATAATACATGCATGCCATGGTGTCATGGCGCCAAATTAAATAACTCGATCGAGTAGTGGGATTACATGGAGCGTCCCGGAGCCCGTTCCGTCGACTGTGGCTGCTGCAGCGCTGAGCGTCCGCGTCGCCATCTTCCTTAATTACCAATGTAGCAATCGTGTACGAGGATACGAGATATTGAGCGATGTGACGAAACGAAGAAGCGGAGAGTCAATTTATAGAGAGAGAGAGAGAGAAAAAAAAAAGGCAAAAAAAAAGATAGAAGAGTACTTACTGGTTGAGGGCAATTATGGTTTGGAGAGACTCAAGGGGCGGCGATGGAGAAAAGGTAAGTATTAATATATTATATATACATAAATATAGTATTTATTAAATAAAATATAATTATTAATTTATTTTGGAATGTTAGTTTGGCTGGAAAACATTTAAGATTATTAATCAAAATGAATTTTAATCAAAAACTCATTTTGACCGGTACTTCTAATTTTTTACCAACTAAATTAAATTTGGCTAATAATTTTTAATTTTTTATTTGTGGAATTTAGATTGGACTAATAATTTTTAATTTTTATAGGTGAAAATTAAATTTGATCCATAATTTCTTTTAGTTTTTACTTGTTTGAAATTCTGCCCATGACGAATCAGTCATAGTGAGTTATGATATAGGCAGCGACTTTTTAACGCGACATACATCCGCGACTCCGTTGGCAGCCTTCGTGGCATCCTCCACTTCAGCACTCTCTCTCCCTCGCGACAAAGCCTTCGTATCAATTTTTTCGGCCGAAAATCCCCTACCCTAACTCCATCATTCGCCTGCAGAAGTCTCCAACCTCGCGAAGCCCTAACTCCTCCACTCTCGCATTCTCTCTTTCTTGCCCAACCTCGCGTTCTCCCTTCCGTTCTCCACCCTCGCGTTCTCGAAGAGAGCCGCGAAGCCCTAACTTCTGCCGTGCATCGTCTTCCTTGCAAGCCGAGCAAGCGAACGACTAGCCTTCTCGAAGATTGGAGCGAAGCAGCAACCTAGTTCTCCTTCCTCGCGTTCTCGAACAAGGAGTGAAGCCCTAACTTCTTCGGCTGCAACCAGCCCTAACTTCTTCGGCGACGCACATCAAGTTACAACAGCAAGGAGTAGTGACTTTGAGTTTAGGTACTCTTTAAGGTAATCAATTTTTTCTCCTTCTTCTTCTTTAATGTTCAAGTTTTAGCTGGGATTAAAATATTTCTTGAAGAACTTGTCTTTTGTATCCAATCTTATGTCTATTTAACCAATCAATCTGTATACTATTGTTTTCTAAGTTGTTTGGAATATTAATGGCAGTAGACTTTCATAGTAGTTAGATTTGAACTCAAATTAGAGGATGTGGTTAGTACTAGACTTCCATTTTAATATCTAACCAATCAATCTGTATCTAACCCAATCCAGTCGTTTTTTAATAGAAAGTACAAATATTTTCAAACCTCCTATACAGTAGTAGACCAATATATATATTGAGCTCTGATTTCTGTTTCCGGTTCATGTTTTTTCATAAAGCTTGGCTCAGCATCTAGCATGATATTCTAAATCATAGCTTATGTCATGTTTAATCTCGTGCCATTCCCCTATTTGTTCGTATAGGCATGGAAAATTCACTTGTTCTTTTGGTCGGTTTTTAATAAATGTAGGTGAAGAAAGTGTAATGGAAGAAGCCAAAATTGATTCAAATGAGATAAAGGATAAGAATGACCATGTGGATCAAGACCCATCTACATCTAGTGTAAATGAAGTCAAGCTTCCTGAAATTGGAATGACATTTTCATCTGAATAAGAAGTTTGTATCTTTTATAATTCCTATGCTCAGAATGTTGGTTTTGGTATTTGCAAATTAGGTGATAGAAATGGAGATGATGGAAAGCAAAAATATATCTCTATTGGATGTGCCAAAAATGGTAGGAAAGTATCTCAAGCAAAAAATATATTATACCCTCGACCTTCTACTAAGATGAATTGCAAAGCTAAGATTAATGTTGCTATCCGAAATGATCAGAACTTTGTGATAACTAGTGTATGCCTTGATCATAATCATATCTTAAGCCCTGGAAAGTCACGACATTTTAGATGTAATAAAGTATTGGATTCAGCTACAAAGAGAAAATTGGTATTAAATGGTCAAGCTGGAATAACCTTAAGCAAAAGTTTTCAATCTTTTGTAGTTGAGGCTGGAGGCTATGAGAATTTGGCATTTGATGAGAGAAAGTGTAGAAATTATGTTTCATAAGCTAGAAGGTTGAGGTTAGGGAATGGAGATGCCGAAGCTTTGAGTAACTATTTTTGTCGCATGCAAAGTAGGAATTCAAACTTTTTTTATGTGCTTGATTTAGATGGTGAATCTTGAATAAAAAATATTATTTGGGCAGATGCAAGATGTAGAGCTGCATATGATTACTTTTCTGATGTCGTGACTTTTTATACAACCTATTTGACTAATAGTTATGACATGCCATTTGCTCCATTTGTTGGGGTGAATCATCATGGTCAATCAATTTTGTTGGGATGTGGATTATTATCAAGCGAAGATTCAACAACTTTCCTAAGGTTGTTCAAATCTTGGTTGACATGTATGCTTGGACATGCTCCAAAGGCTATAATTACAGACCAATGTCGTGCCATGGCAATTGCAATTAAAGAGGTATTTCCGAATTCTCCTCATCGTCTGTGTCTTTGGCATATCATGAAGAAACTTCTAGCAAAATTAGGTGGTCATGCCCAATACAAAATGATAAAGAAGCAATTGAAGAACATTGTTTATAACTCACTTACAATTGATGAGTGTGATGAGAATTGGTTGAAAATGATTGAGGAATTTAATTTAGAGAACAATGATTGGTTGAAATCTTTATATAAAGAACGGAATACATGGATACCTGTATATGTTAAAGATCAGTTTTGGGCAGGTATGTCTACATCTCAAAGAAGTGAAAGTATGAATGCATTTTTTGATGACTACGTCCATTCTAAAACATCCTTGAAGCAATTTGTTGAGCAGTATGATAGTGCTTTGAAGAAAAACATTGAGAATGAAAAACATTTGAATTTTGTTTCTTTTAATTCTATCATGCGAGTTATTCTTGGTCATCCTATTGAAAGACAATTTCAAAATGCCTACACTAACAACTTATTTAAGTTGTTCCAAGATGAAATAAGAGAGTTGATGTTTTGCAATGCCTCTTTGTTGAAAGAAGATGGGACAACTTTAATATTTGAAGTAGTAGAAACTATGTTGGAAAAAAATGGAGAATCTGTAAGAGAAGTTTCCTTTAGGGTTCATTATATGGAGATAGATTGCCAATTGAAGTGTGTGTGTCGTCTATTTGAGTTTCGGGGAATTTTATGTAGGCATGTGATCAAAGTATTAATAAGAATGAAGGTGATTGAGGTTCCTAAGAATTACATTATTGACCGATGGCGTAAAGATATTAAGCGTGAGTATCAAAGTATCAGTAACATCTATGATGATTATGGTTGTGATGGAGAAAGACATCGGTATAATATTCTCACTCCATTAATACAAGAGGTTCAACAACTTGGCGCAAAAAATGACGACAATTTTTCTGTTTTGGTGGAAATCTTGAAAGACACGAAGGAAAAACTGATTGCAGGTGATCTTGGGCATTCAAGGGTTGAACAACTGGAAAAAGTATCTACATTCGGTGCAAAAATGATACACTCTCCATTAAAAGTAAGATCTCGAGGTCGTCCACCCACAAAGAGGAAACAATCAAAGATTGAACAAATTGTGAAGAAATCAATTGCAAATGCCCGAAAGAAGGTAAGTGATGCATATAATGTAGGATCGAAAAGAATTTAGATATCTCCACAATGGCATGATATTGTCCACTTTGGGCCTAAGCCCTCATGGTTTTACTCTTGGGCTCTCCCCAAAAGGCCTCATGCCAATGGAGATATCTTTTCTCTTTATACACCCATGATCTTTTCCATGTGTTTTCAATATGGGACTATGTTTGCAACCTTGCAACCCCAACAATCCCCCCCTCAAACAAATGACCATAGGCTTCCCACGTCCGATCATCGACCCACCAGGTCTTCCTGCCCCTCGGTCCACCCGACCTACTAGGACTTTCTTGCCTAGCCGCAACTAGGACTTCCTGCCTGGTGTCTGGTCCTCTTGATCCGAACATAGGAGCCCCCACTTTCTTTGTTCGAGGTTAATATTGTACCCACATGGCTCAACCAGACCATAGCTCTTGTGCACAATCGGCGGCAGTCCGGGCTCTGATACCAATTGTAGGATCGAAAAGAATTTAGATATCTCCACAATGGCATGATATTGTCCACTTTGGGCCTAAGCCCTCATGGTTTTGCTCTTGGGCTTTCCCCAAAAGGCCTCATACCAATGGAGATATCTTTTCTCTTTATAAACCCATGATCTTTTCCATGTGTTTTCAATATGGGACTATGTTTGCAACCTTGCAACCCCAACATATAATATATACCTAAATTAATTGTGTGGTCTTGGTTTAGCTAGTTTAAAATTATTTCTATAAATTAATTGCGTGGTCTTAGTTGAAATTGTTGTAGGGAGTTGCTGGTTCTGATCCAAGTAATGTAGGTTTTAGCTACTAGGAGCTGCTAATGCTGCTCGCAATGCTAGCTGTGAGTTCGATCTTTATCAGACCTCTCGCTGCATATCAAATTGATTCATATGTTGGTTCTTTTATTTTATTTATCATTTTTAAAACATGGAATCCTACAGATCAAATTCCTGCTTCTACAGATCATGCCATCTCTGGTGACTTTTGGAAGAACATGTAATCCTATTTTGGAAGAGCTGTAATCCTATTTTAGCAGGGAGTTGAAATCTGACTTTTTTTCTCAACATTATTGGTGGCTGTGCTTGTATTTGTTTTCTTCATTTTGTAATCTGAAGTTGAATTAGTGGTCATGCTTGTATTCTTCATTTTGTAATCTGAAGTTGAATTGGTGGTCGTGCTGTGAGTTCCTTATGTTTTATGTACGCTCTGAATTTGAAATTTAATTTCAAGTCTAATTTAACTAGTTATATGGATAAACGAGAATTGGGAAACTATAGCTTGGTATTCATCTTGATACTGGAATGAATAGTTGGCAAGTATAACAAATTTCAGTCTTTAATATCTATTATAGATGCCTCTATTCTATATAATGATCCCTGCTTCTAGTCTTATTATTTACAATTTGTGATTCCTTGAGCTGTTCTCTATGATCCTATTGTAGACTGTATATACTAGAATCTTTTTTCATAAAAGACAGTTAGCAGCTTTTTTTTTGTTTTGTTTTGATTTCTTTGAAAGACTATAAAATGATACTCTTCTGGTTTGTTAATTTTCTGTTTCTTCTGTAATCTGGACATTGAAATTAATATTCTTGGAAACTACGAATCTGGACATCTAAGTTAATATACACAGGGCAAAAAGGTGATGCTTCTGGAAGGTCAAAACAAAGTAGGAGCGAGAAGAAGAGCCGGAGGGCTATGCTGAAGCCCAGTATGAAGCCAGTACCTGGTGTCAACTGCGTAACACTAAAGAAGAGCAAGAATGTAAGTCGATGAATTATTATTACTATTTCTTCTGATATCTTGAGAACTTTAAGGTGACTTCATTCTTCATTATTGAGTCACATGATATCAAAACCTGAGCCATCTACCGTTGCACAGGATGATGAAGAGGTCGATGAGGCTGGTGTCGAGCCAAAGGACATCGAATTGGTGATGACCCGGGCTGGGGTTCCCAGGTCCAGGGCTGTTAATGCGCTCAAAGCTGCCAAAGGTGATATCGTCACTGCAATCATGGACCTTACAAATTAGTGCTTGAAGTCTATCTGAGACAGATCCATCTCGTACCCGAGCTGCAGCCTCCAGTCCGATGACCTACCACAAGGTTTTAACTGCTCAGAGTTTCTCCAATTGCAGGTGAAACAATTAATCATGGCAGCGACGTTTTTTCCGAGGATTTGAAGTTTGTGAGTGTTTAGTCTTAGTTTAACGCCCCCCATTCCTTTTCGCTTCTAGCAAAGAACCATCTTTGAGTGCTTCTCGAGCTTCATTCTCCATCCCAAGAGCCAAAAGGGTAGCAGCCTGAAGATACAATGCACTTGGTCATGTAGGCGATATAACTGGTGCCTGCATTGCATTGTTAAGAGCTTCATGTGGCATATCATTCATCAGATATGATAAGCAACAGTGTGCAAAAATGGTTGGCGAAACCATTGTCCCAACATCAATAAACTGCATGTCACAGTATGTGGTCATTAGATTTTCATGTGCAGTATCAATGTATCTGAATGTAGAAGTTATGGATTTTGAAAGAATGTAAGGAGGCAAACAAGTGCAGGGGCTCATCAATAAGAAAATTTTGTTACTATTAAAGTTCACAATTTTGTATGATAACATACCAATTTTTGTGATCTATAAAAGAATTCTGCTGATATAAGATCTTACTTAGATCTACATGGGGGCAATGTTTACTCTGTTCATTGTTATTCCAGAATGTGGTTGCATTGAACAATTCATTTGGTCGCATGCTCCTGCTTAAACCTTCATAGCAGATAAAGAGATAATCTAAGGCCTTCCCAATATGAAAAAATGGTATCTTTAAAATGAATAACCTTGTTTCTCTAGAGAACCAATTAAGAGCACAAGATATTTTCTTCATTTTGTAACCTGAAGTTGACTTGGTTTGTATTTGTTTTCTTCACATTTTGGACTCACAACCTCAAATTAAACGGTGTTTATATTTGAACACTCACCCAAACACACATAAACATTTCAATTAAACAATGCTTCTATTCAAACACTCATTCAAACACTTAGAAACATTTCAATTAAACCAAGTTTACATCCAAAATTACAAACACTTACGGAATAGTATAAAATCATATAAACTAATAAACCAAGTTTACGTCCAAATTTACAAACACTTAGCCAATTACATTACAACACCAACATTACTTAATACTAACTAATCAGACGAACTAACAACACAATCAGGATTACGGCTAAGAGAATCAAGTTCACCATCACTGTTATCCAAATGAATTTCGGTACATCTATTTTTCCCGTATTATGTTCATGAGAAGCATTATATTCACTTTCAATTTTGCCAAATGAACTAGTATCAGTCGTCATCCACTTTTGCCATCCATGTTGGGCACATCTATAATAGTATCTTCCAGGATTCTTGGTTGATCTAGAAACACACACCGATGTTCTTTGACCGCAATCCCTACACGTTACAAGTTGGAATCTTGTATTGTTGATGCTGCTATAACTTGATGATGACATGAAATAGCAACCTACTAATCAAAATTTCATTATTAGATTAAAAAAAGTATAACATTCATAGATTAAAGTTTACAACATTTAAATAAGGTTCAATATCTCTAAACTATCACATTCCATACCACTTAGAGGAACTAATACAACATATAAAGACTAGCAGTTGACTAGCAACCATGAAAGATTTACTATGATGAATCTGTAGGATTTTATATAGAGACTACTAAAGGTTAATTTCATCATTACCTTTCAAACAACCATAGAATAATTTTAAATAAGAATTTTTAAACAAAAATATAACGGAACAAAAACTATATTTTACGTTTTTCATGGTCTGTTTTATAGATCATATCAGTCATACACAACAAGGCTATAGGTTTTCACTTCATGGGATAGACTTAATGCTTGCAAAATCTAGGTGTGTTGGGCATGAAGATTTTTACCCACTAAATCTAATTGAAATTGACCATTAACCTGTGGCTTTTGGTGATGTAAATGCTAAAAGTTGACCACTAAATCTCTGCTTCCCTAAAGGGACATAGCAGGAAAAGAAAAAATTACCAGAGTGAAGTAGTCTAGGGCTCGGGAGTAGTCCCCTTGGCCTGGAGGTCACGGGCGAGGTCGAGCAAGTTAATGGCGTCCGATATCCGGAAAGAGAAAAGATAACGCACTAAAGAAGCTTACCAGGGAAGAAGAAGAGGGGGGGGGGGGGGGGGGGGGAGATCTGGGTCACCGCAGAAGTTAGGGCTTCACGCCTTGTTCGAGATCGCGAGGTGGGAGAACTGGGTCACCGCAGAAGGAAGGGAGAACGCGAGGGTGGGGGACGGAAGAGAGAACGCTAGGGTGGAGAAGTTAGGGCTTCGCGAGGTTGGAGACTCTGCAGGCGAAGGCAGAAGTTAGGACTTCGCGGCTCTCTTCGAGAGCGCGAGGGTGCAGAACGGAAGGGAGAACGCGAGGTTGGGCAAGAAAGAGAGAACGCGAGGGTGGAGGAGTTAGGGCTTCGCGAGGTTGGAGACTTCTACAGGCGAAGGATGGAGTTAGGGCAGGGGATTTTCGGCTGAAAATATTGACGCGAAGGCTTTGTCGCGAGGGAGAGAGAGTGCTTTAGTGGAGGATGCCACGAAGGCTGCCAACGGGATCGCGGTAGTATGTCGCGTTAAAAAGTTGCTGCCTATACATTTATTTACATAGAGTTATGATATAGGCAGTGACTTTTTAACTCGACATACCTCCGCGACTCCGTTGGCAGCCTTCGTGGCATCCTCCACTTCAGCACTCTCTCTCCCTCGTGACAAAGCCTTCGCGTCAATTTTTTCGGCCGAAAATCCCCTGCCCTAACTCAATCATTGGCCTGCAGAAGTCTCCAACCTCGCGAAGCCCTAACTCCTCCACCCTCGCATTCTCTCTTTCTTGCCCAACCTCGCGTTCTCCCTTCCGTTCTCCACCCTCGCGTTCTCGAAGAGAGCCGGGAAGCCCTAACTTCTGCCGCGCATCATCTTCCCTGCAAGCCGAGCAAGCGGGCGGCTCGCCTTCTCGAAGATTGGAGCAAAGCAGCAACCTAGTTCTCCTTCCTCGCGTTCTCGAACAAGGAGTGAAGCCCTAACTTCTTCGGCGACGCACATCAAATTACAGCAGCAAGGAGCAGTGACTTTGAGACCTGACATTCGGTGAAAAAATTGACGCGAAGGCTTTGTCGCGAGGGAGAGAGAGTGCTGAAGTGGAGGATGCCACGAAGGCTGCCAACGGGGTCGCGGTGGTATGTCGCATTAAAAATTCGCTGCCTATACATTTATTTACATAAATATAGTATTTATTAAATAAAATATAATTATTAATTTATTTTGGAATGTTAATTTGGCTGGAAAACATTTAAGATTATTAATCAAAATGAATTTTAATCAAAAACTCATTTTGACCGGTACTTCTAATTTTTTACCAACTAAATTAAATTTGGCTAATAATTTTTAATTTTTTATTTGTGAAATTTAGATTGGACTAATAATTTTTAATTTTTATAGGTGAAAATTAAATTTAATCCATAATTTCTTTTAGTTTTTACTAGTTTGAAATTCTGCCCATGACGAATCAGTCATAGTCGGTCTCAAGCCTATATAAAAGAAGAGGGCAGTATTAGGTTACCAGCCAACGTTAAATTATAATAGATGTTCAATGAATGAATTAATTAAACTATTGTGTGCTAATGCTAAGTTGTTTCTCGGAAGGAACGCGTTACAGTATTCGACTATAATGTATCGGTAAAGACCGCTACATCTCTAGAATAATTATGAAAGATTAATGTATGATTTTACATATAAAAATGTAAGAAGATCAATTTTTTATAATTAATTGTAATAGTTCTTTTCCGTTTTCACATAATAAAACTGATTATTAGCAATATGAATATCCAATTTGAACAAAGGTCTGAGATTTTTAATACTTTACTATTATTTACAACATGAACATTTTTTTTAAAAACTTTACAAAAATAATTTTTTTTATATAAATTTCAATTTAGGCTCATATCTTTTTGTTGATGTAGTTAATTTTATTTTATTTTTACTTTCAGATTTTAATTATTGTTTATTACTCTTATAATTAGCTAATGAATTAGAAATATATAAATATATATAAATATAATTGTTTTGACGTTGTTAAATACTTTTCAAAATGACTTTTCTATTAATTTAAGTTTAAGTTTATAAATTTAATTATTTTTCTTTTTTTTTTTACAAAATATGGGTTTTTTCCTTTTAGAGAAGTTTCCTTTTAGAGAATCTTTACTCATAAATCAATGGAGGTAGTAGATACGATAATTAGGAGAAGAATTAGTATTTTATGTATACAAGAGAAAAAATGAGTATGTGAGAAGACAAAGATGATATAAAACTTGAGTTTTAAGTTACGGTATACAAGAAAGAGTAAAACAAGAAATGGAGTGTGTATTGTTGTAAATAGTTTGTTAAAAGATAATGTAGTAGTAGTTAGAAAAGAGGATAGAATTATAGTCCTTAAGATAATAGTGGCGAAAAAAATCTATGAACGTAATTAACATATATGTAATGTAACTAATATTAGATGAAGCTACTAAATCAAGGTTTTGGGATGACCTAGAAAAAATATTACCAAACATCCCGTCAAATGAAATGATTTTCATAGGAGGTGATCTAAATAGGCTTGTCAAACTAAAAAATGAGGAATACGAGTGGGTACATGGGAGTTATGGGTTTGGGACTAGAAATGAACAAGTGAAAACTATATTGGATTTTGCGATAGCATATGACCTTACATTAGCTAATATGGTTTTTTTAAAAAAAAGAAGAATGCTTGATCATGTTCAAAAGTAATAAATTATAAATTGACTTTCTTATGGTTAGGAAGAGGGATTTTTAAAGAATTGATTCCTCTTTAAGGAGGTGAGAAGTTTGATTTTCAAAGTTGCAAACACAAGTTTATGCAAGAGAAATTTGTTCTTGTGCCAAATGTTTAGGCTATTGCTGAGATCTCAATGCTTAAAATTGAAGCACAATTTACAAAACATAGATATGGTGTGAAATTTTAGATATCAAGATAAAAACCTTGGTTGTGATCAATGAACAAAGTGGTCGTGGTATCGGAATATCAAAAATAGAAAGGGTCTGATATGATCTCATATTAAGCCCATAAGTTGAATCATATTGTAATGTTGGGGCACCACCGAAGAGCATTAAATAAGCAATGGATGGTACCATTGAAGTCCTTGCAACATAAGAAACCCATAGAACTTGAATTGGGTACGATCGGACTTGTGTAGGTCTATAAGTGGATTTTGACCAAAACCCACTAATGGACCTATACTATTTAAATTTCTACAAACTTGAAACCTATAGGAAGGGTTGAATAAGGAGAAACTATATATGATGTCAAACTTTGGTTGTGATCAAGGAACAAGTGGGACTGGTCTAGGGGTATCAGGACTAGAAAGGGCCTGATATAATGCCATATCAGGCCCACCTTAGGCTTGATATGATGGGATATCAGGCCCAATATGGGCCTAATATAATCCCATATCAGGCCCACAAGTTGAATCATATCGTAACGTTGGAGCACCATCAAAGAGAACTAAATAAGCAATGGGAGACACTATTGAAGTTCGTCCAACATAAGAAACCTATAGTGTTGGTGCAGTTAGCACTAATAATCAAATTCAGTTTTGATGTATGAAAATTGGTTAACGTTAGATGTTGTGTGTTTTAATCTGTTTATCAAGTATGTAGGACTGAAAGACTTAATGAGACCTGACATTAGGCCAAAGTCCAGTTTGGTTGATAACTGACACAGAAAGACCAGATAGGTTGATATATGGTAGGAAATCCAATTGGATCTGTGAGACCTAACAACTATCGAAGTCCAGGTGGAGCATTTGGAGATAAGAATTGGTGGGTCAAGAAATCAAGGTTAAGTAAGTCTACAAAGGGTAGGTGGAGGTAAGCACTAGAGGAGATAGACTTAGTGAGGACGCATTCTCGATTGATGGAACAGTATGCGTCGGTTTGACCTAAGATTTTAGTAAAATCCAAAGTCAAGACCAAACAATTCTATAATTGTCAAAATATTTATTTTTCATATTATGCATGTGTTTGCTAACCTTGTGGTGCATGACATTGAAGCTGAAAGCTGGTTGGAGAAAGGAGTTCCAGACGCCTGGAGGTTTAGGCACCTGAAGTTGGTTCAGGCGCCTGAGTGTGAAGGATCAAAATAGCGATAGAGACGGGGGTGAATATCACTTGTTACAAATATTTTATTATACACATTAAGACAAAATCAAAGTATAACAACATAATTAAAAACAATACACATAGAGACACAGTTGGTTACTTGGTTCAGAGCCTATGCTAACTCCTACCCCAAGACCCATAATCCTTGATCACACCGTTGG
Organism: Zingiber officinale; assembly: GCF_018446385.1. Classification (NCBI taxonomy): domain Eukaryota; kingdom Viridiplantae; phylum Streptophyta; class Magnoliopsida; order Zingiberales; family Zingiberaceae; genus Zingiber; species Zingiber officinale. Next base: position 115,349,016 of record NC_055988.1, read on the forward strand.
ACAATTCACTAAAATTTCTCTTTCTAAAACTTTGGAAAAGAGGCAATTCATACAATGAGGTTGAAAAGGAGTTATGCAACCTAAAAGTAAATGTACCGACAAATAAGATTTAAGATGAAAATCATCGAAGCTCTTTAGCATTGTAGCTTTCACACAGAGTTAAGGCATAGAGCTTTAGTAGTATGAATAGAGAGAACAAAGATCAGAAGGTTGTACAAAAGTTCCACCTGGATTGGAGCTCAAGGTGTACTTTTATAAGAGGTGTTCAATCGACCGAAAATGCCTTTGGTCGATTGATCCTTTCGATCCACCGATCTCCTTATCTGTCGACTGCTTATGCGTCCTTTCTTCTTCGCTGAGATTCGATCTTCGGCTCATTAATTGCATTTATGTTCAGTTGACTAATACCTATGTTTGGTTTACCGATCTGACTGAATTCCATCTTTTCATATTCGATTATAAATTTCATTTAATATTCGATCGACTGATCCTTGGGTTCGGTTGACTGATCCAATTGACTTCCAAGTTTGCTCTACACGATCTAAATCCTGCCACATCAATTAGATTCGATCTACTAAGTTGGCCTATCTCTTCAGTTTCTATAAAATAGAGTTAGTTCCATAGTATATAAAAAAATCCATGCAATAGAAAGTTAGAACAGTAGTATAATGTTGCACGAATAAGAAAAGATAGTAAGACATGTCTTGATCTTAACTTGGAAACCTCCCGATTTCTTCAGTTGGATCAGCGACCTAGGTTTATTCCTTACAGGAACACGACCTTCTCGTCGCTCCACTCTAGTTGTTTATCTTAACCTACCTACCAAACAATTAGTCCTCCAGATATGTTTGAACTTTCTCTACTCAGTATCTAATCGTCTAATCCACTAAGACTTTTTTTGCACTACTAAATTAGCCAACAACAATAATAGTAATGTAAAATACTATTGTAAAACTAAATTTAGGTTTACGAAGATCTACACGATCGACCAAAAATCTTTTTTCATCAACCTTGCTTGGAGTACACTCCTCTAAGTCTTCTCGTTACCTAAGGTTACCTCCTCTAGGATTTTTACCACATGGTTTCACACACCAGGACCTAGGGTTACCTCCCCTAGGGTTTTCACAATTTGGTTTCACTTACCAGGACTCATCATCGGATTGGATCACCAAGGATTCGATATCGGGTCCTCTAGACCTATCGAATCCTTCTACCAGATGTTAGGTCCATTGGACCCATCTAAACTTTCTATCTAGTTTCCATGATATGCCGAGATTTTCCTAGCCTAGCGACAGTTAGGACTAGTCACTCAGTACACTTCTCACCCTTGCTAGTCATCCGATTAACCTTAACCTGGCTAGTCTCCATTAAACATATTATCAAATAAACATCAAAACCCTAGAGGTCAATTGCACCAACAGGATGGTCCTGAACCTAGCCACTCATTCAGATGAGTTGGCACACTTCGATTGGCCGACACACTTTAGCATCCAAGCACTCGAGGGTGGTCCAGGCACCTGAGAGTGGATAGAGGCTGCTGGATAGAGCTTCATTAAGGTGCAATTACATCAACATTCCAAGCGCTCGAGGGTGGTACAAGCACCCGGAGGTGGATAAATAACTATCAAAGCAGGATCGGATATGCCTCATTCTAGGTTCCCGAGGGTGGTCCAAAATCGGATATGCCTATAAAATCTTTGACCAGCAATTACAATCATCAATTCTACATGTCGTCTACGTGCTTCATAGACCATTCCACTTCTTCGACTTCGTACTACTATTGTTCAGCAACACTGATACACCTAACTATGGCGGATAGACCAACTCCAATATCCGAGCTACTCATTTCTCCGTCTTGAGTTGGGTAACTTTTAATTTACAACCAATTACTTTTTGCATAAGGAAGTGTAGGTTTTCCACACTTCATCTTTCTTTCACTTTGTATTCAAGATTCAAATTTAGTGGATTACCCATTAGAAATGTACAAAGGACTTGGGTTTTGAAGTATGAGTCGTCGAAGGCTTCGAACCCAGTAAAACCGCTTGTGTTCCGCTGCTTGTTGTCTTTTCTTTTTTGGTCCGTATCTTCTTTCAGCTGTACACTTAGTTTTTAAAATCCAAATAGAAAAGTTTTATAAATACACATGATTCCCCCTCTCACATGCATTAATCCTACAAGTGGTATTAGAGTTAAGTTCGCTTTGAATTGGTGTAACCACCATTTGAGTTTTTATTTTTTTGCTTATTTTTGTCTTTCTTAGTTTTGAGCATTTTTGACCTAGTTTGAATTTGTGCAATCACCTCTTTAGACAAACTTTCCATCTCGATTTCTTTTAATTACTTGAAATTGGTGCATCACCACTTGTGGTTTCTTTCCATTGCTTTTCTCTCCTCCCACACTACTTACCTCAAGACATAGTCTTAGAAACCCTCTTGAGCCATTTTTGTCTCAGAACTAAATGGCCAAATGCGATGGATATAGTACCACTCGCCCTCCACTCTAAAGCAGAAGCGACTTCCCTTACTAGAAGAAAAGAATGAAGGTGTATCTGAAGATAGACATTGACTAATGGTTTTCCATCCGATGAGGTTACAAGGTGCCAATAGATGATATAACAAAAGTACCTCTTGAACTAGAGAGCTGGAACCCAGAGATGAAGAAAAAGGTACAAGTTGATTCAAAAACATTGAGCACTCTTCAATGTGGACTGACCAAGAAGGAACTCAACCTGGTTGGATCGTTCGAGAACGCAAATGAACTCTGGGACAAGCTGATTAAGCTACACAAAGGCACGAGTGATGCTAAGGTAACTAAACATGATTTGTTATTAAATAGTTTACTTAATATAAAAATATAGGACCGAGAAATGATAGCCCAGCTTCACGTGAGGATTAAGGACATCCTCAACAGATTGCATCTAATCAGCCACCAATTGGAAAATAGGGATATTATCAGTATGCTCTTAACTCTTTTACTTGACATGCACTATGGGCATCTAAAATAGATGCCTATAAAATTTTGAGGAATTTAAATAAATTAAAATTAGAAGATTTATTTTGTGAGTTAGAACATCATGAATACATTGTAGAATTGAAAGTGCAGGAGGGGGGGGGGTGAATAACGCTCGTGACTTTTTTATATTTTCATAAAAACTTGAATAGAATAACATGGCGGAATAAAGATAATAGCAAAAGAAAATAAACGCAAACACTTTTCTTTTACTTGATTTGGAGCTTGTGACGACTCATACTCCAAGGTCTGCACTCGTTGATTACTTTCGTTGAGCAATCCACTCATAGTTCGAAGAATTATAAATGAATATAATTGAAAGTACAAATGTAAATAAACAACTATTTTACCGATGACTTAGAAGTTTAAGGCTTGCGCATTGTTGTCAGAGTAGCGTTTCAGTGTCGTAGATTGGATTCTAAAGTAGTTCCCAAGTAGAGAAGTCATTTGGAATTGTTATCTTGAGGTGCTAGTTGAACCCTCTTTTCATAGCTCTTGTCTAGGTGCCTAGACCGATCCTAGGTGCCCCAACAAGGCTGACGTGGCGTCACCTTAGTGAACTTTATCCACCTCTGGGCGCTTGGACCCATCCAGGTGCTTGGACTGTGATGTGTGCCAGCCAATTAGTGAGCTCCACCTCAGCTGCACTCGAGTGCCTAGCTTAGACCTAGTCCAAGCGCCTGGACGTGCAAGTTCCTGGACCTGGCTAGTTCGAGCGCTTGGATGCCCATTTTCAAGCTAGCTTCCAATTTCATTATTTTGCTTCACAGATAGTCTTGGGACTATCTGGTCCTAATTTTTGGATTTTCCTGAAACCCTAGGTCAAACCGACACCTACTGTTCCCTCTATGGGGAACGCGTCCTCACCTACTCCACTTAGGAGAGTTTACTTAATGTCAAACTGGTCCTCTAGACCGTTTAGACTTTTTCTCAACATCCTAGATTTCAAGACTTTCTGCTGGACGTCCGATCCCCAACCTGTTTAGTCTTCTGCTCGGTGTTCGTGACCTCTAGGACTTTCACCTATTGTCCTCAACCTGTAGGACTTTTTGCCTGATATCCTCGACCTGCTAAGACTTCTACCTAGTTCCTCAGATTAGGACTTCCTTACTTAGCCGCAACTAAGACTTTCCACTTGCCTAGTATTCATTAAGACTTTTACCTTTCCTAAAATCACTTAGGATTTTCTGTACACTTGTTCTACCTCATCAGTATAACAATAATACTTAACTTTAAACTCTTTGCCAATATCAAAGCTCAAGTTCAATCATCTAATGCTCCTTACACCAACAATCTTTCCCCTTTTTGATTATGGCAACATGGTACAAAGTTAAGTTAGTATAAAGATAACATTTCAATAAGTTACGAATAAATAAAAATTTTCACAAGTAAGAATTTTCAAAGTATAGAAAAATGATTATTCAAATTAATAATTTCTTAAGATTTTCACAGTATAAACATCTTTTATGATAGCTGTTGGTTAGTCATAGGAAGATCGTACCGGTTCCACTGTACAAAAATTTTATACAAGTGTCGAACCTTTCCTAATAACCTATTATGTTCTTTAGAAATTAAATTAGGAATCGTAAACGGAACTTAACATTATTGATTTCAAATTTAACTTATCTGTTATTAATGGTTTAGACTTGGATCACAAACGATGCTTAACATTGTTGATCCAAATCCACCTATGTTATAAATTTAATTAAATATTAATTTTCAAAATTAGCTTCCAGGACTGCATGGCGAGGTACTAGTCCTTCTTGGGCATGTGATCATTCACCACCGCCTAGATAAAGGCTTTTAAAGAAATTTAATATTTAATTTCCTTATATAACTCTAGGTTTAACCAAAAGGAACAATTGAATCATAAATTCAAAAAACAAAAAAAAACACAAACTCAAATTACAAATTCGAAAATCTAGAATCATATGCCTCTTGTGTTTGAAATTCATACAAAGAAAAACTAGTATGATGCGGAAAAAATTACTAGTTATACCTTCCTTTGTATGCAACGACCTCTTGATCTTCTACCGTATTCCTCTTCTTATCCCGGACGTTGTGTGGGCAACGATCTACTGAGATGAGAACCACCCAAGCCCTTCTCCTTCCTCCTTGAAAGTTTCGGCCAAACCAAGACTCCTCCAAGGATGTAGAATTTTGACCACCACCACCAAGCTCCAAGGGATGTAAGAAACAAAGCCTCCTTTCTCTCCTTCTTCTCCTAGCTAGAACCGACAACCAACAAGAACTCCAAGAGAGGGATGAAATCGACCACTAAAGAAGAAGAGAAGAGGAGAAGAAGAAGCTCTAGGGCCGACCACAACCAAGGAAGAGAGGGAGGAACAATATAAGAGATGTTGTAAAAGTGAAGACACCTCTACCCCCTTTTTTATATTCCTTGGTCTTGGCAAATAAGGAAATTTAATTGTTATTAAAATTCCCTTATATTCCTTGCCTTTGGTTGTTAAGGAAAAATTAATTAAATTTTCCTTTTAACCATGCTATGGCCGACTACAGACCAATGCTCCAAATAAGGAAATTTTTATTCACATAAGAATTAAAACTTCCTAATTTATTTCCAGAAATTTTAAAATAAAATTTCTCTATTAAAATTTCCTTCATGGTTGGTTAAATAAGGAAATTTTTATAATTTAAAACCTCTTTATTAAAACATGTGGATGAATTCCAAAAAGGAAAGTTTTATTACAAAAATTAAAATCCTCCTTTTAATTCTACAAATAAGAAAAGATTTCAAATCTTTCTTTTAATCTTTTGTAGAAATCTATAAAAGGAAAAATTTATAATTTTTTTAAAACTCTCTTTTAATTCATGAACATGGTTACAAAAAAGAAAAGTTTTGTCAAAATTTAAATCTTCCTTTTAATTCCAAATAAGGAAAGATTTTAAATTTTAAACTTTCTTTTAAACCATGAGCTCCACATAAGAGAATATTTTAAATAAAATCATTTTAACTTGATGTGGCCGGCCACACCAAGCTTGGGTTCAAGCTAGGGCCGGTCACACAACTTGGCTCCATCCTTAGCCTTGGCCGGCCCTAGCTTGGGCTCCAAGCTAGCTTGGCCAGCCACCTTAAGGTGGGTAGAAAAGTGGGTAAGAGTGATTATAATACTTTATAAATAAGAGGCTACGATAGAGACTAAGAGGAGGAATTGATTTTGGTCTTCTGATGAAATTAAGCTTTCCGTGTTCACCCTGAACACTCAACTTAATTTCATCAATAATAATTCATACCACTAAAGAATTATTATTGAACTATCGCACCAATCCCAAATTACATTTTGGGTTCCTTCTTATTATGAGTGTGTTAGTCTCCTTGTGTTTAAGATGTCGAATGCCCACTAATTAATCGAGTTACTGACAACTCACTATAATTAATATCTTAGTCCAAGAGTAGTATCACTCAACCTCATCGTCATGTCGGACTAAGTCCACCTGCAGGGTTTAACATGACAATCCTTATGAGCTCCTCTTGGGGACATTCTCAACCTAGATTACTAGGACACAGTTTCCTTCTATAATCAACAACACACACTATAAATAATATCATTTCCCAACTTATCGGGCCTATTGATTTATCGAGCTAAATCTCACCCATTGATAAGTCAAAGAAATAAATATTAAATATATGTGCTTGTTATTATATTAGGATTAAGAGCACACACTTCCATAATAACTAAGGTCTTGTTCTTTTATTAAGTCAGTATAAAAAGATCTTGCCTTAAATGATCCTACTCAATACACTCAGAGTGTACTAGTGTAATTTATCAATCAAGATAAACTAATACCTAATTACATTATGACTATTCCAATGGTTTGTTCCTTTCTATCTTAGTCGCAAGCAACTGTTTATAATTTATAAAGAATTGATAACATGATCTTCTGTGAGTGACACCGCTCACCATGTTATCTACAATATAAATTAATTGAACAACTACACTTAGCAAATAAATGTAGACATTTGACAAATGTGATTCTTTTATTTCAAAATAGATGTTTATGAAAAGCTAGACTTTTAGTATATACTCTAATAATAGCTCCCCTCGAAAAATACTTAGTTTTTGATATTTAAAAACACTCCTCCTAAAAATAATACTTTGCTGTTGAACTTAGCTTTTGAAGCTTTAAAAAGCTCCCCCTGAAAATAACACTTAATTTTGAAAATTTTACTTAACTTTTAAACCAATACTTTTGAAAGTATTTAACTTATAAACCTTCTTTTGAAAAATATTACTTTGCTTTTGAAAATATTTTAAAGTTTGCTTTTGAAAATTTTACTTAACTTTTAAACCAATACATTTGAAAGTGTCTAACTTGTAAACCTTCTTTTGAAAAATATTACTTTGCTTTGGAAAAAACTTTAACTTTTGAAAATATAAAACTTTTGAAAATATTTAAATTTAACCTCCTTTTTCTCCTCCTTTAATATATATAAAAAATAAGTAGTATTCTTTACAAAACCCTAAATAATTTAAGAGTGTTTTTCAAACACATTTTGTAAAAAAAACTTTCAATGATTTGAAATTCCTCCCCTTTAATTAATACTTCTCTTAATATTTTTTGAAAACAATATTAAAGCAAATTCAACAACTTTGAAGAGGTTTTAAAGGGCAAAATTTTTGAAAATGTGTTTCAAGATAAAAATGTTTTATAGATAGGGAATTTGGAAATCAATTTTTAAAAATTTTTAAGAAAAGAAAAAAACTATGTAACTAAAAATTAATACTTGCAAGAATAAAGAACTGGGTAAAATAAAAGCATAAGTATCAAACCTAGAATCCAAGCATAAATATAATTTGGAAAAATTAATTAGGTTTTCAAAAATAATTTGGTTTTGAGAAATTAATTTGGTTAAGAATTAATTAATTAATTTATGTTTTGAAAATACAATTAAAGTTTTTGAAAATGAATTTAAGTTTTTAAATTTAAATAAAGTTTTGAAAATTAATTTTAGTTTTGAAAATTATTTTAAGTTTTTAAAAATTAATTAAAGTTTTAAAATTTTGAAAATTAAATTAATTTTGTAAAGATATTGAAGTTTGAATTTTGAGAAATATTTAAATTTGAATTTAAAAAAATATTTAAGTTTAAATTTTGAAAAATATTTTAAGTTTGATTTAAAAAATATTTAAGTTTGAATTTTAAAAATATTTAAGTTTAAATTTTAAATATATTTAAGTTTGAATTTTGAAAAATATTTAAGTTTTATTTTAAAAAATATTTAAGTTAGAATTTGGAAAATATTTAAGTTTGAATTTGATCAATTGAATTAATTAGGTTTTAGGTTAGATTGAGTAAATTTATTATGTTTTAGTTAACTTTGATTAGGTTTGAGTTGAGTTTGATTAGGTTTGACTAATTCTCAATCTTAACTTAAATCCATCTCTCTTTTCTTGATTTTCAAATAGGAAACCTTATAGGTTTTGTGAGATGGTTATTTATTTTATCTTTAATTTAAATTAAAATTTAAGGATTGATTTATATTCGAGTAAGACTTAGGTTTAATAGTTAATTGGTTAAATATCCATTTCGATAATTGGCTTCTAGGCTGTGGTGAGACACAAGTGCCTTCTTGGGTATCGGAGCAATAACTACTTTTAGACCAAGCCTTTTAAGTAAATTGTATATTTAACTTTTTTTTTTGAAAATCTTTGGTATAACTAGTTAAGTATCGATCAAGCCTAAGTTCTTATCTAACCATCCTAATGTAGGTAGAAATAAGGAAGGTAATAAATCAAGCAATCAAGTAAATTTATCTAACAATAAAGATGATCTTTCTATTGGCCCCCCCTAGATCATAGTCTCAATCAGGTTTATCAAGGTAATAGATTTGATCCTTGGGAATCCAATATTGATTAAGTCCAACTTGATTAGTCAAGTTAGACTTAGGGACCGATGCTTGGACTAGATTTCTATTGGTTCGATTCACTAATGACAACTAAGATCTGAATCGATATCTAGCCTTATATCTAAGTCCATATCGGTTGTATATGACCCTTTATTTTCTAAGAATTAGATCAAGGTTCTTAGAACCCAAAGTGAACTGTTCCAACGTGTCCTTTGTTAGTACCCCGAGGTAGTTTTGATGTAGTTAACCGAATTAGAGTTAGGTTTTGTTGTGTTTTGATACCTTGTGTGTTGAGTGTGCAGGAACTTAGGAGCATAAGAAGTCGAGCGAAAGACACAGCTAGCGAGAAGGATGGCACGGGAGAGAGTCGACGGGCTGAGTGCATCCAAGGGACGAGGTACTACAAAAGAGTATACTGGCGGACGAGAAGGAAGCATGCAAAGTTTCTAAGGGATGAGAAGGCAGAGCGGAAGGTTGCTCCCGAAGGCCTAAAAATGGATTCAGGTGAGCCCTACTTTGGATGGCCTAAATCACTCAAGCGAGAGGAACCGAAGAAAGAGCTTGGATCAAAAAGTCAATTGGGAAGTTGACTTTAGTCCAAGGGCCTAAACCTGGTCCAGGTGCCTAGATCACTTGGGTGTAGGGGTGTAAATGAGCCAAGCCGCTCGTGAGTTATTCGAAGCTCGATTCGATAAAAGCTCGTTTGAGCTCGTTTAATTAGGCTCATTAAGATAAACAAACCAAGCTCAAACTTCACAATATTCGGCTCGTTGGCTCATGAACATGTTCGTTAAGTTCAAATCAATTTTTAAATAAAAAAAATAATAGTATTGATATTGAATTTATAGATGTTACACTCTACTTATGAAAAATATAGACAAATATATTAAATTTATTTATTAGAATAAAATTATAAATTTTAATAAGAATATTATAATTTTTTTAAAAATATATAATTTAATTTTTAATGAATATTTAAATTTATAATTTATATTTATTAAGCTCGTTTAGGCTCGATAAAAGCTCGAATAAGCTTGTGAGCCATGAATATATTCGTTAAATAAAGCTCGAGCTCGGCTCGATTATAAACGAGCCAAACTCAAACATCCAAGAGTTCGGCTCGGCTCGGCTTGATTACACCCCTACTTGGGTGCCCCCAGGGTGCCTCGCCCAGCGAGTAACACCGTAAACAAGCCGAGCCGAGCCGAGCTTTGGGGTGTTCAACTTTGTTTGATAAGGTAACCAGGCCGAGCCGAGCTTAAAATGAACCAAGCTTTTGAAATGAGTGTTCAAGCTTGGCTTGATTTATTTTTTATGAGCTTGAGCTTGTTTGAAGCTTGACTTGAGCTTGGTTCGTTTAGATGTTATCAAGCTCTCAATTCAAGCTTGGTTTGAGCTTAGCTTGAGCTTGGTTCAAACTTGGTTCGTTTAGCTATTATCAAGCTCTCAATTCAAGCTTGTTTGATTGTTTAAAATTTTTAGTTATTTGATTGGTTATTGAGCTTGATAATTTAAATTTATTTATTTATTTTCTTTTATTTTATTGATTATTTAGCATATTAAAAAGAGTTTTATTAATGAATATAGTTCATGAACATTGTTTATGAACGTTGTTCACGAACATTGTTCACGAACGTTGTTCACGAACATTGTTCACGAACATTATTCACTAACGTTGTTCATGAACGTTAACGAGCTGAACACATATGTGTTCAAGCTTGTTTATTTAGCTTAATGAGCTGTTGAAGGTTGTTTGTTTAATTAATCTTATGTATATTGAATGAATATAAACAAGCTCTTACCAAGCCAAACACCAAGTTTGTTCACAAACACTTGGTTCATTTACAGCCCTACCAGCGAGGGCTGTATCGCAACGGTTCAGGCGCTTGGAACCCTTCTGAGTGCTTGGAAATTATTTATCAAAACTCAATGTGTCATGATCTATTGTGACCTGGATAAAATTTTATCCATGTTCAGACGCCTAGAATCCAGGCGACCTGATCAAGGTTATAAATACAACCCTAATTCCAGTAGTTCAGAATCACTTGTACATGAGTTTCTTTAAGTGTTCTACTACTTTGTGTGCTTCCAACACTTGTAAGAGGCTTCTCCGCCTATGATGAATGGAGAATTTGATTAGTGCTTCAAAGTATTGGATTAATAACCTTCCCAGTTGTAACCAAGCAAAATCGGTAGTCTCTCTCTTTTTATTAATTTATCAATTCTTTTTATACAAGTGTCTTATTATTTTAAAAGATCAAGAAAGGTTCTATTTTATTTTTGAAGGGTAATTCACCGCCTCTCACCAGCCACACGAGTCCTATCATCCTTAAGTTCTTTGACTTGAGTTTTCAAATTATAATTTTCTTCCTCAAGTTGTTCGACTTGAGTTGAAGTTCCAATTTGAGTTGGCTCGGTCAAAGGACTTGAGTTAGTCTCCTCCTTAAAGACTTTGACCTCCTTTTGGAGTGACTTGACCCAGATATTGGACTTGGCTAATTTGCGCATCAAATAATTTATTAAATTATACAACTTATCTACTTAAGGAGAACTTATAGTGTTGTTGGAACCTTATGAACTGGATACAGATCCATGACTTCTCTTGGACTTGGCCTCTGATTCTATCTCATACTCAGATTTAGATTCAGTCTTGGTTGAGTTTGTTCTATTTATCCGATTTTTCCAATGACTTGGACCATGTTGCTTTCAGGACCTTTAATTGGATCATCCTCTTTTTCTTTAGCATTTTCTGAACTAGGATTACTAGTTCAGAGGTGGTATCTTTGTCGTCGTGTAAATCTGCTTCATTTTCAAATTCGGGTTCGATTCTAGGCTTGGGCTTTAACTCCTTAGTCTTGAATTTTCCTACAAGCAAGACAATATCTTTCTTGGCTAGGCATGCATTAGTCTGTTCGTGTAACTCAAATTCAGAAAATAATTCATCTAATCTAATAATTGATAGATCCTTGGAAATCTTGTAGGTATCTACCATAGATGCTCATAAGACATTTCTAAGAAAGGCTTGTAGTGTATACCTTATAATATCGCAGTTCTCCACTTTTTGTCCAATCGAGTGGAGTCCATTGAGCAAATCTTAGATCTGACCGTATAGTTGACTTCCTGATTCTCCATTCTACATTTTGATATTATATAATTTATTTAAAAATATATCTTTCTTACATACCTTAGTAATGGAGGTTCCTTCGTGAAGCTTGATCAATTTTTGCCAGAGATCCTTTACTCTATTGAACGGTCAAACTCAGTTTAGCTCCTCTTTGGTCAAGCCATACTGTAACGTCTAAGTAGCCTTTGTGTTCGCCCCAATCTTCCTTTTTATTGGTTCATGCCATTTGTCGCAGGCAAGTGATTCTCCATTTTTGGTGGGGAGTGTGAATCCTGTTTGGATCACAATCCACATTTCCACTTGAGTCTTGAGATGGTACTCCATTCAACCCTTCCAGTAACCGAAGTCATCGCTGGAGAAAAGAGGTGGGCATGCGATATTATAGCCTTCTTGCTGGGCCATTTCAAATAAACCTCGCAAAATAAAAATAAAAAGAAGAACGTACCAAGACTTGATATTGGATTAGTAGTGTGGAAGAAAGAGAGAGAAATACCGCTCGAGTGGTGTTGCACAAACTTTGAGAAATTAAAAAAAAATATATGAGAAATTTGTCAAAAGAGATAATTATACCAATTCTGACTCATGACAAAAATTAAAAAATAAAAATTGGAAAAAGGCATAAGAATAATTTTTTTCTTAACATAAATATATTTTTGAAAAATTGAAAAAGTGACTAAATGCTCTTATGGTGGTTGTACCAATTCAAAGCACCTTCACTCTGTTACCAATTATAGGATTGAAAGTGCTAGAGGTGCGGGGTTGAATAGAACTTGTGGTGTTTTCAAATTTTCATAAAAACTTGATCAGAATAATGCAGCAGAATAAAGATAATAACAAAATAAAACAAACGCTAACACTTTTCTTTTACTTGGTTCGGAGCCTGTGACAACTCTTACTTTAAGGCCTACACTCATTGAGTGCTTTTGTTGAGCAATCCATTAATTGTTCAAAGAATGACAAATGAATCTAATTGAAAATACAAATGTATTAATAAACAACTATTATACCAATGATGTAGAAGTTTAAGGTCTGTGCGTTATCGTCGGAGTAGTGTTTCAGCATCGTAGAATGGATTCTGGAGCAACGCCCAAGTAGAGAAGTTGTTTGGAATAGTTATCTTGAGGTGCTGGTCGAACCCTCTTTTTATAGCCCTATCCGGGTTCCTGAACTAGTCCCGAGCATCCCCATAAGGTTGACGTTGTGTTATCTCAATGAATCTCTATCCGACGAACTTTATCCACCTCCGGGGGCTTGTACTCATCCGAGTGCTTAGATTGTGACTTGTGCTGGCCAATTAGTGAGCACCACTTCATCTGCACTCAAGTGCCTAAGTTCTGCCCAGTCCGGGTGCTTGGACATCCGGGCGCCTAGATGCCCATTTTCGAACTAGCTTCCAACTTTATTATTCTGCATCACAGAGTTAGAAAAAAAGACATAATATAATTTGAATAGTCTTGGAACTGTCTAGTTCTGACTTTGGGATTTCCCTGAAATCCTAGATCAAGCTGATGCCTACTATTTCCTTTACGAGGAATGCGTCCTCACCTACTCCACTCAGGAGAGTTTACCTAATGCCAAACCAGTCCTCTAGACCATTTGAACTTTTTTTCAGCATCTAAAACTTCAGGACTTTCCACAGGATGTCTGATCCTTGACCTCTCTAATCATTCACTTGGTGTCTGCAACCTCCAGGACTTTCACATACTGTCCTCGAACCGTAGGATTTTTTGCCTGATGTCATCGACCTGCTAAGACTTCTGCCCAGTCCCTCAGACCAGGATTTCCTTACCTAGCTGTAACTAAGGCTTTCCACCATCCTAGTATTCACTCGGACTTTTACCTTGCCTAAGGTTACTTAGGACTTTCTACGCACTTGTTCAACCTTATCAATAAAATAATAAGACTTAACTTTAAACCCTTTGCCAATATCAAAACTCAAGTTCGATTATCTAGTGCTCCTTGATCCAAAATAGACTAACTCAAAATAGGATAAGAATGTATAGTTTTTCTTATAGGTTCGATAAAGGAGGTGAAGAAAAGAACTAGAACCATGGTTGAGTTAGAAAATGAATCTGACTCAGAAGAAGATGAAGAGGAGCAACTAGTGAATCTAGTAAGGAAAATGTTCCCTAGTAAGAAGAAGAACTTCACCAAGAACAATATGCAAAAAATGATCAAGTCAACATCCAACGACACAAAGGCAAACATCACCTACTTTAGATGCAAAAGAAGGGTCATTTCAAGCACGAGTATCCAGATCGAAAATAAGGCAAGTATAAGAAGACGAAGAAGAAGAAGGCACTTCAAGCCACCTGGGATGAATCTTCCTTAGAAGAATCAGATACAGAAGATTGAAAGCAAGCAAGCTACCTCACACTAATGTCAAACGGACTTGAGTTAGAGAGCGACTCAGTTTAAGAAGATGAGTCCAAGTACGAATCAAGCCACGAGTTCGTACTTGTTTTTGAAAGTTCAATAAGGTAACATCTATTTTAAATGCAAAATTCTTTAAAGTAATTTCATGCTTAAATAGAAAATTAATTGAATCTAAAAACCAAGTTAAAATGCTTCTTAAGAAAAATCAAGACCTTAAGGAACAGCTTAACTTAAACTTCCTAACTACATATGTTCAAAGTAGAGACTCAAATCAAGTTACAAAACTTGAGGAAGAAAACTCTCTATTAAAATGTAAAATTAATAATATTAAAGGACTACTAGAAAAATTTACAATAAGATGCAAAAATCTAGGCTTAATACTTAGATCACAAAGAGCAGTATATAACAAGTCCGGACTCGGATACAAATCCAGTCCAACAAATAAATCATTTATTTCACTAATTAATCAAAACAAAATACAAATCAAAGCTTAGGTTCTGAAAGCTTAACCTAACAAAGCGAGTAGGATAAAATCAATTCTATATACCCAAAAATAAAATTTATTATATAAAAATAAGACCAAATATATGATTTAGTTAACACCTCAAAAACATAGCCTACCCGTTTGGGTAATTAGGACTATACTAAAGAAGATAATTTGACTCCTATCCAACATAGTATCAAGGTGGGGCAAGTTGATAGTACGTTAGGAAAACTTGGTTTAGGAAGTCAAGCTGGGTAAGATGTACCCTACTTGGTCTACTTAGCTGAGTGAAACTAATCGAAGCTACCTCACCACATTCTAGACTAGTTAGACCAAGATTTTTCAATAGGAAGTTTAAATGTACAATTTCTTAAAAAGACTTTGTCTAGAAGTGGTCATTGTTCTAATACCAAAGAAGACCCCTATGCCTTGCCATAGCCTGGAAGTAAATTTTTAAAATATACATGATGCGGTGATAAGGAGGGCCCCATCCTGTGGGGGTTAGCTGCTACGGTGGAGGTCAAAGTCAAGATGATCAAGCTTAGATGTCATCAATCAGTCGGGCGATTAGGTCAACGCTCAGATGTCATCGGTCGATTGGGCGATCAAGTCAATGCTTAGATATCATCAGTCGGTCGGACAATCAGGTCAATGCTCAGATGTCATCGGGCGATCGAGCGATCAGGTCAACACTCAGATGTCATTGGCCAATCCGGTGATCAGGTCAACGCTCAGATATCATCGGCTGGTCGAGCAATCAGGTTAATGCTCAGATGTCATCGGCTAGCCAGGCGATTAGGTCAATGCTTAGATATCATCGGCCGACTAGGAGGAGAAGGTTCTAGTCCAATCCCGCCTTTGACATGGGGAGGTGTCAAACGACTGACGCTCAATGGAGTAGTGGACGCTGGACGGAAGAGGAGACGATATGCAGAAGTCGGGCTGAGCAGCTACCCCGCTCGGCCAGGCAACAAGACTCGACATTGGTACAGGGGAGCTCCGGTCGAGTAGACGTGGCACAAGCACAGTGAAGCTCCGACCGAGCGGACACAACACATGAAATGGAGTCCCTATCGAGTGGGCAGTACATAGGAATAGCGAAGTCCCGGTTGAGCGGCTATCCCGCTCAGCCTAGCAACTACCTCACTGTGTTATCCCTCGACATCCTTTTGGGAGTTAGTGCCACTGACACCGGGCATGGCCAACCAGAAGATCATACGATGGAAGCTTCCACTGTCATATCAGAGATATGCTCGGCCTGTTAAGGTACTGTGTCAGAGACACTTTACCGACAAGTCTTTTCAAGGGAAACTTGAGGAAGCATGCTCACCTTGGGGAGCGTGCACATACGCTATAGGAGCTCTATATAAAGGGGGTCCAAGGATCGACGGAGGTATGCAATAGACACTATTCATGCTATTGTTCATTCTTGTTATTGCTCCGCCTTCTACTTTATCGCCAGTGACTGACTTGAGCATCGGAGGGCCAATGTCGGGGACCCCTTCCCTAGCTTCGCATTGATGTAATCTATGTTACAGGTTGGAGCGGAGTCTACAGGCGGTCAGCGGGAGCACCGCATCCCCAGCTTTCCACCTCATCGACTTTCGGACAGGATCATATTTGGCGTCGTATGTGGGAACTTGACCTTCATTCAAGTTGAGAAGATGGAGGATGCTGGACGACTCACCACTGTGATGCTCACCAAAGAGGAGCTCGACATGCTCGTACAAGCTTGAGCAGCGAAGATGTTCGAGCAGCAGTAACAACAGGCACTAGTCGATCGACAAGTGCAGCAGCCGATGACATCAGTAATAGGAGGGCGAACAAGATTAGAAGACCGACTGGAACAAGTTTCCATGTGAGGGCATAATAGAGGACCGACCAACACGCAGGGTGAAGCGCCGCACGTGCCCATCCCCTTTCATTGCGCTTTATTCCAAACCCCCTCAGAAATAGCTCAGGCGAACTAGGAAAGGGAGTCATCTTCGGATGACACTCCCGTTTAGGATGCACGAAAAGGAAAGGCGCCTAGAATTCATGTTTCTCCCTAGCGGATCAATCTACAGTTCTCTCAAGTGATCTTGTGTGACCCTCTACCCAGGCACTATACCCCATTGGTGATCGGGGAATACAATGGAATGACTGATCCAGATGATCATCTGGATAAGTTTGATAACGTGGCCACGCTGCACCAGTACATAGATGGTGTGATGTACTGAGTCTTTCTCACTACTCTCTCCTGCTCAACGCAGCGTTGGTTCCGAAGACTGCCAGATAGATCCATACGCAGCTTCAAGGACCTTCGAGATGCATTCCAGCACCATTTTACCAGCAGCCAACACTATCATAAGATGAGCGTGAGCCTCTTTGCCCTAAAGCAGGGGCCAAGGAAGCGCTCCGACCGTACATTAGGCACTTTAACCAAGTAGCCATGGATATTCGCTTGGTCTCATCCGAGACGATGATGAACGCCTTCAGTCAAGGACTCGTCGAAGGAGAATTCTTTCGGTTGCTCATCAAGAAGCTGCCCAGGGACTTCGACCACCTGCTCAAGAAGGTCAATGAATATATAAATGTGGAAGAAGCCGAGGCAGCAAGGAAGAAGGAAACACCGTCGAGCCCATGCCAGTTCCCAAGCGATGACCGTAGAGCTGCCACCAAGCACCCAAAGAGCCCAGAGCGGAGGGAGCGCGACCACACTAGGAGGCCAGGACACATGCCGTGCAGCATGTGGTCTCCAGTTGGTAGAAGACCACAAGAGGCAAGGTATGGACGCCAATGTTCTACTCCTTTCACCAGTCGACGATGCACAACACGTGCGACTGCTATGATCTGACACTGATCGACAGTCGACTGGCGCCAAGAGGATACCACCGCCGATCTCGAACACCTAATCGACGACATAAACAACGATCTATTAGGTGACGAGAGGATGAAAGAAGGGCACCCGAGCGGCACCATCAGCATCAATGGAGGGATAACGCTGATCCCTCCCGATTCTCGGCTGAGCGAAATAGACCCTCTGCTCGGGAAGAAGAAAACAGAACCAACCCCGCCCGAGGAGAAATAGGCATGATCGCCGGTGGCCTGACCGACAGTGACTCCAATAGAGCCAGAAAGTCGTACGCTCAATGACTAGAGAACCACGCCTTGGGATGCAGTAGGGAGAAGACAGAAGGGCTCGAGATCAGCTTCGGCCCCAGCGATTTGGAGGGAGTGGAGATCCCTCACGATGACGTGCTGATCATTCGAGCGGTAATTGCTAATTACACTATTCATCAAACTTTTGTTAATACAGGGAGTTTGGTGAACATCATCTTCAAGTAGGCGTTCGATCGATTACAAATCGATCGAAATGAGTTGCTGCCCATGTTGACCCCTCTTTACGGTTTCACGGGTAATGAAGTACTACCGATCGGACATGCCCGACTGGCCATCTCCCCGAGTGTGGCTCAGCAAGACCACAAACTTCATCGTGGTGGATGCACCGTTGGCCTACAACGTCATCTTGGGCCGACCGACCCTCAATGAATTCCAGACGGTGGTGTCTACATAGTGCCAAAAGATTAAATTCTCGGTGGATGACCGGGAGGGCGAAGTCTAAGGCGATCAGCTGGCTGCTCGATGATGCTACGTCGAGATGATCAAGTCCGAAGTGAGAAGTGCTCAGAAGAATCCACGCTTGGAGGTGAATACAATCACTGAAAAACCTCCTGCATTGGTGTACGAAGAAAAGGTCGAGGTTCAGATTCACCCCAGCCAAACGAAAGCAACCACCTTTATTGCCGCTGACCTGGAGGTGGAGAAGAAGGCAGAGTTGGTCGCTTGCCTTAGACAAAATCATAATGTGTTCACATGGTCGACACACAAGCTTCCCAGTATCTCCCCGAGTGTGGCTCAGCATGAGCTTCATGTCTAACGTAACCACAAGTGTACGGTTACATCGTTAGTAATAAAAGAATATCGAATCCACAGGAACTGGTTATAACTACTAAAGATGTCTCAAAATGAATTAGCTAAACAATCGATCAAAGAATTATATGATCTAAGTACCAATTAGAAAATAGAAATAAAAGGTAGATGCAGAAAACTATGTTTAATGAAGGTTCTAGGAGTTTTGGTTTCTTTGTGATACTCATCAATGTAATACTATCCACCAATCTTTATCCTCAATTGCAATGTATTTGTAAGAAGTCATCGGCTATTTCCTACAGAAAACACCGGTCAAGGGACTCTTGTCTACACCTAAAGCAATCAAATAGTTACGACTCATATGAAGTCCGTTAGCAGGGCAGCCCTGTCACAGCGCCCCTCAGTCATACAACATAGAAATGCTTCACTAATCAATTTTCATAAAGATATAGAATTCAGTTCATCTATCTATTCCACTTCTTTGTAGGTTCTTGCTTCACCATTCAAGATGATCCCCTAAATGTCCGTTAATGGGGCAGCCCTGTCACGATGCCCCTCAGTCATACAATCTAGGGAATTACTCTCTAAGATTCCTCAAGAAATACAAACAATCAATCAAGAATGGTAATTAGATTCAAAACCCAACAATCCACTCAAGATTGAATTGATACAAAACATAACAATGTCATTGAAACAAGAAGATGGTAAATCCTTGAAATCTTACATCAATTGACATCACAAATACTCCCTCCATTCTAAATAAGAAGATTTACTCCATGATATAAAAGAAAAGAACCGAAGACAAGAAGATCGTAAACATTTCGATCCAAATCAAGATGATAGAAAAGAAATGCTTATCTAAAGACGACGAGTGATCTTTGGAACCAATCCTTGCTACCGAAGTTTAATCTTGGATGGAAACGTCTCTTGATCACCAGTAAGAAGTTGAAGAAAGCCTCAAGAATTGATCTCCCCAAAGGGAGAGCCTCCCCCTTTCAAAGAGGAGAAATCCCTTTATATAGAAGAGGGTGTTTGGGCGCCACACGGCCCGTGGCACGTCCATGTGAATCTCATACGGCCTTGCCTACTTCCTTCTCGGCCAGGGTCACATGGCCGTGTGACTCTCACACGGCCGTGCCATGCCTTGTCTCGGGTAGCTTGCACGGCCGTGCAGATCCATACGGCCTAGCCAGTCTATGGAAATGTCACACGACCGTGTGGCACACATGACCATGTCATGCTTGGCGTCTGGAAAGGTTGCACAGCCGTGTAAATCTACACAGTCGTGTTCTGGTTGGCTTCAAAAATGACACGGCCATGTGGTTCCCACACGGCCATGCCGTTCTCCTCCTCTGCTAAATCTACATGGCCCTGTCAGCTCCACATAGCCAAGGCCATTTTCCTTTGGCAGGGCCGTGTGGCACTCATGGATGGTGTCATTTTCCTTCGTTTGTTCATTTCTTCTCCAAATTCGACTCCTATAGATAGAAAAACACACAAGAGCAGATCTCTGAACAAAGAAGAGTAAATATGCTAAAAGCAAGCAAGGAGTATGGAAATGCATAGATAAAGCATGCATAAAATATAGTAATGTGCGTCAAAACATGCTAAAAAAGTGTATACAATCTACGCACATCACACCCCCAGACTTAAACCTTTGCTTGTTCTCAAGAAAAATGCCACAATCTAGATTCATGAGCTCTATAATGCCTCATAATCCCTAATGCACTTTCCTAACTCTATCCAAAAGTTTCATTGGTAAGCATGATAATACAGTAAGAATGGCTCAAGCATAAGTTTCTAGTGCACAGTGCAAATAAGTGACCCAAACCCTTCAAGTCTCAATCTTCGTCCTAGTCAAGTCATCATCCAATTGAGTTTCTAATGTTTCCGGTGATAGACACTTACCTGCCACACACTTGGTTTATATTTCTCAATCAACCCAAGGTCTCAAAGGCGTGCTCGATATCAAGAGAATCATAGTAGTTATTTCCCCAGTAACCTAACTCGATTTCAAAGGGGTAACTTGCTAGTTTCTACTCACGAGAACTATTTTTTTATATCCCTTATTCAACACATTTTTTTTCATTTCACTTTTTTTTTTTCATATCATTCTTTTTTCCTAAGTGATTGTAAGGTGCAACACTTAAACACATTTGATCATAGCACAAATATTGGGATATTTTGATTTTTCCAAATGAGCTTACAAGATTCGAGTCTCATCCAGTAACCAAAATGAAGTTTGAGAAATTACCATGAAAACCAAGTACTAAATAAAATAGGATGAATCATGACTAATTCAATGATATCAACTATTCAAGCTCAAGTAAAGTGAAGGTAAAATCCTTAAGGTTAAGCCAAAACTCAAACGTATCTCCAAATGATACTTAGCTCACATCATGCTACTTAAGATAGAGAAAAGAGGTACACTAAACATACTAGCATCATTTACAACATCATGAATCGAGATAAAAACGTGTTAAACATTTTACTTAAAGACAAGAAAGCATAAAAGTGAAGATTGATGTTCTCAATATGTATGCCACAATGTTTCAAAAGACAATCAAATGGAACAAAACAAATGCAAGACAAAAACAAACAAAATGTAGAAAAACTAAAAAAATGCAAAAAATTTCAAGTTGCAAACCCCCCCCCCCCCCCCCCCGACTTAAACTTTTTCATCATCCCAATGAAATCAATATGGTGGTGGAGGTGGACGAGGAAAAGGAGGTCTACGTGGACGACCAATAGGAAAACTAGGAAAACCTGGAGTCTCACTCAAGATCTTATGATATTCATAGAGGGCATCCACTTGTTGACTAGTAATGCTCATGCCCTACATAAATTCTCTAATCCTAGCTTGATCAATATCATAATCCTGAACAAACTCGGCCACTTGACCTTGAAAATTCCTTGTATACTGAAAATGATCCTGCACCTCTCTAAATTGGTCATCAGATAAAGAAAGCGACCCTCCAACATTACTCGTTGGGTCTCCTGCTTCTCATGAAGTAAATCTAGAGATGCACGAAAATAAAAAAAATTAAATCTGGAATGACCTGTACCATAGGAAAAAGAGTGTTTAGTAGGTTCCGGATGTCCGAAAGGCTGTGGGTGTCCAGATGATGAAGGCTCAAGGTGGGGCTCAGTGTCTCCAGATATAGAACGAACATTCTTAGGAGCTATATCAGTGATTACCCAATTAGCAGGGTTGTGAACAGAAGTCCGCTCGGGATAGGGAAGGGGTAATGGAAAACCATTCTTCCTAGGAAAGCAAAACTATTCTCATCCCGGCAAATCATTTTTATGGCAAGACATGAATCAATATCGATCATATTATTACTATGGATGATTTCTAACCCATCTAGATCACAGCCCAAATTTACAGCTATTTGAGTAATCAAGCCACTAAAAACAATCGATGTTGAGGATGCCTTTCCAGCTCTCACTAAGGTTTGAAAAAAATGGAAACTAGAATCAAAGTCAACCTTATGTAACATGACCCACAAAGCATAAAGTTCCACTTTCTTAATAACTCCATCACTTCTCCTCTACCAAAAATAATTTTACTCATAACTCGATGTAAGTACCTAAAGATGGGGTTTTACATATGGGAAGCCTTAGCTCTAGAGGGCTTATAAGTTGATACAATCCAGTGATCAAATTCCAAAAATGATTCCAATTGAATCTTGAATTAAATATGCGAGAACTACCGATAGACAATCCAAAACAATTATTAAAATCACTAAATGTTCACTGAAATTCTTGATTCATTACTCTAAAAGTTATTTTGCCAATGTAATCATCTTCATTGGCAAAGTGAACATTTAGTGAACTCAAAAACTCCAGTACAATATGAGGATATGTAGGTAGATGTGTGTACATAATATCATTCCAATCAAGAGACTCAATCACCCAATCTATATCATCTCTTATACCTAGAATATCTAAAACAGTTGGGTCCATATAACGTGTACACACAATATTTCTATTGACAAGAATACCAAATCTAGATTTTTTATCTTCATTTCTAAAAACAATATTGAATTCATTGTTGTTACCTTCGTCGCGTTCAATCCTCTTTCCCTTGCCCTTTATTGCCTTTTCTTTTCCTTTTTATTTTGTTGGCTCCCTTCCTCCACTTGATCCACCGCTTCCCTTACGAAGTTTCTTCAAGAGATTAGACATGTTATCAGGCTCAAGTAGGGAAAGGTGCTATTTTTGTTGGAGAAGTAAGATCTTGTTAGAATAAATCTTGAAAAGCAAGATCTTTGGGACAAGGAATAGTAGATCTAAAGATAGGAGAGGAGATTAGTTTATGGAGAAAAATGAATCTGAGATGTAGATCTGAGAGGATGAAAAGATAGGTTGAAGATTAGAAGAGTTTGGGAGAAAGAAGAAGCTTGGGGCTTGGGGTGTGGCCGACACGGCCTAGGCACGATCGTGTCTTATAGACACGGCCAGGGTTAGGTAGCATCGCACGCCCGTGTAGATCTACATGGCTCTTCCCCTCTCCTTCTCGAGTAAGTCTGCACGGCCGTGTATGGCACACGGGCTATGCAGCCTTCTTCTCGGTCTTGTTCACACGGCCGTGTCCGAGACACAGTCAGATCCTTATTCTTCTTGGGAATTTTTGCACGGCCGTGTTGACTGGCACGGGTAGTGCAGCCTTTCTTCTCTGGATTTATCACACGGCCGTGTGTGGTACACAGCCAAGCACATCTCTTTCTCAGGTAGGTTCACACGGCCCGTGTCTGGTACACGGCCGAGTACTCCTTCTCCTCTGTACAGTTTACACGGCCGTGTCTGGTACACGGCCGAGCTCTTTTTAGCTCAACATGGATGATTTTACTCCTTTCTGACTTTTCCAATGCTTCCATGTCCATGAAATAATCATGGCCAGCTCATGGAAGCCAAATTACGACCTGAAAACAAAAATAACAACAAAATAAAAGCACTAACTAATGAAAAGGAAAACTTCAATTGAAATAAACTAAAGAAATCCTTGGGTTGCCTCCCAAGAAGGGCTTCTTTAAGGTCTTTAGCTCGACCAATCTTCTTAATCTTTTACTCATTTTCTTGCCCTAGGAGAGCAGATATACTTTTCATTTTTATTGGGAGGCCTTCTCCCAAAATCACTTGCCGGATCATGTTCCTCATCCGGTGGCCTCCCGTGAGGATGGAAATTCCGATCCTCTAATTTGTAAGTGTCCGCATCAATGCAAACACTTGCTAACAAAGAAGAGACATGGTTAGAAGAATTTGATAAATCATACTCCAACCTTTCTTTACCAATTACCAATGACAATTTATGATTTTTGACATCAATTATCGCTCCAGCTGTTGCAAGGAAAGGCCATCCTAATATGATTGGAATCTTTGGGTCCTCTACCATGTCGAGAACCACAAAATCTATGGGAATTATGATCCCACCAACTTCTACCGACACATCTATTAGTGCAATTGACCTCCAAGGTTTTAATGTCAGACAAATATGTTTAAGTATGTTTAATTATGGAGCTTGATCTAGGGAAGTCCTAGTTGTAGGCTAGGTAAGGAAAATCTCGGTATATCGTGGAAGCAGGTGGATAGGTCTGGAGGACCTGATCCCTGGGTAGCCGAATGTTGGGGCAAGGGAAATCTCGGTATATCGTGAAAGCCAGGTGGATAGGTTTGGAGGACCTGATCCCTGGGTAGCCGAATACTGTGTCTTGGTGAGTGAAGCCAGGTGGAGAAAACCCTAGGGGGGGTAACCTTAGGTAACGAGTAGTCTTGGAGGAGTGAACTCCAAGCAAGGTTGATCGGATGGTTTCCAGTCGACCGTGCGCGGTCAACCGGACCAGCGGATCTCGGTAGATCTAGGTTTAGATTTACCATTGTATTTTGCATTATTATTGCTGTTGGCTAATATAATATTGCAGGAAAGGTCTTAGTGGATCAGACGATCAGACACTGAGCAAGCAAAGTACAAACATGTCTAGAGGACCATGTTTGGCAGGTAAGTTGAGGTAAACAACTGGAGGAGCGACAGTGAGGTCGAGTTCCTGAAGGGAGCAACCTAAGGTCGATGATCCAACTGAAGAAACCAGAAAGGTTTCAAAGTTGATATTAAGACAGTTCTACTATCTTTTATATTATTCATGAATTATAATATTATTATTGTGCTAACATCTGTTTTGCAGGTTTATTGTCTCACACTGTTTTGTAGGTTTGGCTAGATCGGTCGACCGAACCGGAGAATCGGTTGACCGAACAAGGAGAAATCAAAGCAGTGTTCAGATCAGACCCGAACAGACCGAGTCCGATCAAAGCTTGATTGGTCGACCGATAGGTACGATCGGTTGACCGAACCCTGATGACTTAGCACAGACATCAATGATCAGGAACAGAAAGGAAATTACACTGATCAATCGACCGAACCCGATGATCGATCGACTGAACGATCAATATTAAATGCACAGTAAATGCGAATCTTGGCAAATCTCGACGAATAGGGAAGGAGCATGTTCGGTCGATCGAACAAAGGGATCGGTCGACCGAACCCTTAATGGACAGTTAATACCGAAGATCGAATCAGCAATCGGATCTCATCCAGGAAGGAAGGGAGCTGGTTCGGTCGATCGAACATAGGGATCGGTCGACCAAATATCGACGATCTTATAAATTGAAGCTCGAGGTCTGAGGCTGGAAATGCAATCTGTTGTGGTTCAATTCTGTGCTAGTGCTGCTCATGCGACTGCTCTATAATTCCTCTACACGCAAGCAAGTGTTGACCAAGCTTCAACTCTTATATACAATCGGTATACTTTATTGTTTTTGTATTGCACTTAATTTTATATAAGATAGTAGGTTGTTACTATCTTATATCATTGTATTCTGTACGCATTACTTCTTTCCGAGGTTTTCGGGAAGAAGAATCTTAGTGGAATGCCCATCGGTGCGGTCAGGGACCGCGGGCCTTTGAGTAGGAGTCGACCTAGACTCCGAACAAAGTAAACTAATTTGTCTTTTTACTTTCGGCTGCACGATTTTGATTTTGAAAGACAAAGAAAAGTTTTTAAAAGAGCGCAATATTCACCCCCTCTATCTCACTTATTCGATCTAACAACATCCTCTATAATACCCATAGGATATTTGCAAGAATGATTAGCTAATTGTAGTGTCATGGTAGTAAGTTTAAAGTTTTTGAGACCTAACTTATTACAAACTGAATAAGGAATGAGGCTAACACTTGTCCCTAAATCACAAAAAGCTTTTCTATAAATTCAGATCATATATTGCAAGGAATATAAAAGCTTCCTGGATCTTTAAGCTTCGGGGAAATGTTTTTCTCGAATAAAGCCGATCGACATTCCTTAGCAATTAATGTAAGAATATTAAATTTTGTGAATTTGGGTTGTAGACTTTATGTAAAGGTTAATAAAATCTCATTTTGCCACAAGAAGCAATGTCCACTAGAGTTGCTGAGGTATCTCAGCTTGGGGTAGAAGGAGAGGGGTCACAACCTCTTTCCACCAATGCGGTTAATAACATTTATTATGATGTCGTCAATGGAAGGAAGAAGACATTCCTCTATGGGCTTGGTTCTCAGGCCAAAGTTATCTATGAGCGGAGAAGGGCTCCAGGGATCAGGGGTCGTCTTAGTTCCTCGTCCTCATCTAGTGAGGTACGAGAATTACAGGAGGAAAAATGAGGACTTACGGACTCAACTATCATCATTGGAAGAGATGATGGTCGGGAGGGACACAGAAATATGGGAGATATGGCAGTAGTAGGTTTCGACTGAGGTAATAGTTCGTCATATGCAAACATTTACAACAACATTGTCTCCGGATTCACAGATGTACTGCCCATATTGTTTTGTTCATGACTTTCCTTAGGATGTATTATATTGGATTGCTTTAACTTGCTCCTTATTTTGATTAGGATGACAAACTTTATCTTGTATTAGATTTGGACATGTGTTTGGGTTTACTATTATGTATCCATTGTTCATTTTAGTTCATATGGATTGTTGTATAGTTTGTGATGTGATGTGTGTTTATTATGTGTTGTGAGTTTGTTATGTTATAATTGTTGATGTGCATATAGTGAGTTTATTGTGAGTTTTGTTGTTATTTATCATGAGTTTATTGTGAAAACTATTGTTTGTGATGGTTGGAGTGAATTAGATTTATATGTAAACAGGGAAAATAAGAAAAACGAAAAGGTCATTTGTCACTATATCATAGATTAGCAATGGAAATTTAATTTCCATCGCTAATTGCAACTGATTTTTGAAATATCCATCGCAATTAGCGACGGAGAATTAAATTCCCATCGTGAATTGCGATGAATATTTCAAATATCCATCCCTAATGGATGAACGTCGATACTTTTTGATATTGTACGATTATCAATTAGCGATGGATATTTATATATCCATCGCTTATTGCAATGGAAATTAAAATATCCGTTGCTAATACCTCGATATAAATTTAACTCCGTTCAGCTAGTAGCGACGAATATTTTAATTTTCGTCTCTAAAAGTAGCAACGATATATAAATATTTGTTGATAGTTTAGCAACAGATATTAATATCCGTCGCTACAGTGTCAATGACTGATATCTAAACAATGGTACGCATTCCGTCACTATTCCATCGCAATATGGCGATGGCGATAGAATAGTGACGAAATATGTTCGTCGCTATTTGGGGCATTTTTTGTTGTGTTACTAACGTCATAATCCATTAATTAAATAATTAATTAATCTAATTAAATAACCCACCACTTAATCAATCTATGAATAAGTATCTTGTTGAGAACCCACTTCTATTAAACAAATCATTTATTTGTGACTGTCCATAGACTGCCACAGTTGGCATTTATATGTGGTGTTACTGTAAGAGATTATTAGATCAATTTTCAATGTGTGCGAAATGTATAGCGGGCACTTGACTCCCCATGCAAAGGGACACTGTACTAACAAAGTCCTCCGTGATTTACTTCCCTTTTAGGTCACATGAGACAATCCTGGAGGAGTCCCCAAGGTGAGGATTATCATCTTTTATTGCAATACGGATAAGTAACTTAAATAAGTTAATTCCTTAATATGCAATCAAGATTATTAATCTTTTAATTAATTTCATTAACCACATTAGAAAATATTAACCTAATCCTAATTAATGAGTAATAATTAATTAAATGGTTAATCAAAATGACTTGTTTAATTAAACATTACCCTACGTCTTCTCTGGTGGTGGGCTCTTAGTAGCAGGCGAAGTTGATCTGTGTTCGATAGGGCGTAAAGTGAATAATAAAAAGTGGGGCCTTTTGTTGCGGTAAATAATTGTAAAGTTGAGATTGCAAATAACAATTACACTAAATACATAAATAAACCAAAAACATTACATCAATAAAAAGTTAACAAATATTTGAAATAATTATATAAACACTACTAGTCTAGTTATTTTAGAGGAAAATATCTTTATCAAATCTGGATAATCCAATTGTTAGATTATTTCTTTCTCAATTGACAACATTGTTAGCCCATTTAGTCTATTCTGTGTCATTGTTGATCGAAGATAATTCTTGATTAACTTCAACTTTGAGAAATTCTTTCTACCGATGCAACTATTATTGGTATGGTTGAGAAAATCTTATAGGCAATGTAAGTATTTAGGAATAAATCATTCAGTGTTGCTAGACATTATATCATATCATTCAGTTTCATTTGTTAAATAGCACCTCATGACCATCAACTCCGAACACAACTCATCACCATTAATGTATGAACGTCCATCGTGACTCAAAAATTATTGAAGCTGCATACAAGACTTCATCAAGCTAGTTAAAGGCTCACTTTTTAACTACTCCAAATTCAATAAAAACCCAAATATCTCTTGAGATTATTTAAATTGTTCAAACCAAATTTGAAAAGAAGATTGAGCTCGATTAATTATAAATAGAAAATATTCAACTCTAAAATATTCTCCACCTTGTTATTGAAATCACATAGTCTGTGTGTATTTTTTTAAAAAAATTTAATTTGTTTGTATGAATTCATCTAAACAAAGTAATAATTAAATCAAAATGACAAATTGACTTGGTCAAGAGGACTCGATGTATTATCGTGAAACACATACTCTTATGTTAACAATCTTTTTTTATATCTTTCTAGTTTTCCTTGTGTAGAACACACTCACACACTTTATGCGTGTGTGTGTGTGTGTTTCTAGGCATTTTAATGCATATCTACTTGTATTTCATGAATATAATCTATGTTTGTTTCACCTTATTTTATTGTTATATCATACTTCTATTCTATTTTATTCAGATATTTGCTGTTTGCTTATTTTTATTTATAAGATGTAATTTGGAGCAAAAATGGAGCAAATGCACACATTGAAGCAACTTGTGAAAATCATCAACAGGGGTTGTGTTAAGAGGCACTACTGTGTGCCCTCTTCCATAGGAAACTGGGGCAGGTTGTGCCTGTAGGCACGACCATGCTTCCCACTAGCAGCCAAACGAGGGGTGGGCGTGTGAAATCACACTGTCATGTCCCCCTTCCATAGCTGAATCATGGGTCGGCCGTGCCATATGGCACGACCGTGTCAACTGACTAGAGCCGATTCAGAGAGGGTTTGGCACGGTCGTGCCTCTCCATGCTGTATGGCGTGGAGTTGGGGCCATGTCACATGAAAATAAGGCAATGTTGAATCTGGGTAGACTGCATATTAATTTTGAAATGACTATAACTTTATGCTCAGTTGGAGTTACGGGTTGTTCTGATACAAAATTATAGATAACATCAAGATCTACAACTTTTCTTCAGGTTTAACAGAGAGAAAACATCATCTATCCATGATAAAAGGCACGAACATGCCTCCCAGCTATGATCGTACCTCCTAGCTACGGCCATGTCACACCTTACGCCTAGACTGTAGACCAAACTTTGAGCCACCAAAATTTCAGTTTGATTCGATCCAGGGCTCAATCCAAATATCAGAATCCAGATAATTTCAAGGGATACAACTTTTATTTAAGGTGAAACATGAGAAAACTATATTTAAAGGATGAAAACCCCATTTTTGTCAAGCCCTAGATAGTTTGGAGAGGGTATAAAAGGGTCAATAAACTCATTCTTTGAATCATCTTGGGTTTGGGACTTCGTCCCTCTCCTTAGGTAGGGGGAAACCCTATAGCTTCCATCTTCACCGATCCACACTACCTGTTCACCTCTGGAGCAAGGATTGCAAGCAAGAAGACCGGTGGCACATAGATAAACAATCCTCTCTTCTCTATCTTGTGTTTTGGATTGTAGGATGCTTAATTTCTTATCTCTTGATTGTAAATCCTTTTTAATGAAGTAGATCTCTAGATATAGGATGTAAGAAGTAATTGTGATATTTTGATTGATATATGAACTATGTATATGTCATTTCTTTATTCAATGAAGTATTTATGTCATGTTCTATGTGTCTTATGCCTTAGTGTTGATGAAATGTTTGCATGATGTAAATATGTTGATGTGAAGGATTAGTTACCATGTAGAGGAAGTACTTTCGAAGCCTATGATTTTACCACTTTGAGGACCAATAATTCAAACAACAAAGTAGTTGAAATCGAAGCCCAAGGAGAAGGGCAATTTTGTTAGTGGTCGCCAGTAGAAGAGAAATCAGTCCACGAGGATGATGTGCAAGTAGAATCAGAAGGGCAACGACTAGGGGCTTAATTGAATATTTACCTAGAGATGTAATTGATGGCTGATGAGCCTATGTGTATGAGTGTAAATATATGTTTTTTGGGGGCATTTCTTAAGCTTGTGTGGGTTTTGGGTCATCTCTTTCATCATGGGCCACCAACAATTCAAGTATAATTAAAAAAAATGGAGGTCTTCCTAGGTCAGGACTTGAGGCGGCTACCTGCCTAGCCTCATAGAAGGTCCGGCCCTGGTGCCAACAATAGAAGCGAGATGTTTCTTGTTTGCAATGAGGAAACAAGAGGCCAATCACATGAAGCATGTAACTGAAGTAACGACCGACGGTCGATGGAAAATTTTAACTTAGGGTTTAGTTAAAAACTCAAGTTAATCACTTCAATCAACTACTAACTTAAATAGGATAATCCAAATAAACTTTTCTAAACCCTAATAAAATTATTCCGATAAAATATCTATAAATTTATTTTAAATTCTAAAAATTTATAAATAAATTATAATTATTTATTTCATATATTATTAATCAATTATTATTATTTCATTAATAATTATTAATTTGATTATATATATAATGAGAAAAGGGTAAAAAGGAAAAAAATTGAAAAATGGTAGCAAGAAAAAAAGGAAATAAAGAAAAAACAAAGAAAAAGGGAAAAGGGAAAAAGGAAACAAACTATCAAAAGAAAAAAGAAAATAAAAGAAAGACCAACTCTTACTCATCGACTTGCTTTTATAGACTTATGTTGTAAAAAACTATTCGTTCGCCCCTAGCATCTCCATCAATCCATTTCTAAGTCAACAAGGAGAAGGTAAATTATAAGTGACTACTATCCATTAGTGCAGGTGACTCAGACATGGGGGGGGGGGGGAGTGGTCCTTTTGTAGACTTCTGTGTGGCAAAGGCGATTCGCTTACTCCAGTGCCCCTGCCAACCCATCCCTAGGCCAACACGGAGGAGGTAAATCACTGGTGGCTACTAGTCATTAGTGCAAGTGCCTAAGGAATAGGGAAGGGCATGCTCGGACGTGCCGAGTTTCGATCCAAAGACCTCATATGGAAATACTCCATGTCTCAACCACTGCTCCGCCTCGAGGGGACACTGTAGACTTTTGCTCTTATGGAAAGTTGTGTTAATCTTTGAATCCAATGGAAAAATATCTCTTGATTTGTCAACACCTCACATAAAAGGAAACCTATCCACCTGAAAAGGAAAGGTCAGGAAAAGGAAAGAGACAAAGAAGGAACTAAAAATAAATAAAGAAAAAATGGAAAAAATTATAAATAAGAAAAGAAATCTAGATTAATCAAATTACAATCGAACAAGTATCGATTTGAAATAGTCCTTGGTTACAATACTAAAAATTTGATATGTGCAAACTACAAGTGCACCATTATCATCAAATAATAAAATGTCAATCCCAAAGTGACCATGAATCGAGTACTAGTTAGAATCATGAAGCATACTATCTAAATCAACCAAAAGTAGAAAAAAATGTGCAAATGAGAAAACGAACTAAGAAAGCAAGAAATAAAGTCAAGGAACAACTAGTTTTAGGAAGCAATTCTAGGATTTCAGCTTCACCATGATGATTATTAAAGCCCTAAATGGAATTAATACTTTTACCATTATGTTAATTAAGTGAAGGTGGTCTATCTCGAGGTACCCAATATCCTCTTTTGGAATGATACTGAGGTGTCTATCCAAATGCAACGCCTACCATTTTGGGTAACCTTACTAAAGAGATAACTATCTCAGGGCGGCGCCTATCACAATGCCCCCACAGTCCTCTAGGTGCTATCCCTTACTTTGTGATGCCAAATCAGGGCAACCCCATTAAGTTTTGTGATAGCCAATGGTGTCCTCATGAGGTCTTGGATTAATTTCATGAACAACCCCTTAACTTTCTATCTTTATGGGTCAAAGAATTGGGTTTACCTCACTGTCATTCCTGTTGGTGCAACCTTAGGTCAAGGTTGACCTGGTTGACCTGACTCGAGTTGACCTAACTCGAGTTGTATTTTGATGTTTGACTTAGGAAGATTGATGGTGCAACCTTAGGTCAAGGTTGACCTAGTTAAGTTGTATTTTGATGTTTGACACTCGTGGAAGAGTTGTATTCTTGATATGGGACAAATGTTTGGGAGATTATTGGTGCAACGTAGGTCAAGGTTGACCTGGTTGACCTAATTCGGGAAAGAGTCCAAGTATGGAGACTTGGCAACGGAAAAAGTCCAAGCAGGGAGCTTGGCACGAGGGAAAGTCCTAACTGGGATGTTAGGCAGGTGGAAAGTCCTGGTGAGTGAAGCCAGGCAGTGGGAAAGTCCTAACTGGGATGTTAGGCAGTATGGAAAGTCCTGGTGAGTGAAGCCAGGAAGTGGGAAAGTCCTAACTGGGATGTTAGGCAGTTGGAAAGTCCTGGTGAGTGAAGCCAGGCAGTGAGAAAGTCCTAACTGGGATGTTAGGCAGTGTGGAAATCCTGGTGAGTGAAGCCAGGTGAAAGTCCTGGTGAGTGAAGCCAGGCAAGGGAAAGACCTAGTGAGTGAAGCTAGGCAGTTTGGAAGTCCTGATGAGTGAAGCCAGGCAAGGGAAATCCAGATGGGTCAAGGTTGACCAGACATCTGGTGAAAAGTCCAAGCAGGGAGCTTGGCACGGGAAAAGTCCAAGGATGGAGACTTGGCACGGAGAAGACCAAGTTGGAGACTTGGCACGGAAAGCCGGAGAGGGCTCGGTAGCTCGTTCTCCGGACTGTGGTCAGAGAGGGCTCGGTAGCTCGTTCTCTGGACCGGACGAAGTCGGAGAGGGCTCGGTAGCTCATTCTCCGGACTAGGTCAAGAGAGGGCTCGGTAGCTCGTTCTCAGGACCATTTAGGGTTTAGGGCTGGAGCTCTAAACCTGGATCGGTCTGGTGACCGATCCAGCGATACGCCTGAGTATCTGATCGGTCTGGTGACCGATCAGATAACAAACAGAAGGGTTCTGTAAGTCATCTGATCGGTCTGGAGACCGATCAGATGAGTTGAGCCAACCTTCTGTGAGTAAACTGATCGGTCTGGAGACCGATCAGCAGGGAGTCTGATCGGTCTCCGCGACCGATCAGAGATGCAGCCACCTCTCCGGAAGAGAGGTGGGATCGGTCCGAGAACCGATCAGACTGGGGCCTGATCGGTCCCCAAGACCGATCAGAGGTTCCCTGGACCGATCAGGCCCCAGCCTGATCGGTCCAGGTCCTAGCCATTGCGTAGCAACGACTAGTTTCTGCTGTGTCTTCTTCGCAGGTTATAAAAGGAGTTCAAGGATTTCTACAGTGAACACTTGCTACTTCTTCTTCCTCCTTGAGCTGCTGTTCTTCTGACTGCTGTAATTTGAGCTTTGTTGAGCTCGCTTCTGCTTGAAGCTTCGTGTGAGCTTCATCGGCTGGTTTCTGCTGTTGTAGGCGTCTCGTGAAGTTGCTGCTTCATCCAGTCGACAAGAAGGCAAGCTAGGGTTATTACTTTTGTATTGTACTTAGTTTCTTGCTGTATTCTTGTACACTCTGATCTTGCTGTTGCAAGAAAGTATTGTGGCGAGGTTTCTCCACCCAGAAGGAGTTTGTTTTAGCCGGTTTTCCGGGGACTCATCTACCGACGGATTGATAGGGCTCGTCCACCTTACGGACACGCCGAGGAGTAGGAGTTTCATCTCCGAACCTCGTTACATCGTCGAGTTCGAGTTTGAGGTTTGCTCTTCCTTATTTTTGTTTCTATTGGTTTATTTTCCGCTGCGCTAACCTGGTTTGTAGAAAGAAACGAACGATTTGGGGCGGCTATTCACACCCCCCCTCTCTAGCCGAGGACCATCGATCCTAACAAGTGGTATTAGAGCAAGGCCGCTCTTCGACGGATTCACACCCGTGGGAGCACAAGCTAGAGATGGATCAATTCGGAGAAGACATCACCATTCCACCCTTCTACAACGACAACTTCGCATATTGGAAGGTAAGGATGATGTATTTTCTTAGGACTAATATGTGGAACTGGTTTTGTGTACAAGAAGGGTTTACTCCTCCAATGGATAAAGAAGGAGAGCCTCTAGAGAAGAACAAGTGGACGAAGGAACAAGTCCACCAATCCACGATCAACAATGAGGTAACTAAAACAATTGAATTTTCATTACCTACTAATGTTTTGTGTAAGATAGGTAAATACAACAATGCCAAGGAGTTGTGGGATAACTTGGCCAAGTACCATGAGGAGAGCTCCACTTCAAGCCATGAAGAGGAGCCTAGTGAGCCAAGTAGCTCACATCATGGAGGGAGCGAATTGGGAGTTGAGGGCTACTCAACATCCAAGGAAGAAGAGGAGGAGAGTTCCTCTTGTTCAAGTTCAGCGCAAGAAGAAGAAGTTCCCACCTCCGGAAGGGTTGAAGAAGAAAGCTCATCTCCATCCACAACCCTAGGTAACTCAAACACTGTGATTTCAAGCAAATTACACATAATGTGTTTTGAGTGTAGGAAACATGGACATTACAAGAGCAAGTGTCCAAAGAAGGTTAGGAAGACTCCACCGGCACCAAAGGTCAAGGAAGCCGGAGTCCCAACACGCAAAGGCAAGAAGCACGTGGTGTGCTTTCAATGCAAGCAACGGGGACACTATAGGAGCCAATGTCCGAAGGGGAGGAAACCTCACAAGGACAAGGGATGCACATCGATAGGGGGAGCTAAGGCAAACCCTAAGGTATCTTTTAAGGCTCATTCGTGCAATTCTAGTAGGATACATGCTAGTAATTTTATTGCATTAGTCAATAATGATAAGCATGTTAACACTAGAAATCAATACATGTGCTTAGGTGCTAAACATGTCAACCTAGATAGGGATACTACTAGGAATGCTAACCCTAGGATTAACACTTCTAAGGTTAAGGAAAACCTAGGTAGAAACCCCAAATCAACTAGACACATGCCTAGGAATGCCTCAAAGAACAATGACAAATTAAAACTTGAGGTATTAGAGAAGGAGAATCAAGTCTTGAGGTCAAGACTTGATACTTTTGAAAAGGCTCTTAAGAACTTGGAGAAGTCATCTCTAGGGTTTAAGGGTCAAAAACCAATGTCCAAGGACAAGAAAGGTTTGGGTCACAAACCTAAGTCCCAAGTGGTCAAGCCCACTTATCATAATGTTCCATTCGATTATGGAACAAAATCTAGGGCTAGGAAGACCATCACCAAGGTCACAAGGGGAGTCACCCCTAGAGTTGATCTTGATGAGTCCCAAATGACCAAGGCTTTAAAGCCTAAGAGGGTCATTAGGAGGGTTGCTAGGGAAGTTATCCCTAGTGAATATTTAGTGAACCCAATGAGCTCTAATAGGTATTGGGTTCCTAGGAGCATCTTCTCTACCTCATAAATGGGTTAGAGAGTGTCAACTCTGATTAGAAGGGTAGTTAACCCAACTTTGAGGAAATTGACACTCAAGGAGCATTTTCAAGGTTTTGAGAACTTTTGAAAATGAAATGGAATTATCATTTACTCCTTTGAAGAGTTAAATGTGCCTAAAGATTGGAAATTTCATTTTTAATCTCAATTGGCACAATTTGAGGAAAATCTAGAGAACTCTCGAAAAAAAATGAAACATACCAAGTTTTGAGGATAAATTTGATCTTTAAGTGGCATGAATTAATCTAGAGTTCAAGAAGTGTCAAAATTAGGATTTTGGCATTTTGGGGCAATGTAGGATTAAATTTGAAGTTAGCCAAGTGGTTAAGGATACTTAGATAGGTAATCTAGGTATATTTATTTATGCTAAATCTTGCCATGATTGTTTGCCCTCACATGTCATGGCATCATGTTTAGTTTTATTATCATTTGAAATGCTATGATAATGCTTAGGCTAGTTTTTATGTCATGTTTATTTAAGTTTCAAACTTTATGCCATGACATCATGACTTTGGCACATGTTTTCATTTATGATACCATTTTATGCCATGTCATCATCTCTTGCATTAATAATCAATTGAATTGATTTAAGGATGAAAAATACATTTTGATATTGAGATCAAATTTGTGTTTAGAAAATGCATGAGACCTTAGTCTAAGATACCTAAACCCATATCTCACATTAAAATTGCCATGGATGTGTTTGATACACTTTTGATGTGTGTGAGATATTAGGATCATGAATTAGGATCAAGGTGCATAGTTCTTGTACCTAGATGAGCCTAATTCAAGAAATGGAGGATCATAGGGAAAGCTTGTGTACAAGTCATGTACATTTAGCCCTAAGATTATGGTCCTAAATTAAAAGGTTTAAAATCATTTTGAAATTGATTTGGAAAACCTTGATGAAGACATCTTAGTGAT
This sequence comes from Zingiber officinale, assembly GCF_018446385.1. Classification (NCBI taxonomy): domain Eukaryota; kingdom Viridiplantae; phylum Streptophyta; class Magnoliopsida; order Zingiberales; family Zingiberaceae; genus Zingiber; species Zingiber officinale. The sequence goes on from NC_055988.1 coordinate 115,385,827, forward strand.
TGCATTCATCATTGAACATTGTGATACAAAGTTGAGTTAAACTTGAACTATTTCAAAGTTTTTGAACTTTGTATCAAGATTTGAAAATGGAAGTTATTTTCATCGAAAATTATTTTTCCATGATAGTGTATGTTATGAGGAATGTATCCTTAAAATTTTACAATTTTTGAAATTTTCTGTGATTTTCTAGAGGTTTCTGAATTTCGGGAGAAGAAATCAGAAATCTGATATCAGACTTGTGGACCGATCAGGAGGTTGCCTGATCGGTCCAGGGGATGCTGGATCGGTCACTGTGACCGATCCAGGGAATCCCTGATCGGTCTGGTGACCGATCAGGGCGTGCCAAATGCTGATTTTTCGACTGTTTTGTCTGAAATTTCAGCTGGGAGTTGGTGTTTTGGATTTCTAAAGGTTTGAAACTCTTCAAGACATTGTTGGTGCAATGGTCAAGGGGGAGTTGACCTTTAGGGGGAGTTTTTACCTAATTGTCAAGGGGAGTTGACTCTTAGGGGGAGTTTTTACTCCTTAAGACTTTTGAGGATTAGTGACATAGGATTGTCACTAAGTTGATTGTTGAGTTTAGTATCAATGGGGAAATTAAGAGTTTCAATGAAAGGTATGGGACTTTCATTAGGAGGAAACTCTTGACCTTGACTCTCTCTTTTTGATGTGTGTCAAAAAGGGGGAGAGTGTTGGAGAATGGGAGAATGTTCTAGAAAATGTTCAAGGAAGAACATTGAAGAACATTAGGAAACCTAAGTTAGGTTATCGGATTAACCTAACTTGATTATGGTTTTGTCAAACATCAAAAAGGGGGAGATTGTTGGTACAACCTTAGGTCAAGGTTGACCTGGTTGACCTGACTCGAGTTGACCTGACTCGAGTTGTATTTTGATGTTTGACTTAGGAAGATTGATGGTGCAACCTTAGGTCAAGGTTGACCTAGTTAAGTTGTATTTTGATGTTTGACACTCGTGGAAGAGTTGTATTCTTGATATGGGACAAATGTTTGGGAGATTATTGGTGCAACGTAGGTCAAGGTTGACCTGGTTGACCTAATTCGGGAAAGAGTCCAAGTATGGAGACTTGGCAACGGAAAAAGTCCAAGCAGGGAGCTTGGCATGAGGGAAAGTCCTAACTGGGATGTTAGGCAGGTGGAAAGTCCTGGTGAGTGAAGCCAGGCAGTGGGAAAGTCCTAACTGGGATGTTAGGCAGTATGGAAAGTCCTGGTGAGTGAAGCCAGGAAGTGGGAAAGTCCTAACTGGGATGTTAGGCAGTTGGAAAGTCCTGGTGAGTGAAGCCAGGCAGTGAGAAAGTCCTAACTGGGATGTTAGGCAGTGTGGAAATCCTAGTGAGTGAAGTCAGGTGAAAGTCCTGGTGAGTGAAGCCAGGTAAGGGAAAGACCTAGTGAGTGAAGCTAGGCAGTTTGGAAGTCCTGATGAGTGAATCCAGGCAAGGGAAATCCAGATGGGTCAAGGTTGACCAGACATCTGGTGAAAAGTCCAAGCAGGGAGCTTGGCACGGGAAAAGTCCAAGGATGGAGACTTGGCACGGAGAAGACCAAGTTGGAGACTTGGCACGGAAAGCCGGAGAGGGCTCGGTAGCTCGTTCTCCGGACTGTGGTCAGAGAGGGCTCGGTAGCTCGTTCTCTGGACCGGACGAAGTCGGAGAGGGCTCGGTAGCTCATTCTACGGACTAGGTCAAGAGAGAGCTCGGTAGCTCGTTCTCAGGACCATTTAGGGTTTAGGGCTGGAGCTCTAAACCTGGATCGGTCTGGTGACCGATCCAGCGATACGCCTGAGTATCTGATCGGTCTGGTGACCGATCAGATAACAAACAGAAGGGTTCTGTAAGTCATCTGATCGGTCTGGAGACCGATCAGATGAGTTGAGCCAACCTGCTGTGAGTGAACTGATCGGTCTGGAGACCGATCAGCAGGGAGTCTGATCGGTCTCCACGACCGATCAGAGATGCAGCCACCTCTCCGGAAGAGAGGTGGGATCGGTCCGGGAACCGATCAGACTGGGGCCTGATCGGTCCCCAAGACCGATCAGAGGTTCCCTGGACCGATCAGGCCCCAGCCTGATCGGTCCAGGTCCTAGCCATTGCGTAGCAACGACTAGTTTCTGCTGTGTCTTCTTCGCAGGTTATAAAAGGAGTTCAAGGATTTCTACAGTGAACACTTGCTACTTCTTCTTCCTCCTTGAGCTGCTGTTCTTCTGACTGCTGTAATTTGAGCTTTGTTGAGCTCGCTTCATCGGCTGGTTCCTGCTGTTGTAGGCGTCTCGTGAAGTTGCTGCTTCATCCAGTCGACAAGAAGGCAAGCTAGGGTTATTACTTTTGTATTGTACTTAGTTTCTTGCTGTATTCTTGTACACTCTGATCTTGCTGTTGCAAGAAAGTATTGTGGCGAGGTTTCTCCACCCAGAAGGAGTTTGTTTTAGCCGGTTTTCCGGGGACTCATCCACCGACGGATTGATAGGGCTCGTCCACCTTACGGACACGCCGAGGAGTAGGAGTTTCATCTCCGAACCTCGTTACATCGTCGAGTTCGAGTTTGAGGTTTGCTCTTCCTTATTTTCGTTTCTATTGGTTTATTTTCCGCTGCGCTAACCTGGTTTGTAGAAAGAAACGAACGATTTGGGACGGCTATTCACACCCCCCCTCTCTAGCCGAGGACCATCGATCCTAACAATTCCCCCATCTTTATGATATGAGAATGCATGTTAGTATCATAATCATGTATGCACAATAAAGTTCGATCATGAGATAACATGTCATGTGATCACAAGTAATAAATTAATGAAAACAAGTGTCACTAATATATCGGGCTACTCTCTAGTTTTAAAATTCAAAATTTAACTCCATGGAGATGGAGTTACAACCAAAAGATGAGAAAGAATACATTCTACAACTCAAAATCAAGGAGAAGAGAATGCTCACTCATGTGTTGGTCGTCATCTTTGGAAGAATCTCCAAGCTAAATGGTGGATGGAATCTCTGATGGCTCCTTGGAAATGGTGCTCCTCTAGGGTTCTTTGTCACAAGGAACACCCTTGATACTTCAACATGAAGTTCTTGGGTCCTTTTAAAGCTTCCAAGGCTTTCCAAAATTTGTTAAAGCCTTCCAATTTTTTAAAACTTTCTAAAAATATCGAGGTAGCGCCTCTGCAGCACGACCTGTGGAAAAACATAGTTAAACCATGTGGAAAAACACGTCCGGTCCGTGTCGATTATAGGAGGGTTTGTTGATGAAGAATAGTGGGAAACACTGCGGGTGTGGAAAAGCACAGTTAGCCCGTGTTTCCCTCTGGAAGCTTTGTTGTTGATATGTTTTGCTCCTAACTCTTCAAATGATGCACAACCGTGTATCATGCTGGAAAATCATATTCCAAGACTCAATATCTCCATTTAAACTCTGAATTCGTGTCCTATCAATATAAACATGCAAAGAGTAGATCTTCGAACAAAAAGGATAAAAATAATGCAAAAGTAATGAATGTATATCAAATATTCTCGTGCAATGAAATAAAAGGCATGCAAAATAATACCAAAAACTATGAATGAAACACACACATCATTAATAAAAAAAACATGGTCAAACTTTATCTAGAGACCGAGCCTCATGATCTTGTCGTTATATGAGTTTTTAGGTCAACCAAAACTTTTTTAGGTCTACCGGAAACTTCCGATCGCCCCTATCCATGTTTGGCTGATTCGATTGACATGATCAAATTTTTGATTGATCGAACTGATTGTCCGATCAATCAGATGGGCTTGGGTCTGATCACTCTAAACTTGCTCCAGTTGTGTCCATTCAATCTCTTATCTTGCTTTAGTTGTCCAGCTCCAACTTCCTCCAAGACAAACATACAAACAAGGCTAGTTCTTAGTCTACCTAACCTTTACTTACTTCTTGCTTTAAGTTCACTCTTCCAAAACTTCTCATACAACCAAAGGTTCACTCCCTTAGAATTTTTTCCTTTTCCAAGCATTCGATCATCTTTAACTTGCTTGAGCTCTTTTCTTGCCAGACATTAAATCATGTTTGATTTGCCTGAACTTTCTCTTTACTAAACATCCACTCAACCTTTGCCTGCCTACTTGGGCTTTACCTTTTTTAGACATCCTGTCAATCTAAACCTCCTTGGACTTTTTCCTTATTAAGAATTTGGTCACCCTTGATTTGATTGGACTTTCTCTTTCCTAGGTCAATCTTGACCTATCAGGACTTCCTACTTGACTACCAAGCATTTGGTTAGCATTGGCCTATTTTTACTTCTCATCGACTTACTTCCAAGCATCCATTCTACCTTGAATTTCTTGGATTCTCTCACTAACTTGGATAACCTTGACCAAATTACTTGGTCAACCTCGATCGAACTCCATTAAACATATTGTTATACAATCATCAAAACCCTATGGGTCAATTGCACCAATAGAGAGTCCTCATGCATCTTGGACTTTATCAAGCCAAAAGACTCCTAGTGATTTTGGGATATCATCATGCAAGAGACTACTCCTTGTGCCTCTAGAACTTCATCATGCCAAGAGGCCACTTTTTCCTTCGTGGCATCATAATGACAAGCGACTCCTTGTACATGTTGGGACTTTCATGCCAAGTACCTACTTGTAATTCCGTTTGTTGCACTTGCAACCTATGTCAAGCATATATGCACCTACATACTTGACTTTCATATAATATTACATTGTTTTCTAATATAACATTGTTCAAACATCAAAACAATATGTGATCCTGTCTAGAAGTGGTGAAAAATAGACTATCGATGAGCTGACTTGAAGGTTAACTAGAAGAAGACTTTGAGCGGAGAATGCCTGCAAGCACAAGAGAAGAAAGAGGATCATCAGTAAGAAGGCCAGGAGGAGGGGTCTTTGACACAGCTACTCCGTCGATCAAGTCAATATCAAAAGAAGAAGAAGAATAGTGGAATATCGAAAGTAGGCTAGTGGACTCGCGTACCTACGCCAGTGAAGAGGAACCACCTTTTATAATGTCTTTGTGATTTGCACACTTAATGAGGCACCACATCACTATTAGACAACCTTTTTAAGCACCATGCTTCCACTGTATCCAATGATCCTATCGTAGATATGGGAGGAATATTGTGTATTTGAGCAAAGATATAATTCTTTGATTCTCTGACAACCCCATGTGTCATATTAATGGTGAAATGAGCTCATGGGCGGAAATGCCTATTGAGCTACCAATCAAAAGATGGGCCGAGAATAGAGAGCCCAATCTTTCATGAGGAGGACCTGGGCCATGATAGTATCCCAGTGGAGAGTTGGGCCCCTAGGACGTCCAATCAACATTAGCCAATCAGGATGTGATGGGGAGCAGAGCCTCGTATGCATATGTCTGAGTGGGGAGCAGGGCCCCTAAAAGTATGCTCGATTAGCATAATTGATCGGGATACGATGGGGTGCAGAATCTCGTAAGCATCTGGCTGAGTGGGGCGCTGGGCTCCTGAGAGTATATTTGGTTGGCATTAGCCGATTGGGATGTGATCGGGAGTAGGGCCTCGTAAGCATCTGACTGAGTAGAGAGATAGGACCATGAGAGTATGCTTTATTGACATTAACTGATTGGGATGTAATGGGACGTACGACTCCGTAAGCATCTGACTAAGTAGTCAGGCCCCGAGAGTATATCCGATTAGCATTATCCGATCGGGATGTGATGGGGAGCTGGGCCCCTAAGAGTATGTCCGATCAGCATTAGCCGATCAGGATGTGATGCCGAGCTGGACTCCTAAGAGCATGTCCGATCGGCATTAGCCAATCAGGATGTGATGGAGAGTAATGCCCCATAAGCATTTGACTGAGTGGGAAGTTGGACTCCTGAAATTATGTTCGATCGGTATTAGCTGATCCGAATGTAATGGGGAGTAGAGTCCATAAGCATCTGATTGAGTGGAGAGCTAGACCCCTTAGAGTATGTCCGATCAACATTAGCCGATTGGAATGTGATGGGAAGTAGAACCTCATGAGCATCTGACTAAATGGGGAATTGGGCTCATAGGCCGGATCCTCTGGTTTGCAAAGTGCGGTCTAGAGGATGAATCATAGAGGTTGATTGGTTGATTTAGATGGACCCCACCTATTTAGTAGATAGGGTTCATCCAAATTAACCAATCAATGTAGTGGTCTATTATCTGGACTGCAAAGCCTCTGGATCGTACTTTGCGGTCTAAAGAATCCACTCTCGTCCAATCAACCTTGGCTGATCGACGTGGGTCTCACCAAGTAGATTACTCGGATTTTAACCTATCTTGTATTTTAACTACTATCTATATCGATCTGTTGACCTCTGGACCTACTTGGAGGCCCTCCTCATTCGTTGTATCCAGGGGCGGAGCCACGTTGATGATTGGTGGGGCAACTGCCCCACCTCAATATTTTGCAAATGTCCATAGATATTATAGAGTTACAATTTTGCCCCAGCAAAAAAGAAAAATAAAACTAGGGCACGTAAGTTGCAACCCTCGCTGCCCTCTCCCTGCGCGGCTGTGCGCCGCGGCCGCCTGTGCAGCTGTGCTCCTTGAGACGAGACGACCCCCTAATCCGGTAATCCCTATCCATCTTTATTGACAACAACTCTAAGATTTTCTTCGCCCTCCTTTTCTTCCTCCGCTCCGATTCTCTAATCTCTAGTCTCCACCCTCCGCCGCCTCCGTAGCTTCTCCAAGTAGAACCTCATCGACGACTCGACGAGGCTCTCTTTTACGGTGTCGACAGCCGGCTTCCCTCCGCCTTGTCCCCGCCCCCACTCGTTGGATTCGACGACGCTACTGTGCTTGCCGGTGGCGGTGGAGTCCACCCCGTGTTGGACGTCATTCCCTAATTTCCACTGCTTTGTCTGCCGGATTCAAGACTTCGAGGACAGCTGGTATCTTCCCCAATTTCACTTATTACTGCTTGCAAGTTGGAATCCATTCCCTGATTTCTCTTATTATTTAGTAATTTTGGATTTTTGGTTGATTAAATATTATTGGCCTTACATTATCCCAAACATAGTTCATAAATAGTTTGAAATAAATTCACAGAGGAAACCAAAGCATCAGTAAGTCAAGCATTACATCTATTTGGACACTTTGCTATGTTTGTAGAATAAAGATGCCAAGTGTGTTTAAATAACATGAGTGAATTGTATATCATGATTCAAAGTTATACCTTCACGGCTTCACTCCAATTATCTGTAGAATGAACTGGTGCTGTTTATTATTACAAGGCAGAAATAATTTTTGTCTTTGTGCTCTATTGTGGCAAGACTACTATGGTAGTTTAGTGCATATTAAAGTGTTTCAATTCACTCAACCTTCAATGGAAATGATATCAGAAGAAAAGCTTTGCTGCAAAAAATGAACCTTTTTAAGCAACAGTATCCATAGAATTTCTCATGTGCCATTGCCACCAATTCTTTTGGCATGGAAAAAAAGGGCTTTTAAAAGAGAGGAGAAAGTTGATCTGATATTGTTGATTATGAAAATACAGATTCCTATGAAAGTCATGTTAATGAGTTACATAAGTTACATTACTAATTTACTAGTTAACTCATAGTGCAGTAAAATAACATATTTTTAAGACCAAGAAAGCGAACTTCTCGACTGATCAAATTCTTGATTATGCAAATTGAGAAAAGAAGTTAACATTTTAATCTTGTAGAGGAACTTCCTTATCACATAGGCTTACGGTGTTGCATTTACTAGATAGTTGAGGACGTGAGGTGAATAAATAAGCGGAAAAAATAAGTGGTGGATGATTAGTGTCAGCTGTTGTTACAATTTTCTAGTTGCCATTATGCTATTATTGAAGCTTCTTTTGTTGTAGGGTTACATTTAAGTTAAGTAAATTATATTAAAATTTACAAATAATTGTTCATATGGCATTTTCTTTTTCTTCTTAACATTAACAGGAATGGATAAATTTCTTAAAAGAAAGTCAATGGTAAATGAAGAAACAAGTCAAAGAGAAAAAAGTAATCTAGAGTTACAACATGTTCCCTTAAAAAAATCTCAAGTTGAAATCAATTTGGATGATCTTCAATCAGATCCTGGGTTACGGGTAAAGATTTCAAACTATGATCCTAATGATCGGGAAAAAGTGAGAAGAGCTTACCTGCAGAAAGGACCTTGTCAACCTCGCAATCATAATTTTCCACAAAGAAAAATCGGTAAAGCATCAAGAAGATTTTGTCCATCTTGGTTTAATGAATTTGGAAATTGGTTAGAATATAGCATAAGTAAAGATGCTGCATTTTGTTTGTGTTGCTACTTATTCCGACCAGATTTTGGAAAACAAGTAGGAGGAGATTCATTTACTTCAGTTGGGTTTACTAATTGGAAAAAAAAAGAGATTTTTGTTAAACATGTTGGAAGTTCAAATAGCGCACATAATCAAGCTTGGCAGAAATGTGTAGATTTGATGAAAGAAAGTCAACACATTGAAGTTGCTCTTACCAGGCAAACAGAGCAAGCTCGCAATCTTTATAGAGTCAGGTTAACTGCTTCAGTTGATTGCATACGATTTTTGTTACGCCAGGGGTTAGCTTTTCGGGGGCATAATGAATCTGAAAGTTCATTTAATCAAGGTAATTTTCTTGAACTTTTGAAATTCATTGCAGATCATAATGAAGATATAAAGAATGCAGTTTTACAAAATGCTTCGGAAAATAATCAATTAACTTCTCCTGAAATTCAAAAAGATATTGTAAATGTTGCTTGTCTTGAGACTACAAATGTCATATTGAATGAACTTGGAGATGAAGTGTTTGCCATATTAGTTGATGAATCACGCGATATATCAGATAAAGAACAAATGGCTATTGCTTTACGTTATGTAAATTTGAGAGGCATTGTTGTTGAACGTTTTTTTGGGATTGTTCATGTTGGTGATACTTCTTCCCTGTCACTAAAAAAAGCTATAGAATCACTACTTTCATATTATGGATTGAGTATAGCTAGAATTAGAGGACAAGGATATGACGGTGCAAGTAATATGCGAGGAGAGTTTAACGGGCTCAAAAGTTTGATTTTGAAAGATAATCCTTTTGCATATTATGTTCATTGTTTTGCACATCAACTGCAACTTACTATTGTTGCAGTAGCAAAAAATCATCTCCAAGTTGCTTCTCTATTTAATTTGGTTGCTATTGTAGTTAAAGTAGTTGGAGGTTCATGTAAAAGACAAGATATCTTTCGAGAGAAACGAATGGCTGAAGTTAAAAAAGCACTTGGAAATGGAGAAATTTTCAGTGGTCGTGGCTTAAATCAAGAATCTGGGCTTAAAAAAGCTGGTGATACTCGTTGGGGTTCACATTATGGCACATTGATGAGTTTAATTGTGCATTTTCCATTGTTCTTGATGTTTTAGAATATGTAGTGGAAGATGGTGCTCATTCAGAACAAAAGGCTGAAGCTGCTGGTCTTTTGGATTCTTTAGAAACATTTGATTTTGCTTTCACTTTGCATTTACTGAAGAGCATTTTGGGTGTTACAAATGAACTTTCCCAGATTTTGCAGAGAAAGAATCAAGATATTGTCAATGCCATGATACAAGTTAAAATCTCAAAAAAGAGATTGCAATTGATGAGAGATAATGGTTGGGATGATTTATTGAATGAAGTAATGATGTTTTGTAATTGCCATGATATTGTAATTCCAGACATGAATGAAGTTCGTGTTCTCAAAGGTAGATCAAGACGTAAAGCTCCAATTGTTAGCAATTTACACTACTACAAGGTTAGTCTATTTTATGAAGTCTTGGATATGCAACTTCAAGAGCTTAATGATCGATTTACAGAAGTAAATACTGAATTGCTTCTTTGTATGGAATGTCTTAGCCCAGAAAATTTGTTTTCTGCTTTTGACAAGGAAAAGTTGCTTCAATTTGCTAAGTTTTATCCCGCAGATTTTTCATCAATTGAGATTCTGGCATTAGGTAATCAGCTTGATAACTATTTTATGGATATGAACTCCAGTAAAGAGTTTGCAAATTTGAAAGGAATAGGAAGTCTTGCGAGAGAATTAGTTGAAACAAGAAGAGATATTGTATATCCATTGGTGTATAAGCTTGTTAAACTTGCACTTGTGTTACCGGTGGCTACAGCAACTGTGGAAAGGGCATTTTCTGCTATGAAGATTGTGAAAAATCGACTTCGAAATCGAATGGGAGATCGGTGGCTAAATGATTGTTTGGTTACTTTTATTGAAAAAGAAGTTTTTGATACAATTGACAATGAATTAATATTACGTCGTTTTCAAAATATGTGTACTCGTAGGGAATTCTTGTAAAAATTTTGTTATGTAATTTTTGTATAATATATTGTGCTTTAAATATTTTGCTCCACTTGATAGAAGGGGGCTAGCTTCACAATTCTGGACAGAAAAATTTCGTGTATTGTATCTGTTAAGTCATTCAAATTTCAGATATGACTACAAGCTTATTGTAAGGCCTTTTAATCCTACAAAAACTTTTATATTGTGGCTGCTGTTAAATACAGGAACTTAACCCTTTGCTTAATTTTCCAGCTGATTTTCTTTGATCTATGCAAGAAAACAACAGTTGAGAGTTGTCATTTCTACTAATCATGTTATTAAGGTGCTTCCTTCTTTTCTTTGACTTACCTTCTGTATTTAATAGAATCACATACAAAGCTATTTATCTTCTGTTATATGCAAATTCTTGCAAAAGATGTTCAAGGTCAGAAATTTTCCAACTAGCTTATTTACTTAGTTTTTACCACTATATAACTAGCTTACTTTGTCCAATTCTTTCCCAATTTAATTTATTAGATTCATATCCATCACCAAATTGGTTAACAAATTCTATTTTGAGGTTCAGAATTGCTATTTTACATTGTGTGATACAAAGAACCAAATCTTCATGTGGGTTTAGTTGCTTAATCAATTAAGTTGCAAAATTGTACTATGACCTGGTGAATGATGCTTTATCTTTTCTGAGTAACTGTTTTTTCTGATACTACAAATTTATCAAAATTTTCTATGCTCATTAGTCATTAATGTAACTTCTGTTTATATTTGTATCAGATCATTGAGGATCAAAAGTTCACCAACTTCATAATCAACAATGACATTCATTGCCCCACCTGTTATAAGGGGCCTAGCTCCGCCCCTGGTTGTATCAATATGCTTAGGGTACGATTGTGTCAACATAACCCTTTTAATGCTACCATGAAGGAAAAGATATCGAGGATCTTGAGAGATACACATAAATACCAGATATAGAAAATGGAGTAGAAGCCTAGGCACTAAATCCTAAAATACATTAAATGTCAGTGAATACATAATGGCATGCTCGTGTTTACTTTATGAGCTTTTTTCCTACTAATATTATATGTTATCTTACTAAAATGACAGTAAGATAGATTTTTTTTATAATCGCAGGCATGAACAAATCACGATCCTTTCGCCAAATTTTCTGTTCATCCATACATAATAATAATAATAATATTATTATTATTATTATTATTATTATTATTATTATGGTATATGTTAATTATTATTCTTTGTCTATCTTTACGTAAAAAATTAAAGATATTTCCTTATTAAGTGAATTAAAAAAATAGTTTGTAAGTTATAATATATTCTCTTTTTATGTGATGAATACTTTTTAAAAATATATGCAATTATTGTAACTTGCCTTTCTTTATGCGCACACACACATTGCATGTATAATATAATTTATGAATATGTATAAATTAGTATTCCATACCTATTAAATTTTTATATCAGATATTAAATTGATAAAAATAGATGCTATACTTGATTTTAACCAAAAGGGTGAAAAAGCTTTAGGTATTTATACAAGTTTATCTGCTCACGGTGTTTGCTAATATTAAAATGTGAGTTTAAAGAGAATCATGACAGTGCATATTTTTAATATAAAAAATAATCATAAAAATTTACTAATAAGTCTTAAAATTATTTGTAGTACGAAAAGAAAAAAAAGATATTAATGTAATTTATTTTGGGCTTCTCCAAAATTAGTTATGAAAGGATTTAGATTTTTAATTAAATAGTAAGAAGAGTACATAATCGGAAGTCTCCGGGCTACTGTATAGTAGCAAGGAATATATGTAATTTTTTAAATATTTATGGTTCAATTTTTAACTATAGTACACTTGTCGGATGACAAAATTGAGATGTTAAATTGTTAAGTTGTTTAATACAAATATTTTTGGATTTATTTTAATAGTCGATAAAATTTTTTTATCAAACTAATTAAATCGTTCATCTTCAAGATTAATCAGTCCGAAGGACTGCATACCTATGCATGTAAAAAAAACAAGTTCGTAATCGGAACGGCAAAGAAGATTATTTATCTTAAATTAAGAGGAAATTACTCCAATACCATTTTCATTTTCTAAATGCATACTATCTATATAGAATATATATAGTATGTGTTTAGAAAATAAAAACGGTATCAAGTAATTTCCTCTTAATTATATGATAAATATTCTTATTTACTATATTTCCTTTCCCTTTATCCTTATCTTTCCGCTTTCTCGTAGCAATATATATACTCATCCATTACCTCCACAGTAGACACAAATTTAAAAAAGAATTTGTATTTACCATGTCTCGAGTTGCAATTCTTTTTGTCGTTCTTTTCTTTACAGCTTTGTGCTCCACAAGTAAGTTAACATTATCACTGATACATTGCATACAAATTCCTTCGTTTTGTTTTGTTCATCTTTACAAACATTGACTATTATTTCTTGTCTGAAATTGAAGACATTTCTGTTGGAGCCATTGAATGTTGTTCGTACAATCGGCATTGGGGTGATAATAACGAACGAACTGGTTGTCATAGTTCTCGAGACAATTTTGACTGCAACACTTGGTGTTCTTCGTCTTGTAAAGCAGGAGCATGCTTATGGAAAAAATGGAAAACAGTTTGTCATTGTACTTGTTGAAGATTGTGACAAGAAGACAAAATAAATGTCATAATTTCATTTTGACGATTGAAATAAAATTTGATTTTGCATTTATTCTGTGTCTAATACCCAATTGTGTGGTCTTTGATTTCCATTTTTTTTTTTTTTTTGTTATATTTCATAATATGATTATGAGGGAATCTATTTTTTCCTCATGATTTTAGTGGAATTTTATCATGGCGCGCGCTCTCTCTCTCTCTATAAGATCGTGGAAAAAAACAAAGACGACACAATCATCCCAACATCTCCACCAATCCGCTCTAGAATCAAATACGAAAGAGATAAATTACAGTGACTAAGGAGATAAATGAATTAAGGGGGTGTGAGTTATACGAAATATAGGGATTTATGTCCCGTCAATCCTAAGGTTCAATCCCTCGACCTCAAGTAACAAACCTTTATCCACTTATCACTTTAACTATGCCCATGGCCACTATATATGTTAGATCGTGGCAAACATTGACTATTTTTATTTTATTTTTCATAAAGAGTGGCTTGGGAGATGACAGACTCGATAAAGATAAAAACTGCAAATTGAAGACGAGTGTGAAGAGTGGCTTGGGAGATGATAGACTTGATAAAGATAAAAACTACAAATTGAAGACGACGATATAACATGGTTTGTTAACCTTTATACTCCTGCTCTATGACTTATGATTCGGATCTCCCCTTGATGTTTTCCACAATTTTTCTTTTTCTCAGTCGCGTGCCACTAGGGCTGCAAACGAATTGAGCCAGCTCACGAGCTTTTCGAGCCGGCTCGAAAAATATTCAATTCGTATTCGAATTTATCGAATTCGAGCCGAACTCGAATATATTCGAACTTTTTTTAGCCGAACTTAGCCCAAATTATATTGTTCGAGCCACTTGCCAGCCTTAATATTTATTAATATAAGTTAAATATATATTAAATAAATAAATTTGGAGTCTTTCGAACTTATTTTCGACGAATAATTCGAATAGTTCACGAACATGTTTTAATATTTCGAGTCGAACTCGAACCCGAACCCTAATTCGAACCAAACTCAAACCAAACATTTTAAATTTTTCGAGCTTCGAATCGAGCTTGAACTCGAATATGCCTATTTCGAGCCGAATTCGAGCCTTAATTTTTTTTACATATTCGGCTCGATTCGATTCGTTTACACCCCTAGCCGCCACTACAAGAAAAAAAATCATTTAGCGGTGGAATTATAGGTTGCTAATCGATCGCTAATTGAACATATCAACCGATTAATATCATCGCTATAAAATAGGTCACTAACATCGTTTAGTGATAGAATTAGCGACATAATTAAATATTCCATTGCTAAAATTAAAGACGTAATATTTAATTTCGTCATTAATTTTGGAGGTTGCTATTAAATTCTATCTTGACATAATATTTAATTTTTTCTAAATCCATTAATGATGTCATCATAACTCTAGCCAAACTTAGTGACAGAATATTAAAAATCCGTTGCAAGGTTTAGAGATAATTTTAAAATATTGTCGTTTGTTAGAGACGAAATATTAATTGCATCCCTATTTAGAGATAAATATTAAAATTCATTCTCTAACTATGGATTTTTAATAGGCAGTCACTAATTAGTAATAAAAATTTAATATTCCATCATTAATTAGCATACATTTTTAATATTCCATCATAATTATTGTAAAAAAAAAATACAAGAGCACTACCTCGTTTTCACATTTTCCCCTGTTTATATGTATATCAATCCACTAAAAAAAACATAATTTGCAACGAATTTTGCGACGAATTGTTTCACAAAAATCATCACAACACAAAAAAAATTTTCTACAGAAATAGTGACGAAGAAATTTTCGTTGCAAATAGGTTGTCGTTGAAATTTGCAATGAAAAATATAAATTCATCGCAAATTTTACAACAAATAATCAATTCATTACAAAATTTGTCGTTCATCTGCGACCAAACTGAGTTCGTCGAAATCTACAACAAATTTTGAGACAAACTTTGGTAGATTTTGCAACATTTTTTAGTTGGAAATTTGTCACTGATTAAGGACAAAAATCATTTTCGTCGCAAATCAACAACGAATTTTGGTAGATTTTACAATAATTTTCTTTTGTTGCAAAATTTGTTGTTAATTAAGGCTAAAAACTATTTTCATCTCAAATTAGCAATGAATTTTGGTTGTTTTTGCAATAAATTTTGTTGTCATAAAATTTGTTGTTGATTAGTTGTTGATTAAGGCCAAAAACTATTTTCATCTCAAATTAGCAATGAATTTTGGTTGTTTTTGCAATAAATTTTGTTGTCATAAAATTTGTTGTTGATTAGGAGTGAAATGAGTTTTCATCTCAAATTAGCAATGAATTTTGGTTGGTTTTGCAATAAATTTTGTTGTCATAAAATTTGTTGTTGATTAGGAGTGAAAATCATTTTCATTATAGATAAGCTATGAATTTTGGTAGACTTCACAATAAATGATTTTGTCACAAATTATCGTTGATTAAAGACGAAAATCGTCTTTGTCATAAATTAGTGACAAATTTTATAACAAATCAAATTTTGCTATAAATTTTTTTATCATAAAATTTGTCACAAACAAGTAATTTTCCCAACCAGACAGATCTACAAATCTGTTCTATATATCGTTCATACATATAAATCTAAACCTGTATAACATAACATAGCATCCAAATACATCCTATAACAACATAACATCCCATATATAACATACCAAAATGACAAATCATATATGACAAACCAAAGATCCAATATATCGTACATATACAAATTCCAAAAACAAATCAACCTAATCATCACACATTGTTCCAACATCAAACTAGACAATGTAAAACAAACAAACTGAGTTTCTTGGTTGTCTTCACTCTCAACGATTGATTATCTTTGTAGGATCGAGACATGTTGAGGTGAATATTTTCACAATTCTCGGAAAACATAGAATAAAACGTAGCATAAAATAAGTAAAAGAAAGAAAGATCTACACTCATTGAGTATTTACTTTGGATAATTCACTATCAATCTGCAATTATACAAATATGAGTACAACATATTTATAATTTAAGTACTGCAATTGAAAATATATCGACGACTTCTAAGGATCTGGAAGGTCATGTTTTTCATTGTCAAAGCAGAGTTCAAGCATCGTAGAGGATATCAAAGCAGCGTGTAGAAGCTAAAGATGCTTGGAATGATTATCCTCGAAGCTGTTGGTTGAACCCCTTTTTATAGTCAAGTTGAACATGATCCAGATCCACTGATCTCGAGATCAGTGTTTGACTCGACGTTGATCGGTAGACCGATCCAGCCATTCGGTCGATCGAACCTTCTGAATGCCCATCTTCCTATCTAGATGCTACTGCTTCGGATAAAGTCTTCATTTGGTTGAGTGATTCGCGGGATCAGTCGACAGATCTGTCATTGATCCCAGCTTATCTGATCCGATCAATTCGTTGTTTCTCCATTATTTGATCGACTGAACCTCCCTATTCGCTCGATTGAACCCTCAGTCAAAACCTCATCGCGAGTTGAAATCTAATCCTTTGTTTTAGGGGGTCGGTCAATCAATCCGGACATTCGGTCGATCAAACAAGGATAAAATCCGAACCTGCAAATTTATTCGTTTCCTGCAAAACTGTAACACCCGAAAAATTCTCAAAGTTATTTTAGAGATATTCTATGATTTTTCTGGAATTTTAGAATATTTTTATGAAATTTTTAGAGTAGCGGAAGTAGCAAAAATAAATAGAATCGTAAATCAAACAAGGATAAAATCCGAACCTGCAAATTTATTCGTTTCCTGCAAAACTGTAACACCCGAAAAATTCTCAAAGTTATTTTAGAGATATTCTATGATTTTTCTGGAATTTTAGAATATTTTTATGAAATTTTTAGAGTAGCGGAAGTAGCAAAAATAAATAGAATCGTAAAATAGCCTACGCGGGAATTGAACCCGACACCTATTGGGTCCTAGGACTTATAGATAGCTCTAGTAACCAAATGAACCCAGCAGGGGCGTGCTAAAAGGAAAGGGGAACAATTATATTTATATTTGAGTTGGGCCGAATTACCCACTTAATATAAATAGGGAATTTAAGCGAGGAATTGTTATTTTCTTAAACGAGAAAACCTTTCCCTCAAACCCTTACACGCCGACCCCTTCTCCTCCCTCATCTCTCGGCGCCAACCACAAGCAAGTCTAGGGTTTCATCCCAAGGGCTATAGGAGCACCTTCCGGCGACAACTCCGACACGAGAACGTTTCTCTCTGCGAGAAGAACGCGTGGAGGCAAGAGAATCGTCGAGAAGATCGTCTCCACCGGAAAACTAGCGACTAGATTCGTAAGAAAACTAGCGCAAGAGGTAAGAAACCCCTCACCTGCAGTATACGTAGTTCCATATGAATTTTTATGCTTCAGTTTAGTAGTATGTAGATTTTCGGCACAAAGGATGTGAATTAGCGCATACCAAGTGTTCGATCAAATCATTAGCACCGTTAAAATGCAACTTAAGCATTTTACTAGCTTAGCTAAATGCAATAGAGGCATTCATTCAGTATGTTTAGCTTTAGTACAGCTTATATGGGACTACGGTCCAATGGGTGGGCTCTCATAGTCGCCTCTAGGTACAGATAACCTAGCTCTAGGTTTAGATAACCTAGAAATAGCAATATAAGAAGAACTCAGCTATAATCAGTATTTTATTTTAGCAGTGGCACTGTACTGGATTAGATATCCATTGGGTTGGGCTCCCATAGTCGTCCCTAGGTTCAGCTAACCTAGTAAACCCTACTGGCTTCGGAATTTGCAACCCCGGGTTTAGTTAGGGATGCACGCATAGCATGTACAGTTGCCAGGCCACATCAGCAACATGATTATTATTTTAATCTATTTATGAAAAATGTTTTCAAAAATTCACAAATAGTTATATGGATTCAGTACAGCTTTAGCCTTAGTTTAGAATTAACTCAGTTCAGTTTTTGTATCAGTTAAGTTTTCTATTGATACAATATGATAGCTTATGTTAGCACTTGTTGCCATGACTAGTTTGTTTGTATGTCATGCTATGCTTTTACATGTTCAATATGCATATGTTTCAAATAGCATGTTTTAAAAGCATAAATTGCATCGTATGCATGTTTTAGTGAGGTAGATGGTTTCTTACTAAGCTCTTAAGCTTACAGATACTATTTTTCCTTATACTGCAGAAAAAGGTAAAGGGAAGATGGACTAGCGGAGGCTGGAGGCTGGAGGTCAATGCAATGATGAAGATGTGTGTGGATGGAACCTGGAATAAAGACCTTGGAAGAACTGGAACATTTAAGAACTTAGTGTTTCTTATCATGTTACTCTTTGCTTATTCAGTATCTAAATGCATGGAAATATAGGAAATCTACTTATATTGTTAGTAACCATGTTTAGAATGCTAGTTGTTTGATATTAGAATGTTCTCCAGTTATTTTAGAACTTATGTAGATGAGTTTAGCACGAAACAGTGCTGAAATCAGAGCCTTACTGCGAAATCAAAAATCCCAATCGATCAGTGGATCGATTGGGAGCCCTCAATCGATCAGTGGATCGATTGGGAGCCTGGTTCCGCGAACAGTAAGCTTCTGGATCGATCAGCCGATCGATCCAGTCGCATTCTGTCACATACAGTAAGCTTCTGGATCGATCAACCGATCGATCCAGTCGCACTCTGTCGTGAACAGAGAGTTTGGGGATCGATCGTTCGATCGATCAGGAAATCGCTCCCGCAAACAGAGAGCTCTGGAATCGATCGTTGGATCGATTGGCCAGTCTGGATCGATCAGCCGATCGATCCAGAATATTAACCCGAGCACAGTAGCCATCGGAATCGATCCATGGATCGATTCAATAGCTTGCAATCGATTGAGTTCAATCTGGATCGATTGGGAAGCAAGGTTTCGGCCAGGAACCCTTGTAGATCAGTTCCTTGACCATAGGGGATGTAGGATATGTCATGTATACTTTAGATTGCATCCCTCAGCACATGTAGGACCAATAATTTGTATTGGCTTAGCAAAGTTTTAATTGGTACAACTTTCCGCACCTAGACTTAGTGATGGTCATGGATATAGCTTAGCCCAGCATAATGTGACGGTCCGGCCTTACAGCCTAGCCAGTAGAAGGCGGGTCGTTACAGAGTGGTATCAGAGCAGAAAATTCCATACTTCCTACACACACATCAGCATTGAACCTGCAGCTTCCAAGTAAGAATACCTCTCATTTTGCTATGTTTATTGCTTTCATGTTTGTAGATAACTAAAGTATGCCTATCTGTGATAGTAACTAACATGATAGTAGTAGCTATGTAAACATGATGCTTTAGTTATGTATGTCCTTTGTTCCTTTAGAGATGGCACGAGGACGCCCAACTAGAAGGGCACCAGCCACTGAGCCCCAGCACGAGGCAGGCAGTTCTGTGCCTCCTCCAGACCTTACAACATTAGTGGCTCAGTTACAGCAGCAGCTAGCTGAACAGCAACAGGAGATAGCCACCTTAAAGGCTAATCAGCAGAATACTCCCACTGTCACCCCGGAACCAAACATAGCAACCCCAGTAGTGATAGAGGTTCCCCCAGTCCAGCCTACAACACCAATAGCCCCAGCAGCAGAGGCGAAGAGAGAAGCCTATCTGATCCAGTGGCAGAGAGTCAAGCCCGAGAACTTCTCAGGCACCAGTGAACCATGGGATGCTCAAGCCTGGTTCAAAACACTAGAGAGTACGATGGAGCTTCTGGACTGGCCAGAACAGGAGAAGGTGAAATGTGCCTCCTTCTGCTTAACAGGAGATGCACGTATGTGGTGGGAGAGAATTAGAGCGAAGCGCCCAGTGAACCAGATGACATGGGCTGACTTCGAGAAAGAATTCTTCGAGGAGTTCTTTCACATGCGGGTCACAAACCGCCACTACGACGAGTTCACTGAGTTTCGTCAGGGCAACCTATCAGTGGAGGAAGCCGTGAAGAAATTCAATAGACTGGCTCGTCTATGCCCTGAACTAGTCAGCACAAAAAAAGAACGAGTTCGGTTGATGCTCAAGATGCTGAGGCCGGAAATAGCGATGAACGTGGCTGGCGGCGTTCATAGGCCGCAAACCACTGAAGAACTAGTAAGCAGTGCTCTGACCACCGAACACTACCTGAACAATATCAAACAGCAGAAGCAAGCCCTCTCAGAGTCCAAAGGGCAAGGAGGTTCAGGTACTCAGAAACAACAGGGCCACAGCACTAACTGGAAAAGGAGCTCCAGCAACAAGCGCAAACCAGGGAGTTACCCGAAAGGAGGACCAGCTATTCTAGTGTTATCATGGAAAAATAATTTTATAAGAAAATACTTCATATTTTCCAAGATTGACACAAACTAGAGAACTTGCAAAAACTTTAGTGTTTTCTTCTAGTTTGTGCTCAACTATTCAATGATGATTACTATCAAAAGATAATCTTCATCAAGGTTTGCCAAAAGCATTTTAAAATGATTTTCAAAACCAATATCCCATCATGTTCCTTGGGCTTAATGCACATGACTTGTACATTAACTTTCCCAATGATGGGAAAACACATACCTATGTGTTATGATGAACTTAGAACTCAAAAGAATGCACTAAATCAACATCTTGAGTTTTGTTCATCACCCTAACATCTCACTTGTATCTAATGTGCACTAAACCACATACAAGTCACCTTATGGGTCTTTGTGAGATGTAAAATTTGGTTTTGCCCTAATCTAGGGATCATGCATATCTATCTAGGCATTTTTGAATATTAAACATCCATCAAGGATGTTACTTATTAATTAATACCATTAGTCCTTAATAAACAAGGAATTCAAATGATGCATGATGATGTTATGACATACATCAAAAAGAAATAATTTTCAAAAGAAAATTTCTTATAAGTATATGAAGTATGGATGACATGACATGGTATTTTTGTGTTTTTCATAATAAGGCACGAGTGCAAACACAAATAAATAAATATGATGTCATGGCATTTGATGGACAAACAAAGCATGGCAAGTTAGCATAGATAAAATATCTAGATTACCTACCTAAGTATTCTTAACCCCATAGCTAATTTTAAATCTAACCTAGATTGCCCAAAGTACTTCAAGACAATGCCAAAGTCTAAATTGGCATTTCTAATTCTCTTGATTAATTTATGCCAATTGAAATTAATCATATTCCTCAAGTGTTGGCATATTTCATTTTTCCACAAGAGTAGCACTTTAAATTAAAGCCCGGATTGCCTTTAATCTCTTAAGAACATACCAAACTCCCAACTTGGTAGTTCTTATGATTTTCCTAACTTGTGCCAATTAAGATTAAAATCACTATTTCCAAAATTTGGCACATTTTACTCTTCCAAGGAGTAAATGATATCTCTATTTCATTTTCAAAGGTTAATAATAACCTTGAAAATGCTCCTTGAGTGTCAACTTCAACATGATTAGGTTAACTACCCTTTCACTTAGAGTTGACACTCTCTAACCCATCTATGAGGTAGAGAAGATGCTCTTAGACATCCAAAACCTATTGGTGCTCCTTGGATGCTCTAGGTACTCACTAGGGATAACCTCCCTAGATACCTTCCTAGTGACCTTGTTTGGCTTCTTAGAAGCCTTTGTCACATTTTCTAGGTCAACCCTAGGAATTGCTTCCCTTGTGACCTTCTTTATGACTTTCTTGGACTTCCTAGAAGTCTTAGTCACATTTGTTACAAAAATACTCTTAGGGATGACCTCCCTAGTATTCTTTACTTGACCACTAGACCTAGGGTGTGTTCCATAACTATATGGAACTCTATGATAAGTAGGTACATCCTTTTTGGTTTTAGGTTTGTATCCCAAACCTCTATGACCCTTGGATGACCATTGTTGTCCTAAACCTAGATTTTGACTCTTGGACCCTTGTGTCATATTTGTTATTTTTCGAAGAGTCCTCTCTAATTTGTCAAGTCTTGACCTCAAGACTTGATTTTCCTTCCATAATTCTTTACCCTTAGGTTTTTCACTAAAACCTTGATTTTTCTTCTTTTTAGGCAAATACCTAGAATCCTTAGGTTTCTTGCCTAAATTCTTATCTACCTTTCTAGGCCTAGGTTGAGAGGTTTTAGCATGATAAGCTACATGATTTTCCTTAATCTTATCATACCTTCTATTTTCATGGTAAATAGCATTAAAATGATATAGATTAGAACTATCATGCTTTTTACCATTATTAAAGGGGGTAGGTTCAATGAACGATACCTTCCTTTTTACCTTGGAGGCTCCCACTTGAATTGTGCTTCCTCCTTAAGCCTTGACCACCTTCTTCCCCTTAGGGCATTGACTTCGGTAATGCCCCTTTTGATTGCAAGAGAAGCACACAATGTGCTCCTTGCTCTTCTTTGTTCTGGGAGTGGTCTCCTTAGGCTTCTCCTTGCCCTTTTGTGCCACTTGACCCTTCTTCTTGACCAATTTAGGACATTTGCTCTTGTAATGTCCATGTTCCCTACATTCAAAGCAAATGATATGACTTTTATTATTAAATGAACTATTTATACCTTCTTGTGTAGGGGTGGCTTCTTCTCCTTTGGATCCGGATGCGGAGGCTTCCTCTTGATCCGATGATGATTCTCCTCCAATAGATATGTCTTGATTTGTGGAGGTGGAAGCTTCTTCATCCTCTTCTCTTCTTGACCCGGATGTGGAGACTTCTCCTTCTACTTGATCCGGTGTCACCAAAAGTTGCTCTCCCTCAATCCTAGAGGTGGAGATTTCTTCATCTTCATCTTGTACATGGAACAAGGAGTACGCTCCCTCCTTGCCCTCTTCATTGCATCCCTTTGAAGATGAAGCTTCTTCTTGGACTTCTTCTTCGGAAGTTGAGCATCTCTCAACTTCGGAGTCCTCCTCTTGGTTTTGATCCAATGAGTCGCCCTCTTTGGATTCCTCTTGATTAGGTACAGTGGAGGGGATCTCATGGATTGATGTCAATTTGCTCCAAAGCTCCTTGGCATCCTTGAACTCTCAAAATTTTCCAAGAATGTGGCTAGGCAATAGATTGACCAAAAGCTTGGTCACTTTATCATTGGCCTCACATCTTTGGATTTGCTCTTGGCTCCAATTACTTTTCTTGAGGACTTTGCCCTTTGAATTTCTTGGAACCTTGAAGCCTTCCATTAGAGCAAACCATTGCTTTATCTCCATCATTAAGAAGTTTTCGATCCTTGATTTCCAAAGATCGAAGCTAGTAGATGTGTATAGTGGAGTCACCCTTGTGTCAAATCCAAGTCCATCTTGGAATTGCATCTTGAAGTTGAGCTTCTTGAATTCTTTGACTTTGATGAATTTGCTCCAACTTCTTCACCCTCTAGCTTTGCTTGTTTTGTTTTCCCCTTCCGGCGATGATTCCGGTGAAGAGCGGTCTCACTCTGATACCACTTGTTGGGACCGAAATGTAGCTAGAGGGGGGTGTGAATAGCTCGGCGCGATCTCGTGCTTGTCGTTGCTTGCCTCTTGCGATGATGTGCAGCGGAAATACAAGAAAACAAACACACAACGCTAACTCTAGGGATTTTACTTGGTATCCACCTCACAAGAGGTGACTAATCCAAAGATCCACACACTCACGCATCCTCCACTATGAAACACACTCCTCTACGGTAACTACCGAAGGCGGAGAAGCCTTTACAAACTCTCAATACAAGAAGAAAGAAAAGGATATGAAATACAAGCAAAAGCTTACAATAAACCCTAACCCTAACTTCTCTTCTTGCTTTTGATTCGCCTCTTGACTTAGAAGAACCTCCAAGAATCTTCAGGAACTGGAGATCTGAACTTGAGAGAGAGCTGTGGAGTCGCTGGTGAAGATCGGAGATGAATCGTGTAAGCACTACTGAAGGAAACGCTCGCCTGCAGCTAAATATGACGCCAACGGCCAGATCCCGATCAATTGGATTGCTCTCAATCAATCGGGGAGGCTTTGGATCGATCAACCGATCGATCCAGAGTACCTCTGTGCTCTCTGGAATAGCCTGGATCGATCGGCTGATCGATCCAGGGCTTATCGCGCACAAACAACAGCTCCCAATCGATCCACTAATCGATTGGGACCTCTAGATCGATCCACGGATCGATCCAAAGGGGTTCTGTTCGTGGGGACTCACCCGATCGATCAGCTGATCGATTGGGCATGATCCAATTGATCGGCTGATCGATCCAGATCTGCTGGATCAATCGGTTGATCAATCCAGATCTTGGTTTTTGCCCAAAAGTAAGTCCAAAGCCCCCTAAATCAACATCCAGTCAACCATGACTTGTTGGTACATAAAACCTAGCATCCGGTCACCCTTGACCAGCTAGGACTCTCTCACCAAGTGTCTGGTCAATCCCTTTGACCCACTTGGACTTTTCTCCTCTTGCCAAGTATCCGGTCAATTCCTTTGACCTACTTGGACTTTCACCAGATGTCTGGTCAACCTTGACCCATCTGAATTTCCCCATGCCTGGCTTCAATCACCAGGACTTCCCTTCTGCCTAGCTTCACTCACTAGGATTTCTCTTCTGCCTGGCTTCACTCATCAGGACTTTCACCTAGCTTCACTCACTAGGATTTCCTTCTGCCTGGCTTCACTCACCAGGACTTCTCTTCTACCTGGCTTCACTCACCAGGACTTTCACTTCTGCCTGGCTTCACTCACCAGGACTTTCACCTAGCTTCACTCACTAGGATTTCCTTCTGCCTGGCTTCACTCACCAGGACTTCTCTTCTGCCTGGCTTCACTCACCAGGACTTTCACCTAGCTTCACTCACTAGGATTTCATTCTGCCTGGCTTCACTCACCAGGACTTTCACTTAGCTTCACTCACTAGGATTTTCAGTCAAGTATCCAGTCAACCTTGACCTACTTGACTCTCCTTCACAATCTCCCCACATGAACAATTGCACCTGCAATGTTCATGTGTTGTCTACAAGTATTGTCAAACATGGAAACCAAATCATCAAGACTCGAGCTTGACTCACTTCAAGCCCAGTCAAATAGGTCAACCTTGACCTAGGGAATATTGCACCAACAGTTATATGAGTGTCATAAACATTCTCATGTGACTATTAGTATGAATAGTCCTTAGACCTGAAATCACTATGGTTCCCTACATAAGGAGTTGTATACTTTGGTATCGACAAACATCACCCGTAACAGGGTGGACCATAAAGTCGATAACTGGGTATACAATAAGTTATGTGGAGGGATGTGAGTGATGTAGATGAGATCTATCCCTTCTATATAATAGAAGTGATATCTGTGAGCCCCTTAATTAGTAGAACACAAGAATGCATGGTCATGCTTAAATGAGTCAATATGTGATATTAAGCTTATTTGATTGAGTGTGTCTACTTAGAGATCAAAAAACACAAAGATTGATAAGAGGATGACATAGTCTATGCCTCATTGATCAATCTAGATATCAAGGATAGAGGGATTGAGTCATACAAGATAATAGCAACAGACAGGTTAAGTCAAATCTTAACTTTCTCATCACATGGGTAACAATGATGCATTGCTAGATGTCACTCATTGTTTATGTATCTAAAATGTTGATTTGGATACATTACCAACGTTACGAGAGCCTATTGGGTCACACACAAAGAACATATTGGTTTGGAGATGGATATTTTAGTTTGATTAAAATATTGAGAATTTTAAGATTAATGGGTTAATCTAAAGTGTTGGTGTCATCTTTGTAATGATTGACACTAGTACTAGTGGGAGATTATTAGTATTAGCCCTAAGAACCAATTATGAGATGATTAGGCTTATTGGGATTAATGGTTAATCCAATATAATAATCCAACCTATTAAGAGGAAGACAAAGAGGTTAATCATGAGATGATTAGATTATTGGGTTATTAGGTTAATGGTCAATCCAATATAATAATATAACCCATTAAGAGGAATACAAAGAGACAAAAATCCTTGGTATTCATTGGATGAATATAAATAGGGGTTTGGATTGAATTTTTTATATGAGAGATGAAAATAGAGACTCTTCATCTTCTCTTTCTTCCTCCTCTTCTTCTTCTTAGGCGAATTCATGTCGTTGGCCGAATCTTCTTTTGGCTGAACCATGCTTGCTTGCTAGCACAAGAAGGTGGTTCTTCTCCGAAGGCTTAGTTCATGTGATAAACGAAGGATATGTTCCTGTGGATACCGTAGAGGCGTGGATACTTGATCACGCTGAGATCTATATCCAAAGAAAGGTTGCTGCTGGGATTGCGAAGGGCATGCATCAAAGGTATAACCCTTTAATCATGATACTTAGTATATTGTTTTACTTTCATATGGATCTTCTGAGAGAGGAACTAGATGTTTTTCGTTATACTTTCTGCGTATTTAGCGCCCTAGTTCCCTACAAACCCAACATCTGAAGGAAATGATAAATATGATTCGAGATCTAAAGACTGTTGGTCATGAGTTGACTTATCAACAACATATTCAAGCAATAACCTGTTCCCTTATTCTTGGGAAACTTTTTTTTTGAAAATTAATTGTTAAGGAGAATTTTCTTTCAAAAAAACTTTTTATTAGTTATTTTTCACTTTATTTTGACCTACATTTAACCCAAATGAATTTTGAGAAGCTCCCAAGTAGGACCTATGACATTATTTTTACATATTTGAACACCAAGAAGTTTTTTTTTCATAAATCTATTGTTGATCATTTTACAATCATTTTGAATTGGAAGGTAGGGCTAGTAGAACTTGATACATAATTGAACTTTCTCTATATGTTTATGAGGTTAACACATACCTAACTAGTCAAGAAGGCAATTTATTTATTGCCTGAGAATAGTGTAATGGTAATGCCCTTTCTTTATTTTTCAAGTATATAAAGATCGAGTTCTAATATTAATAAATTAATGGATGAATTTTTTTAATAGATGATTAACCTAAAAATGTTGGAATGATATATTATTCACTGTAAATATTTTTTGATTTATTCTAAAAGATCGGTAAAAATTTTCTATAGGAGCATATTGATTAATTCTAGAATTAGTCAGCTATATATGAAATGATTTTTTTTCAAAAATAAACATAATAGTAGAACTATTAAAAGAAAATAGTATAGTCTATATTTATTTATGACGTCATTATTCTCACGGTTGACCATTCAGATTTCGATTGCACAGGGATTGATTGCATTATTAAATTTGGTCGTTGGACTCTGATTTATCACCATGTCTTGCATTGCCCCATGCCATCAATTATTCATATTTTTTGGGACCGCAAGGTACCACCAGATGGTGTGGGATCAATAGGGCAAATATGTAAGTCACACGGATGTTGCGTACTGGATGATAGAATTGTATAGGGTAACATGCTAAAAGAAAAAAAAAAAAAAAATTCATTTAGAATGTTTTCAAATGTTAAGGTGCAATGTAACTATGTCTTTACACTAGTGGCTAGCGCATAAGGTGTTGTCATAATAAGATCTGGGGTTCGAATCTCGATAAAATTGAGATAAATATCTCCCTTTTACCATAATTGTGTCTATTTTTATTTCCTTTCAAATTCACACCTTGTCATCCTGTCTGTCAGAACTAGTTAATAAACTTGCACTAAGCTTACAACCAAAAGGTGATTAGGTTGATGTACTTCTCATCATTCGTTCTCAGATTATACAGAAGAAAAATTATAAAATTAATTTATAATCAATTATCAAATAACTAATAAATAAATAAAAATTCTAAAATTATACACCTATTAAAAATTAATCCTTACTTTTATTATAATAAATCTACCATCATCCTATGGGAACGGCTTACAACCAACACATGAACAAAGTAGAGCATCAAATAAGGTTGGCGACACTGCTAAAGAACGTGCCTTTTCATTTCAAAAACAAAAAACATGTGCTTTTTTGTCTCTGAAAGGCAATCAGGTGTTCCAGGGTAACTGGTGGCGTCGATGGCATTGATAGATGAAGGTATGTATAAAGGTGATGCAGTGGTGTAAAAAAAACCTGAGCTATGTTTAATTAAAGATAATATAATCATGTTTGTAATGTAATTGAGATTGAAATATAATTAGATTATATATTATTAGTTTTCTAATTCAGATTATAAAATTTTATTATCATTTATAATTCAAATTATATTATATTATAGCTTTAACATTATACCAAATAAATTAATCAATCTTATAATGTAATTTTGATTACATTACGACTGCGTTTGGTGAGGGGTAGGGTTGTAAATAAACCAAATGTTCATAAACAAATTTAGTGTTCGGTTTAGTAAAAACTTGTTTATGTTGTTCAATATACACAAGAGTCATTAAACAAATAAACTTGAACAACTCGTTAAACTAAACAAACAAGTTTGAACACATATGTGTTCAGCTCATTAACATTCGTGAACAACGTTCTTGAACAATGTTCACGAACCATATTCATTAATAAAAGTCTTATCAATATACTAAATAATAAAATTTGAATTATCAAGCTTAATAACCAATCAAACAATTAAAAGTTTCAAGCAATCAAATAAACTTGAATTGATGGCTCGATAATATCTAAACAAACCAAACTCGAACCAAGCTCAAGTCAAGCTTGAATTAATAGCTCGATAATATCTAAATAAACAAGCTCAAAACAAGGTTTAAACAAGCTCAAGCTAATAAAAAATAAACTAAGTCATGCTTGAACAATCATTTCAAAAACTTGATTCATTTTAAGCTCGGCTTAAGCTTGACTCGATTACCTTATCAAACAAATTTAAATATCCTAAAACTCGGCTCGACTCGTTTACAGCCCTAGTGAGGGGTAATCAGCCTTGTAAGGTAATCAAGATTACATTACAAGATTAATTACTTTATTTGTTACCATTTAAACCTATAATATAATATAATATAATATAATATAATATAATATAATATGAGTTACAAAAGATAATAAATTTTTATAATCTAAATTACAAGGCTAATAGTATGTAATATATATTACATTCCAAGCTTAATGTTTAAATAAAATTCAAATGTCAAATGTACCACTAGTCCATTTCTTAAACCAATCGATCATCGACGTCGTTGCCGCAGCCGCCCGCCAGTCGCCTCTAGCTACCACCGCCCGCCAGTCGCCACTGGCC
Organism: Zingiber officinale; assembly: GCF_018446385.1. NCBI lineage: Eukaryota > Viridiplantae > Streptophyta > Magnoliopsida > Zingiberales > Zingiberaceae > Zingiber > Zingiber officinale. Next base: position 115,414,942 of record NC_055988.1, read on the forward strand.
GCCATCGCCAGCCACCCACCAGTCGCCATTGGCCGCCACCGCTGGCCACCAGCCGCTGCTCGCCGCGGTTGTCACCGCCGCTCGCTTAGACTACCACGCAGAGGCAACCGCTGATTGCTGCGGGGGCAACCACCGGCCAGATATCGATGTCACCGGCCGAACGCCGGCTCTGCCAACTGCCATCGGCAGAGGTCGCAAGATATTTTTATCATTTTATAATAATACGATTTACATTACTTATAAAAAATAATAGACACCAAATAAAAGAATATAATCACCTAGTATACAACATATTTACCAAATATAATAATATAATATTACATTATAAATTTGATTAATTACGCCTAGCCAACAGTAGCGGCCGAAATCCAAACACAATTGAAAGCGAATCTAATATTATACATTTTGGTAGACCAAATGGACCAAGCATATCAAGTTAGACAAGTGAACTAACTGAGCCTAATTAAACTGATTAGGCCGGGTGAATAGGTCGAGCTAGTCATATCGGACAACAGATCAAGTGAGATAGACTGGATGAATTTAAAAGTGCTAGACGTGTTCAAAGAACCATCTGCATTGAGTATGTTGTGTGAATCACCAAAATTAAACATATCAAATAGATGCGACAAAATGGGACACCACAAAACAAAGCATGTTGAAAAAAATAAATGAAACTAACTGAAAGAAGTAGATGAGCATATAAAATAACCATAAATTGAATTATTCCACTAGATAAATCATACTATTTCTACAACCAAGCAAAAGAATATGAATCATTCTCCCATTACATTTCATTTGTAGTATCATTTTAATTCCACTCCATTCTTGGGTACCACATGCAACCAAATTAAGATATGCAGGAAATAACAGACATGTCAAATAGCATCAATTCAATGCATAAATAACGAGATTACACGGGGCATTCACAAAACTTGTGGACGAGCTATCACACTAATAACTGCAGCTATTGCATGTTTTGAACTTTCTTACGACATAAATTTACAATTTTTTAAGTGCTCTATCTCTCAATTCACTTGGCATGATGGAAACAGAGTCAACACAGAGCCCTCCTTTAGAATGTGTGCAGTCAATCTGCTTCATGGAAAATCTCAAATCCAGTGTCTCTGAACCAGTGACCACGAAGTCACCAACAAGGTATTCTATCCAGCAACCGCGCTTGCAGAATCCCATATAATTACTACTTTCAGGCTCATCCAGGCAACACTCTCTTGAAACATTTTGACCATCGGAAGTAGAAAGATCGAAGCGTACAGGCTTTAGATCCCAACCATGAGTCTGGTCATAGCTACACACATGACGCCCCAACCTTCGAAAGAATTTTCCAAGGTGCAACCGAAATGACAAGCTGTAGACTCCTGGAGGGAATGGAAATTTTATCAAGCCTTGCACTTCAAACCACCATATTTGCTGAAGAAAGGCCACCACTTGGAACCTGTACTTCAAGAGTTGTATGAATTTAGATAATCAATGTCTATACCACTTCAGTTTCAGATTTAACTTGGTGAACTATAATGGTCAAACTAAGAAGCCATCTTTGGCTACTCTGCATAAAGCCAATGCCAAGACTAGAAGTTGGAGGAACTTCAGTCTTGAAAATGTAGACATGGTAACGTGAAATCACGGAACCATTAATAATCAAGTTATGAAATAATTAATCAAATTTAATGTCAGGAGAAATATATTCGAAAGTAGACAATTTAATAGAGCATATGCCCTTGCACACAATTAAATCGAAAAATGGCAGAACAAGTAGCTTTTAATATTTAAGATCGTTTTTGTAAAGGGATGAAAGGGTTGAAAGAGATGCAAAGGATGAAGCGATTAAAACAGATGTCTGAAGGAAAGTGTCATATGTTCTTTGTGATTGAAAAGTAACTTTACAACTTATAAAAAAAAATCTATAAAATAGCAATTAGACTTACTATGTTATATGAAATTGAATATTGGGATATGATTCGAGCACATAAGCAAAAGATGAGAATGTTAAAGTGAATATGCGAATATACGAGGATGGATAGATAAGAAATAAGAACATTAGAGAGAAAGTCAGAATTACGTCTGTCGAGGAAAAACTTCGAGAGGTGTATTTCAAATGGTACGAACATGTATTTAGATGACTAATAAATATTCTAGTTAGGTAATGTGAACTATGGCAAATAAACACATTAAACGAGGAAGAAGATCAAAGAAGACTTATTAGCAATGATTAAACAAAATAAAATTTATTTAAATATAAATTATAATATAGTAGAAGATAAAGCCCAATTGAAGGGGAGTCTTAGCGCAACGGAAAAGTTATTACTTTGTGACCAAAGGGTCACGGGTTCGAATCCTGGAAACAATCTCTTGCAAAAAAGCAGGGTAAGGCTGCGTACAATGGATCCTTCCTCGGGACCCCGCATAGCAGGAGCTTCATGCACCGGACTGCCCTTTTAAAAGATAAAGCCCAATTGTGTAGGAGGATCCATATATGTAACTCCACTTAGTGAAATAAAGCTAAGTTATTGTTGTTGTATTATGGTCATGTTACAAGTTCATTACATGCTTTGTGACAAGCTACAATCACTATTTTGGCTCAAAATCCTTAGGAGGAAGACTCTCTAAGCCACAATCATATTATAGGAAATCAATTGACACTCGCTCTGGTGAACCCAATCTCAAAGAAGAGGATAGCTTGGTCAGTTAGCATCTCAGTCGTCTCCAAATATGCCGGAAAGTCTGCCTTCCACTCTTATCATTGATTATCCACCCATGCTAGGTAGGTCACTAGCTCGACATTGGTCCGATCAAGCTCCACCTTGGTATTCTCTAGCTCGGCCATGTAGTTGGCTCGGAGAGGTGCACCTCCCCAGCCCTAACAACTTTGGCCTCCTCCCAGTGCTCAATAAGGGATTTTTGCTCAGCCTCCCAAGACATCCATAGATTGGACATCGCAAATATGCACAACCCATTCTAGCAACTTCTAATCTAACACTAGGGCTTGCACCAAAGATGCATTAGTGAGTCTCTACCAGGGATTTGAGATCTCGTGTCGAGCCGTTCAAAACAGACGAAACATTACATTCCGCCCGCCGGCCAGCACTGGCATGAACCCAACACCAGTCCTGTTGTGATGCTCGTGACCGCACCGAAGGGGCATCATGATACTACGGCCAACCAAGAGGGCCATTGCGACACTCGCGACTGCGCAGGAAGGTAGTCGCGATGCCCACGGCCACACAGAGGGGCGTCGCGACACCAGTGGCCATGCAGGAAGGGCATCACGATGCCGGCGGCCACACAGGAAGGACGTCACGACGCTTGTGGCCGCACAAGAGTGGTCGCGAGACCCTTGCGGTCGCGCCAGAGAGGCCGCGCGATGCCCGCAGCCGCACCGGAGGGGTCGCATGACCCCCGCAGCCGCGTTGGAGGCCATGGTTGCGCCTGGGGCCGCGGTTGATTTATTAATTAAATGTTTTTTAAAATTAAAACAAGATGGGATAATTCAAAGAGGCTTAATTAAATCCTAATAAAATTATCTAATTAATTAAATATTTTGTTTATTTTAATTTTAAATATATATAATAAATATTTTATTTGTTTATTTTTTTAGTTATGTTATTAATTTTTTTTAATGATCTAATTATTTCTCATTGAAATAAATAATAAAAAAATCCTAATTAAATTATTCTATTAAAATATATAAAAATTAATTTAAATCTCTAAAAAATTCTAATAAAATATTATATATTCCTAAAACCCTCCGTAGTAATCGCGATATAGCCATGGTCTCTATGGGGCATCGCAATCGCGATTTTTTTAGTCTTTTTTATTTAGTTAATTTTTATTTTTTTTAAATATCTATTTTTTATAAATAAATTATTATTATTAATAATTATAAAATATTTAAAATTATTTCAAAATTTTTAAATAATTTTAAATTTAGATAAATATGTTACAAAATAATTTAAAATTTTTTAAATAATTTTAAAATTAAACATAAATTTAAAATAACCTAAAAATTTAAAAAATATATATAATTCTTAAACATCGCAAATAAAATTTTTAAAATAAAAAATTTACAAAAACATTAAAAAATAATTTAAATTTTTTAAATACTTTTATAATTATTTTTAAAATTTTAAATTTAGTTTTGAATTTTAAGAATTACTTATTTTATAAAAAATTTAATAGCCATTATCTTATGAGAAAATATTAAAAAATAAATTCAACATCTCAAAATATAAACATCTTTAATAATCAAATATTAATATACATTTATATTTATATTTAAAAAATACCGAAACTATATCGGTACAACACGATAAGATACCTTAAACCATATCATTCTCGTCCAAGACCGAAACCTCGACATGGGTCGAGATTTTAAACCTTGATCTTTGCTACCTTTAAGAAGATAAGATCAATTACCTAATATGGGTTATCCAACAAGTTAAACGATCCACCAAGTAATCAGTGGCAAGCAGTAGATTTTTTGAGGATCTTCTATCATGGACGGTCCCAACTGAGCTGTAGAGGATAAAGCCTGCAAGGTTTATACGATCTTGACATCAAAGGCCCTCTACACTCCTATTGATCGAGGGACAAGGATAGGACTTCAATCTAAGGGTAACTGCAACGCTAGGTTCACAAAACCCAACTAAGGGTAACTGCAACGCTAGGTTCACAAAACCCAAGAAGTTGGGTTTTGTGAACCCAGAAGCATTGCAAGGTTAGTGGGCTTTTAAAACCCAACAACCCAGCATCCAAATTTGGATGCTGGGTTCAGCACAATTTTAAAAAAAAAAATTGTTTAGTAGCGGGCCCCACATGTGGTGGCTAACGCCCAGTTCATTTTTTTTTTAAATATACAAATTTGCATCAAAATCTAATGTGCAGTGCTAAACATTTTTTTAAAAATTGATTTTTTTAAAATGTGCAAAACAACTAGAAACGGCTAATTTATTAAAAAATTATTAAATAAAACTAATATATATTATTAATAAATTAATTAACATGTATATTATAAATATATTTTTATGATAGTATATAAATGAATATTATAAATAAAGATAGTAAATATAAAATGTAGATAATGATGTGTGAATTAGTGGGACCCAACCTAAAGTTGCTTTTTGGATTTATGATTGTGGGGAGAGGTTTATAAAAGTTGTGAATTTTTTACTTTATGTGGCAATGATGTGACACATAGGTCTTAGAAGTTAGGTTTATAGGTTCATTATTGCAGTTACCCTAAAGGCATCCGTCGTAAACCTCTTAAAAAGGTCTATGCTCTGCCACATAATTATCATATCAAAAATTAAAAACCTACTTTTAAAACTCACTCTCTATTATCATAAAACTTCTCTCTTTTAAAAATTTCACTTTTTTTAAAATTCTCTCTCTATCCTCTCTCCACTAGTTTTTTTATAAACTTGGTCCCAAGATTTTGATACAGGTTTATAAAAAAAACTATAAACCCCACCTGTGCAGTGGGAGAGGGGTTTATATTGAAAGGTTTATAGCATAAATTGCATGCTATAAACCTCCCACTGCAGATGCCCTAATAATCAAGATCTCCCTACATACGACGACAGCCAAGGACTTAATAGTGTCAATTGAGCTTCCAAGGACACTTCTACCAGACCACCTCGAGAGGGACTTATAAGATTTTTGGAGCCCCCTTAGCCTCCCTGTAAAGGTCAAAATCAGAAGACCATGGGAGAGATAGCTTAGTTGCTGAGGTTCCTTATAGGTTGTCTAACTTTTCTTCCCAAGTTATTTTGACGCAGCTGCTTATGACATTTTCTCCTCTGGATAAGTAAAATGGAACTCAATAGTAGTTGTATGAAATAAATCGAAGTTGCAGGCAATTACCTACAGGTTTCTTGAGCACAATCGCTAGAGGACTCAACCAATAATAGTGAAGGAGGTCCTAATCGATAACGACATTGACATCAAAGAGCCAACCTTAGAGGACCTCGGAGATCTCACGGAAGGTCTCCTCTTCTTTTCACAAACCTAAATTAAACATAGGAGGGAAATTCTCATCCCAAAGGATGAGAAAATGAGAAGGGCAGGGCAGGATGAGCAAAAAGGAAAAACACTTTCCAATGCTTATTCAAGGATGGATAAACCCCTAAAAACTAAAAATTAAGTCGAGCAGCAATGTAAAACAACCTAGCCTCAGCCCTTTTCAAGTAAAATAAATAATGAAAGATGTAAGGGTATGAGGAAGGCCTAAATGTCGAAATACAATCAGTGCCCTAGTTAGGAGACAAAAAGAGTTGGGAGCTAATTGACTCAAAGAAATACCAAAGTAGGCAGCGACTTATTGAAAGAAAGGAGAGATGGGGAAGTGTAAGTCACTCTCCAACTGAGCTTAAAAATGGGTGATAGCTCCCTAGCAAAGGTGGATGAGATTGGTCACTCAACCTAGGAAGTATCATCTCAAAATTCGAAAGGATCCTGTATCCCTCCTAGATCAATACTACAACATCCACAAGCAACAAGTCCTCCAGGTTTTCATACCAAGGCCTCTTAGCTGGCTTTAAAATGAGTTCATTAGGAGCCACCTCAATAGCCCCTGACGACTCATTCCTGAACCCATCAGGGGAACAAGAAGGCTTAAGCCTAGAAGACATCTAAAGATTAGGAGTGAAGCACTTATAGAAGCAAGAAGAATTACTAACCTAGACCACCAGGTGAATGTTTAGCCTTTACACCATCTAACAATGCAGAAAAATCTCAAGAAGATCAAGCGATTAAATAGGTGTAAAGAAACCTCAGGAAAAGTAATCATCACAGCCAACTTGAAATATGATGGATATTAAATATTACACGGTGATTCGCCTAACCATGGTAGCAAATTTAAAATTACGAGTGGCATTTTTAAAATTACAGGCTAAGTGAATTGATCTCATTCTCTTGTAGCTTGGATATTAGAAACATCTTCTTTCAGCGGCTTATTTTTACAACTCGGTCTTTTTCCCACTAGAGCTACCCAAGTAAGAGCAACTCCAATCGTTAGAGCTCTAAATGAGGTTTTTTGTAATTTTCAATATGCCACATCAAAAGCATAAAAACCTACTATTCTCTCCACAATAATTAAAAAAAAAACCTACAAATCTCAAACCTCATTGTTAATTAATTACTAGCCACACCCACATGTTTAATTTCGAGAGAAAAAAACAGTTTTGAATTTTCATTAGTGCTCTTAAACTAAAAACCTCAAACCTCATGCCCACAATTGTTTGAACTTTTTTGTTCAGTTTTTTGGTTTCACAGACCTTTCCCAAAACCTTGCATTGAAGATGCCCTAAGTCACCCCATCAATAACTAACCTATGTGGCTTGACTCTGCCTCCTTTGGAATCAACAGTGCCCTACTGACCTAACTATCTAAATCGAGTCTTATACACCTCAACTCAACTAGAAGGGAGACTAGTGATATCGTAGGATATTAATCTACCCCTAATCAAACATGATATGCTTATGCACCTTACTCCAAAAAGAGTGGGCTATTCTGACATGACCCCCTCCAGGAAACCTCCGGTTATACTAAGGACGAGTTTAGTACAATGACCTACTCAAAGTTGAACTCCCAAACTCTGTGGCCATCTAGGTTTCTTAATCTCTCCCTCTAGTTTGGCCTCCCAAACTCTCCATCCAGCTCAATCTATTATTGTTCAAAAACGATCTCAGGTTAACATAGCTCACAACAAGGGCCTCTCTATGATCACCATACCTAACTAACAATGGTTAAGCAGTTAACACAACCATAATTAATGGCAATTAAACTAAGAAACGGCTAAAACAGTCAGCACAAACCCTATTTTCCTAGAGATCATGGTCATACAATCTTGATAGATTTCTCACTTCTCTCACACCTATACATACTTAGATGTGGCCATTATCCACAAGTTCAGAATATCTTCTCACAATTTCTAATTTGCTTTCACTTCCACTATGCCCTAGTAACTTAAGTATTGAAAGGGGCTGTGTCAAACAACTCCTATGCCCATTGACATCTATCTATTTTGCACAAGTCGAGCCACACTGTCCAAGTCGGACTGCAAGGTGAGAGTCTGACAACATCCCCACCTTGGCATTCACCTCACAAGAGAGTTTTGCATCATCGTTGCCACCTCAACATCCACCTCAACTCATTTCTGTCGCATCACACTATATGCAAAAAAAGATTATACTATGAACAATTGATGTGCTCAAAGGTGGAAAATGACTACATAATATTGTATTTTAGCTAGAATTTAGGAATTATCTAATTTATTCTTCAACCATTGTTCTTAGGAACACAAATGAAGTTCTCAGCCCCCATGAGTGTGGTGCAATATTAAAGCACTCAAAGGAACTATAAAAAGAACTAAGGTTCAAATCTCAAAAGAGATGAATGTTTTGGAGGTCAGTTTTTGAGTATACATAAGTTGTCCTCTAGATTTAACTAGTAGGTGAACTGGGAGGAAGGACGTCTATCTCCAGGATTAGTTGGGCAAAACTCGAACACCTAGATTACCAAAAAAGAAAACAAATGTAAGTTCTCAATTTTCATGAAAATTTACTAAAGATTAGTTGTTTGCAGCTTTCAATACATTAGATTTTATGGATAGTTCTACTAAAGATGAGCTGATTGCAAAGCACCTTCTTTATTGCATATACTCATTTTTATCAAGTTCGCATGAAGGTGGATAAATTGCAAATCGACCAAGCTCAGTAATATCAAGAATTCATCTACAGAATTTTATCATCAAAATGATTTGAAGTGTTATCCAAGAGTCATCAAACATTCACTCATCTTCTCGTCACTTTGCATCAGTATGCTTTCATCTCCCAAAGAAGCATGAAGGACTTATGCCCTCCTCAAAAGGTAGTATGTGGTGTGTTAAAAAAATTCTCTCTTCAAGACTGATTTTGAGAAAGCATTTGACATGGTGAAATTGAAGATTTCTCATGCATATGCTCTGCCTGACCAGACTTCCAACCACATGGGTGGGTTGAATGGAAGCCACTGTAACATTAACAGCTCAGCAGTCATAAATGGAAAAATGCCATCATAATTTCCATGAGACAAGGACTTTGTCAACATAACCCCCTTTACCCCAAGTTTATCATTCTTCTAAGATTCTCTGCACAGCTTGGAATATGGAATTGCATCATTCAGGGAATCTAATGAGCTCCACAACCCAACTATCATCCAGTTCATTGATGATATCATGTATCCAGAAAGGTTGAACCAGCCTAAGTGGAACCTAAGGACGTCTTTGCCAGATGCCATCTCTGCTCTTGTCTATATAAATCTTCAATCTCTTATGGAATAAAACTGCAAAGCAGCTTGATCCAAACATAAATTGGTTGACTTATTAATCAGGTATATGAAACTTTAGTTGGATGGTGGCTGAGGCAAAGTGGGAATGACATTGGATTACATGGTGCATTATCAAGCTTGCATATATTTCATTTCCATTGGGTTACTAACGAAGTTCATATCATAAGTCCGTGGGCATTGCATGAAAACACATACCATACAACACAAAATATCACCTTCTATTTATATTAGAAAAGATTGCTTCATTTTTGCATATAATGGGTGTTCTATAACATAATTATTAATAAATTTAGCAGGACAACCTGACAAATTACCTTTTGACCAAAAAAAAGAGGAATCAACCAAACCTAGGAAACAGAAACTTCAAGGTTCGAGATATGTAGACCATTCTAAAATTGGAAATATTTTAGCTTCCTTTAAAATTGACAGATAAAGGACCACTAGCTTTTCTGTCCTGCCACCAGTTACGATGTTGCGATTACAAATACATGGAAGCAACAAAACCAATATTCAATTTTAAATCTAAAATGGGTATACCTAGTTCAGTATGGCATTGCTGCAGTTAGCATGAAATGATACTATACTACTGAGAAGTTTAAATAGGAAATTTTCATTTTACTGAGACTAATTAGTCAAAAATGGTTTCACTTGATCACTTTCTAACCAAAGACCATATTTTGATTCAAATCCATGGTTTCTCTTTAGAAGCGAATGTTTCCTTCCTGATTCTAAATCTAATATGTTATTGCTACTGCTTTTCCTAGCTATATAGCAAGCAGAAGAATATTTTTTGATGTTGATGTTAGATTTTTTCTTTCTTCAACAAAAAATAGCAATTTGATAATAACACATTAGTTGAAGAACAAGTAGCATTTACGTAGCTTGGAATAATAATATAATATTGTTAGTTAAAGAAAGACAAATTACATCTTTTATCATTGATACAAGATAAACATTCTCGAGTCTACCTTAAAGTTCCCGCATAACAATAATCTTAAATGAATTCATCTTATCTATTTGAATTAAGAAAGGGAATTATTTCATTTAGGAGCTTTTAGTAATTAATCATGAAGGAGAACTGTAAAGTATACGTTTGTGTAATGCAATTCAAACAGGCTGGTAAATAATAATTCTCTAAAATAATTCAGTTTATAATTCATGAATTCAGAGAGATCAAACTTATAAGCATCAAATAAACTAAAATTTGCCTTCAATTATTGCAAAAATGTAGGTAAAATTGCACCTTGACTCCTGGGTTGGAATCCAACTCCAGTATCGTCGGTCCTCGATCCCAGTAATGGCCATAGCCTTTGCAGAAACAGACAGACACACCCCGCCAGTGACTGTGTCCAGCCAGAGAACCTACGGAGTTAGGGCAGGCCACCGTCACGGCGCAGGATATGCCATCACGAAGGTATGTGGCGGAAAATGACACCGTACCTTGTATAGGTCATCGAAGGGTACGGGACGCGAGAGGAAGGCGAATATGTCCTTCTTCTTCGACAGGAGGGAAGCACCGGGCGGAAGGAGAGACAACAGCTGGGAGTAGGTGGGGGGCAATTTGAGCTCCCACACGGAGTCGGAGGAGGCGGCACCGCGGAACGCACGGTTTAGGCGCGCCAGATTGCAGATCTCGGGCGGGGTGAGGTAAGTGAACACGCAAGCCACACAGCTCTCAGGGATGTCCCCGAGGCCTGGGCCGCCAGATCCATCGCCGACGTCCACCGATAAATTGGAGAGCGAAGCGCCCATATCCGCCACTAGCCTTTCCAGAAATAGCCACAAGGAACCGACCCGTCCTTCGCCGCACCCCTCCGCCCACCGCAAGGTGGGATGGAGTGAAGCGAGGAGACCGAGATAGAAAGAGGGTGCTTGGTTGGCGAGAGAGGATGAGATGGATTGGGTTTGGCCACTGGGAAGGAGGCAGAGGATGGAGAGACCTGTTGCGCAGGCCGAGCGAGTGTTTCTTCTGAAGAAGGGCGGCGACGTCCTCGTCCTCGTCCCCGTCCCTCCTTGCTCCTCTGACGACTGGCGAAGGAGGGAACGGTCGTTGGGATGCCACCGTAAAAAGAAGAATAATGTGGATGTGGATGGAACCGACGTGAACGCACGCAGCCGGTTCGGCCGGCTGGCGCCTAAATCTTACCGTTTGTTATCGAACCGTAGATAAGTTTCTAAACTACTTAACTAATGTATAATCCTCGTTCTCAGATTAATTCGACGGGTAAAAAAAATAATAGAATTGATATTTTTTTATTCAAAAATTCCATCAGCCAATTTTAATCGCAATCAACTAATAGATCTAGAGATCTCGAAATGATATAAAATTAATTTATATATATTCATCTAGTTCTCGCGATTATAAAAATAATATCAAATATTAATTTGATCAAATATATCAAAAGCAGTGATTTTTTAAATATAAATTAATTTTTTAAATATATTTATGTTAAAAAATTACTACTCTCAATATCTTAGATCAAATTTATGGATTTTTTGAATAGAAAGAAATCAATTTTTCGAATAGAAAAAAATCAATTCGATTGGAAAAAAAATAATCGATTGATTTGTTATAGTCGAATCAATTTCTTTCTATTCGAAAAATCCATCAACCGATTTCAATAAAAATCAACTGATAGACCTAGAGACCTCAAAATAACATGAAACTTATTTCTATATGTTCGTTTAGTTCTCATAATTGCAAAAATATTATCCAACATCAATTTTACCAAATATATTAAGAACAGTAATTTTTTAAACATGAATTAGTTTTTCAAACACATTCATATTTAAAAAATTATTGTCATCAATATCTTAGGTCAAATTGATATTTGATAGTAATTTTATAATTAGGAGAACTAGACGAATACATAAGAACTGGGTTCATGTCATTTGGAGGTCTCTAGGTCCATATGCAGTTTTTGTCCAAAACTAGCTGATGGACCTAGAGAACTCAGAATGACATGAAATCAATGTCTATGTATTCATCTAGTTCTCCTGATTATAAAAATACTATCAAACATCAATTTGACGTAATATATTGAGAATAGTAATTTTTTTAAAACTATGACCAAATGAATCTAAATATAATCAATTTAGGTTCATTCGGCCAAAATTAGTTGATAGACCTAAAGAGCTTGGAATGAAGTGAAACCAAATCCTATGAGTTCTTCTAGTTCTTACGATTATATTCATACCCTTAAACATCAATTCAACTCAATATATTGAGAGCAGTGATTTTTTAAACATGAATATATTCAAAAAATTAATTTGTGTTCAAAAAATCACTGCTCTCAATATATTATGTCAAATTAATGTTTGATGACATTTTTTACAATCAGGAGAACTAGACGAAGACATAGGAATTGATTTCATGTCATTTCAAGATCTTTAGGTCCATCAGCCGATTTCAACAAAAATCAACTGATGACCTAGAGACCTCGAAATGACATGAAACTATCTTCTATGTGTTTGTCTAATTCTCCTGCTAGTAAAAATGCTATAAACATCAATTTAATCTAATTTATTGAGTGCGGTGATTTTTTTAACCTTCTCTAACTAACTTTTGAAATATTGATGAAAATAATGATATTGTTATTGAATGAGATTCTAGTTTACGTAATTCGATATAGAGTTATTCACTTGAGAAAAAGAGATGAATTAAGCGTGCTTATTTGATTGTCAGTCATTATCAAGTAATCTCAGATAAGTCTCCTAAATATGTTGACAAAAATTAAAGAAAGTTTTTACCTATTTGATATAAGTTATTTCCTGATTAGTTAGAATATTCTCTGGCAAAAAATGTGGCTTATTGTCTTCCATCTTTTCTTTTTGTTAAGCCAAACACACATTTTAGGTCAAATGCATTTATTGTTGATGAATTTCAATCTAAGAAAAAAAGTAAATGATGGTAAAAATTATATATTCTTTATTCACGAAGGGATTGGTCCTAATGCTTCACACAAAAAGACTGTGAATTTAAAAAGTTCTCATGATTTGATGAACTCATTATAACATATTGATAATATTATGGACAAACAATCTTTGGAGTTAGTTGTAAAAAACCATTTATGACTTAAAGTTTCAATTGATGCTTCAAAGTTATGTGTATTCCAAAGTTTAGGTTTTAGAGCTTATGATGAATCTTAGGACTCACATAATCGTGATAATTTTATAGAAATTATAAACTACAGAGCTTATTATGACGATGATTTGAGATCTATTATTTTGGGAAATATACCTCAAAATGCTTCTTATACTTCTCAAATTCAAAAGGAGATTTTATCACTCTATACAAGTAGAATTCAAAGTTTCAACACAGAAGAAATTGGTAATGTCAAGTATCATCTTAATCTGGATGAATCTTGAAATGAGTCAAAATAGAGCAAATGACTATTGTTTTAAGATTTGTTCATAAAGAGAGCTTTATTATAGAAAGATTGTTTGATATTATCCATGTGAAAGAAACAAAATAATCTACTTTAAAAAGGGAATTTATAATTGTTATGATGTATACTAAAAGCTTAGTTTTTGGTATAAATATTTATCTAGAAATAAGAATCACATTGGTCAAATGTCTACATTTATGATAAATGTAGTTGTTCAATTAATTTATATTGTAGATAACATGGTGTGTGGTGTCACACACAGAGGATCATGTTATCAGTACCTTATAAATTATAAACAGTAGCTCACGGCCAAGATGGAAAGGAACAAACCATTAGAAGGTCGTAGTGTTTAGGTATTAGTTTATCTTAACTATATAATTACACTAGTACACTTAGAGTGTATTGAGTAGGACCATTAGAGGTCGTTTCTTTTTATACTGACTTTATAAAGGAACAAAGACCTCAGTTATTATGGAAGTGTGTGCTCTTAATCCTAATATAATAACAAGCACATATATTTGATATTTATTTCTTTAATTCATCAATGGGTGAGATTTAGTTCGATAAATCAATAAGCCCGATAAGTTGGGAAATGATATCACTTATAGTGTGTGTTGTTGATTATAGAAGGAAATTGTGTCCTAGTGATCTAGGTTGATAATGTCCCCAAGAGGAGCTCATAAGGATTATCATGTTAAACTCTGCAGGTGGACTTAGTCCGACATGAAGACAAGGTTGAGTGGTACTACTCTTGGAACTAGATATTAATTAAGTGAGTTGTCAGTAACTCGTTTAATTAATGGACATTTGATATCTTAAACACAGGGAGACTAACACACTCATAATAAGAAGGAGCCCAAAATGTAATTTGGGATTGGTGCGGTAGTTCAATAATAGTTCTTTAGTGGAATGAATTATTATTGATGAAATTAAGTTATGTGTTCGAGGCGAACACGGGATGCTTAATTCATCGAGAGACCAAAACCAATTCCTCCTCTCGGTCCCTATCGTAGCCTCTTAATTATAGAGTACTATACCCACCTATACCCACCTTCTTACCCATCCTATAGGGGTCGGCCAAGCTAGCTTGGAGTCCAAGCTAGGGTCGGCCAAAGACATGGTTCATGGGTTCATGAGGTGGCCGGCCCTAGCTTGAACCCAAGCTTATGTGGTCGACCCTATTAAAATAAAAGTACTTTTATTTTTAAAATTTTTTTTATGTGGATTCCATGGTTTTAAAAGAGAGTTTAAAATTTAAATCTTTTCTTCTATAGCTTTCTACAAAAGATTAAGAAAAGATTTAAAATCTTTCCTTATTTTTAGATTGAAAGGTAGATTTTAATTTTGAGAAAACTTTCCTTTTTTAACCATGATCATGATTTAAAAGAGAGTTTAAAAATTAAATATTCTCTTTTATTAGTTTCTACAAAAGATTAAGAAAAGATTTGATATCTTTCCTTATTTGTAGATTAAAAGGAGATTTTAATTTTTAGAGATAACTTTCCTTTTTGGAAATCATTCACATGTTTAAAAGAAAGATTTTAATTTATAAAATTTTCTTTTAT
The DNA here is from genome assembly GCF_018446385.1 of Zingiber officinale. Taxonomy (NCBI): domain Eukaryota; kingdom Viridiplantae; phylum Streptophyta; class Magnoliopsida; order Zingiberales; family Zingiberaceae; genus Zingiber; species Zingiber officinale. The sequence goes on from NC_055988.1 coordinate 115,430,237, forward strand.
AATCCACCATGAAGGGAAAAATTATTGGAGAAATTTTTTATAAATTTCCGGAGACAAATTAGGAAGTTTTAATTCTTATAATTAAAACTCTCCTTGTTTATAGCTTATAGATATGGCCGACCATGTAATGTGAGAAGAGGAAATTATTTTTAATTAAATAAATTTTCCTTTTCATGGCAAAAGAATTAAGGAAGTTTTTATTTAAATTTCCTTATTTGCCAAGACCAAGGAATATAAAAGAGGGGATAGAGGTGTCTTCATGGGGGATAACCTCTATTCTATTTTTCTCCTCTCTTTTTCTTCTTGGGTGTGGTCGGCCCCTCCTCTTTCTCTCTTCCCTTTCTTGTGGCCGAAACCTCTTCATTGGTGGAGTTGCTTTGGTGGTCGGATCAAGCAAGGAGAAGAAGGAGAGAAAGGAATTCTAGTCTCTAGCATCCCTTGGAGCATTGGTGGTGGTCGAACCTCTCCATCAAGAAGGACTCTTGGTGGTCAAAACCTAGAAGGAAGAAGGTGTTTGGTGGTTCTCATCTCAGAAGATAGTTGTCCACACAACGTCCGAGGTTAGAAGAGGAATAGTGTAGAAGATCAAGGGGTCATTAAAGTTTACAAAAAAGGTATTACTAGTATTTATTTTCCGCATCATGCTAGTTTATTTTTTTGTAAGAATTCCAAACACAAGAGGCATTAGATCTAGTTTTTCGAATTAGTTTTTCGAGTTTGTGTTTTCTTCTTTTTCGAATTTGTGATTCGATTGTTCTTTTTTGGTTAACCTAGAGTTATTTAAGGAAATTAAATATTAGCTTTCCTTAAAAGGCTTTGTCTAGGTGGTGGTGGTTGCTCCCATATCCAAGAAGGTCATGTGCCTCACCATGCAATCCTGGAAGCCAATTTTGGAAATTAATATTTAATGGAATTAATAACATAGGTAGATTTGAATCAATAGTGTTAAGTTCCACTTGCGATTCAAATCTAAACCATTAAGAACAGATAAGTTAAATTTGGAATCAATGATGTGAAGTTCCGTCTGTGATTCCTAATTTAACTTCTAAAGAACACAATAGGTTATTTAAGGAAAGGTTCAACACTTGTACAAAAATTTTTGTATAGTAGAACCGGTACGTTTTCCTAGGATTAACCAACAATAATATCCTATCTCACAATAATCTTCTCGTACAAAATATTCGAAGATAAGGCTGCGATGGCGCAAGTACTATGCAAGGAGAATGGAATGATTTGCAAGCTCTCTTTTGAATGAATGACCATATGCATATTATGTTTATTGCTTTGCACATCGTCTAACATTGACATTGGTAGGAACAGCCTGAAGTGTTTTTCTTATTAAACATTTCTTTGCACACTTGATTGTTATAGTGAATTTAATGGATTCTTCTTCCAAACGTCATGATCAATTGTGAATTGCTCATGTTACTCAAATTGTAGAATTGATCACTAATGAGCTTGAATCCGGAAGAGGAAAAAAAAAATCAAATATGGGTATTACAATGTTAAGGAGAAACACGATGGAGCTCTCACTTGAGGGCATTTTGTAGTTTACTTATTTTATTTGATCTCATTCTACTTGTTTTAAGTGATATTATCAATGATAAAAAGAGTTTATCTGGTAGAGCAACAATTGATGAAACTTATAATGTAATGTTATCATTTGAATTTATGTTTATATTGCATTTTGTTCTTGAGTTGTTAGAAATGACCAATGATCTTTTTCAAATTCTATAGTGAAAGATGTTGTAAAATCTTATGTCACATGTGTAGGACCGTTGCGGCCGGCTAGGAGAGGGTTGTTGGATAGTCCTGTAGAATAAAACAAAACAACCCTTCCTTGAACTCTTTAAGCTAACACTTGTATATAGAAAGTAAGCCGATAAATTAAAAGCATAAAGAAAAATCGAGGCACAAAGATTTACTTGGTTACAACCGATGTGGTTGTTAATCCAAGGAAGATTAAACTCACTAAAAACTCCTTCAGACGAAGAAGCCTCGTACAACGTTGAAGCGCAGAAAACAGAAGCTCAACTCTAGACTAAAGCTTACAAGCGTTGGAATCACAATTCAGAGTTCGTTATTAAAGCTTCTAGACCAAGGCTATATTTATAGCCTTGGTCGGGGCGCCTGGAAGGGTTCCGGGCGCCCTGGGGGGATAAAATTTATCCCCCAACGTTCAGATCGAGTCAAAACTCGATCTGGTCAATTTTACTGCTCAGGGTGCCCTGGAGGGTTCCAGGCGCCCCGGAGGGCTCCGGGCGCCCCGGACTGCTTTGGGCGCCCCGGAGCCCAAAGTCAACAGTTGTTGACTTTTTCGTCCAGGACTTCTTCTCTGGTTCAGTCCCGCCTCGGTCCGGTTCTTTCGCTCCGGATCTGCTTACTTGGGTGATCTCTGCCATCCGGAATAGGGCTCACCCGAACCCAACTTCCGGTCTTCTCGAGCGTGCTTCCCTCCGGCTTCTCGTCCCTCGGAATTGCCGCGTGCTTCCTTCTCGTTCGCCAGCGTACTCATCCGCAGTCTTCGTCCCTCGGTCATCGACCTTCTCGCTAGCTGCGTCTCTTGCTCCCTAAGCAATCTTCCGCTCTGGCTTTCGTCCCTTGGAACCATCGTGCGCTTCCTTCTCGTCCGCCGGTGTACTCTTCCGCAGCGTCTCGTCCCTCAGACGCACAGCGTGCCGTCCTTCTCGCTAGCTGCGTCTTCCGCTCGACTACCTGTACTCCTAAGCTCCTGCACACTTAGACACAAGGTTAGAAACAACGCAGGACCTAACTTAACTTGTTGATCACACCAAAACAACCTTGGGGTTCCAACAATCTCCCCCTTTTTGGTGTGATCAACCCAAGTTAAGCTAGGGTTACAAATAGACATAGAATAAAAACAATTTATTGCAATAACATGCAACATGATAGAAAAAATTGAATTTCAAATATTTTAAATTTTAATTTTCAATTTTCTACCTCCCCATAGACTTATACTTTCCCTTCTCCCCCTTTGATCACAATAAAAATGGGGTTTCAAGAAAAACAATTTAAGGGTTTGACACTTAGAAAAATTATAGAAATCTATTTCAATGTTTTTTTTTTTGGAGAAAAAAATATTTCCAAGTTAAAGAAAAAAATTTCTAAGTCAAAGAATCACATTTGAAAAATTTCTAACTTTTCACCAAAAAATAAATCTTTCTAAGCCCAAAAATTTATGCAAGAAAATTTAAGAAAATTGATAGCATTAAAAAAAATTTCTATGCATTTATTTATTTATTTTATACTGATACTTATATCAGCAAGTTTTAAATTTCCATTTCAATTTTTCATAACTTCTCAAATTACACTTTTTCAAATTTAAAGCCACAGATATTAAACATGCAATAATTTGTATCATGTTAATTTCTATTATTTTTTGAATTTCAACTTCACAAAAATATTCAAATAGCATAGATTCTAACTTGATAAAATTTTTCGACAATATAAAAAATTCTTTCGGCAATGTGTAAAATTCGTTTGAAAGAATATTTTGTAATTTGCAAGAATTTTTTAACAACAAAAATTCTAATTTATAGGAATCTATTAATAATAGATTTCTTAATCCGAAAAACTTTTTCGATGACTCAATTTTTAATTCGCAAAACTTTTTCGAGAAGGTAATTTGTAATTCGAAAAAATATTCGAAGAAAGTTTTCGACAATTTTTCTGATTTGCAAAATTCTTTTGACAAAATAATTTGTGATTCGTAAGAATCTTTTGTCAAAGCATTTTGCGATTCGAAGAATTCTTTCGATGAGTTAATTACTTGTTCAGAAGGTGGAGACCATACCTGACTTACATTGTCAGTAGTTGATTCTCCCCCTATCGAGTTGTTTTCTTCCGAAGTCTCTCCCCCTTCATCGATGCTCATCTGGGATGAGCTTGTAGCTTCGGGATGTACTTCGACTGTTGGGGTTGTCTCGGTAATTTCTTCTGTCTCGGATTCTTCTGATGATGGCTCGATGTCTATTGAGGGGACGACTTCAACTGGTTCTTCGTAGAGTTTTAAGAACTTTTCCCAAAGTTCTTTTGCACTTTTATATTCGCCAACTCTATCAAAATCTTTATTTGGTATGGCGGTTAGAATGTGAAACTCTGCCCGACCGTTTGCCATAAACTCGTCGCGTTGCTTCTCGTTCCAGAGGCGTATGTCGATCTTTTCTCCGTTTGCTTTCTTTGGTGCTTCATAACCATATTTCATTATTAAAGAAATACCAATATCAGAGTTAAGAAATACCTTCATTTGTTGCTTCCAAGAAGCAAGCTCCCCCTTGAATGTTGGTGGTGGGTATTCGCTAGCTCCAGCCATCGTTTTGTTACTTCAGACGGCGGTTAGTCCTTCTGAGGCGTCTCGGCTCTGAAACCAGTTGTAGGACCATTGCGGCCGGCTAGGAGGGGGTTGTTGGATAGTCCTGTAGAATAAAACAAAACAACCCTTCCTCGAACTCTTTAAGCTAACACTTGTATATAGAAAGTAAGCCGATAAATTAAAAGCATAAAGAAAAAGCGAGGCACAAAGATTTACTTGGTTACAACCGATGTGGTTGTTAATCCAAGGAAGATTAAGCTCACTAAAAACTCCTTCAGGCGGAGAAGTCTCGTACAACGTTGAAGCACAGAAAACAGAAGCTCAACTCTAGACTAAAGCTTACAAGCATTGGAATCACAATTCAGAGTTCGTTATTAAAGCTTCTGGACCAAGGCTATATTTATAGCCTTGGTCGGGGCGCCTGGAAGGGTTCCGGGCGCCTTGGGGGGATAAAATTTATCCCCCAACGTTCAGATCGAGTCAAAACTCGATCTGGTCAATTTTACTGCTCAGGGCGCCCTGGAGGGTTCCAGGCGCCCCGGAGGGCTCCGGGCGCCCCGGACTGCTTCGGGCGCCCCGGAGCCCAAAGTCAACAATTGTTGACTTTTTCGTCCGGGACTTCTTCTCTGGTTCAGTCCCGCCTTGGTCCGGTTCTTTCACTCCGGATCTGCTTACTTGGGTGATCTCTGCCATCCGGAATAGGGCTCACCCGAACCCAACTTCCGGTCTTCTTGAGCATGCTTCCCTCCGGCTTCTTGTCCCTCAGAATTGCCGCGTGTTTCCTTCTCGTTCGCCAGCGTACTCATCCGCAGTCTTCGTCCCTCGGTCGTCGACCTTCTCGCTAGCTGTGTCTCTTGCTCCCTGAGCATTCTTCCGCTCTGGCTTTCGTCCCTCGGAACCATCGTGCGCTTCCTTCTCGTCCGCCGGTGTACTCTTCCGCAGCGCCTCGTCCCTCGGACGCATAGCGTGCCGTCCTTCTCGCTAGCTGCGTCTTCCGCTCGACTACCTGTGCTCCTAAGCTCCTGCACACTTAGACACAAGGTTAGAAACAACGCAGGACCTAACTTAACTTGTTAATCACACCAAAACAACCTTGGGGTTCCAACAACATGGATTCTAAAAGTTGAATAAGAATTCAAAGAGGAAATACAACAACAAAAGCATGGATTTAGTTTCTACGAATCATGGCATAACAAGAATAAAAATTGTAAAACAATAACTTAGAACCTGATTACAACGAAAGTGTCATTGTTGTAGCATTGTCTGGAAGATCCTGAGGAAAATGAAGAAGCGGAAGCAAACGAGGAAAATCTTCCAAGGGGCTTAGAGGTGACGGTGTCGAAAAATTTCTTGTCAATGAGAAGCAAGAAACTAAGTCGAGATTATCCTAAATCCTTAGAGGCCTCCCCTTTATATAAGAATCTAATCAGTTATCAGCTCATACATAATAATGGATTGGACTAAAGGGTTCTACACATTGAACCCACAAATAATAAGTCAAAACTCAATAACCTTAAGTTAGATCACTTAATGGGTTTTGGTATCGCAAGTTTCTTAAATCATATATGAGGTCACCTTAAGGGACATTAAATCAAACAATCTCCCACTTGGGTTATATATGATTACAATCAACGCACGAATATAACTTCAGTTGATATCATACATTATGAGTACAAGATACTTCTTGTAACAATCTGGTACATTAATTTCATTGGTATAGGATTAAAGAGGTCATAATTACTATATATGATAGTAACAAATCTCAAAAGTAATCACAGTACCAATGTCATTAACGACATAGATCAAGATATGAATGTGTAGAAAAAAATTACATAAAAAATGATCAATATATGTCAATTTTCAACTGGTCCTAACATGACCTCAAAAGAGATAAAATCATATTTGTAAATACTTTATGCTAAACTATAAGAATAAGGCGGCGTTTGGTTTAGAGGTTTGGGAATGAGAGAATGGATTCATTCCCAAACCTTGTGTTTGGTTGATGGGAATGGAATCAAGATTTTGGAATGAAACCCAAAAATTTGGATATGGATGAAACTCATCCCCTCCCTTGGGTTTTAATGGAATGGGAATAAGAATTACGTTTGGACGAAAATACCCTAAGTATATTTGTTCAATTTTTCTTTCATTTCACTCTCTCTCCTTGTTTTCTCTCATCATACTTTCTCTCTCCTCATTCTATCATCACATTTTCTCTCTCAACATACTTTCTTTCTCCTCATTCTCTCTCATCACACATTCTCTACCATTTTCTCTCTATATTCTCTCTCATCACACACACTCTCTCATTATTTTCTCTCTCTTCATTCTCTCCTCATTTTTTCATCATACTTTCTATCTCCTCAATCTCTCTTATCATACTCTCTCTCCATATTTCCTCTCATCATACTTTCTCTCTCTTCATTCTCTTCCATCACACTCTCTCTCCTTATTCTCTCTCATCACAATACCATTTTCTCTTTGTATTCTCTCTCTCATCACACACTCTCTCATTATTTTCTCTCTCTTCATTCTCTCCTTATTTTTTTCATTATACTTTCTCTCTCCTCAATCTCTCTTACCATACTCTCTCTCCATATTTTCTCTCATCACACTTTCTCTCTCTTCATTCTCTTCCATCACACTCTCTCTCCTCATTTTCTCTCATCACACTTTCCCTCTCTTTATTTTTTCCCATCATACTTTCTCTCCTCAATCTCTCATTTTCTCTCATCACACTTTCTCTCTTCATTTTTTCCTATCACTTTTTCTCTCTCAGCAGACTTTCTCTCTCATCATATTTTTTCTCTTCTCAATCTCTCCTATCACGCTCTCTCTCCTCATTTTCTTTCATCACACTTTCCCTCTCTTCATTTTTTCCATCAAACTTTCTCTCTCATCATACTTTCTCTCTCATCATTTTCTCTCATCATTCTCTCTCATCATATGTTTCTCTTACATTCAACTTTCTCTTCCATCTAATTTTTTCTCTTATTTTCCTCTAAGGGTAAAAAAGAAAATTTAGGTTCATTCCAATTGAAAATATTTAACTAACCAAATATTATTTTTAAAAATGATACCCAAGCTCATACCTATTTTCATTCCATAATACTGTGATACTCATTCTCATTCCGATTCCTAGGAGACAACCAAATTGCACCTAAATCATGATCTAAACTTTATGATTCGAAAAGGAATTTATATATCATATTTACAAACACCAAATACTAAATAGTTATAGTAAATCATGACATATTTTATTCAGAGTATTAAACAAACAAAATATCCATGAATGTTTTAAACTTTAAGTATATACAATAATCAAAATAAATATTTATCTTTATTAATCATCATAGAACAATAAAATAAACACAGACTCATACTAGATGAGTTCTTCTTCCATAAGAAGGACTCTCAAATCGACAACATACGCATGAAACATCTTAGACATTAAGCCTTTAGTGAGTGGATCGCCAACATGGAATCTGTGCTCATGTTCTCTATCATGACCTAATGACTCTGAACTCTTTATTTAACCACTAGAAACTTGATGTTGATATGTTTAGACTTTGACGAACTACGATTGTTCTTGGCATAAAGTTCTGCGGCTTTATTATCACAGTAGATCCTTAATGGCTTGTCAATGTCATCAATGATCTACAATATTGTGATGGAGTTCCGTAGCCAAATCCTGTGATTGGATACTTCATAGCATGCTACCAACTTTAACTCCATAGTAGAAGTGGCTATACCGTCTGCTTGACGCTCTTCCAATATATATCTCCTCCAACAAGCATGAAAATATAGCCCAAAGTGGACCTCCTGCTATCCAAGCATCCAGTAAAACTAGAGTTTGAATATTCAATCATCTCCAGGTGATCTGATCTCCGTACGTGAGCATATGTCCTTTACTTCTTTGCAAATACCACATTACTCTCTTAACCGCTTTTTAGTGTGACGGTCCTAGGTTACTAACATATCTATCTAACATCCCCACTATAAATATTATATCTAGTCAAGTATAAACTTGTGCATACATGAGGCTTCTCACTGCTGAGACATATGGGAATTGTTTCATCTCCTTTATTTCAAATTTAAGCCATGGACACTATTGGAACAATCCCAATGGTCTATGCGACCATGTGTTTTGGTGTTGGGCAAAGGGTTTAAGTTAGGTTCACCCTTGTATTTGATATGTGTATGTGAGTGTGCAAGTTTGCAGGATACACATATGACTCATCTTGATGGCTTCGGGTCCGGTGAAGGATGGAGCATCCGAGGGATTGTGGACAAGGCAGCAAGGACAAGGGCCGAGGGAAGCGACTTCGAGGCATACGCAAAGGATGACATTGGGGATGAGCCGCAGGCTTGGATGCATCCGAGGAACGAGAGCCAAAGGAAGTAGACTTGAAGGCAAGAGATCAAGCCTACAACGAAGAAGAGTCAAGTGAGTCATAAGGGTGAGGGTCCAAGTGTTGAGAGACTATAATCGGGGTACTAGTCGACTGGTGGAAATAGCAATTACTTCTGTTCACTCGGCTAGTATGGAGCAGTCGACTGGTACTTTCACCAGTCAACTAGTATCGAGCTGTTAGGTTGTAACGGTTGAATCTCCACAGAGGGCAGTCGACTGGCACTTTCACCAATCGATTGGTAAGTGAGCTTTTCCAACCCATGACCTATATAACTAAGGCTTTGGATCTTGGTTAAGGTTGACAAAATTAGTAGTGATTAATCCTATTTAGTAGTCAACAAGTGCTCAAGAGTTCTTTGTAATCCAAGAGGTATTGGTGAGTGTTGTGGTGAGGTTTCTCCACCCATAAGGAGGCTTGAGCTAGTCAAAGTTTACCGGGGACTAATCCATCGACGGATTGAGGGATTGTCCACCTTACGAATAGCCGTGGAGTAAGAGCAACTTATCTCCGAACCACATAAACGAGATTGTTAGCGGTTTGCATTTCTTTCTTAGTCTTTAGCTTGTTTGTTTTGTATTATTCTGCTGCATAAACTAACAAGTGTAGGAAGTTATTAACTTGGGGGCACCGACTATTCAACCTCCCTTCTAGCCGGCCATACAAGATCTCCAATAAGTGGTATCAAAGCGCAGGACACTCACCATTGGACTAATCGCCAAGGAAGCAAAAGATGGCCAACTTGATAGCACCTCCAAAGTTTGAAGGAGGAAGCTTATGGGACATCACGTATTGGATCATGAAGATGGAGGTCTTCTTCGACATGGATTGAGACACCATGATGGTGATCAAGGAGACATTCGAAGTTCCAAAATATAAGAAAGAGAATAAACTCCAACCAAGATATTGGACGGAAGAGTAAACCTCACGATTGGCGGCAAAGTCAAAGATAATATCAATCTTAATAGATATATTGTTGTTTAATGTGATAAGTGGTGTAAGTAAATATGAGAATGCCCATGATTTGTGGAGCAAAGTGAAGATGGTTCTAAGGGAAGAACCTAAACCTACGTAAGAAGAAGAAGAACCCAAGGAGATGGGTTTAATTGCTCAAGTTGAGGAGGAGCAAACGGAAGTTGATCCATGCTCAACATCCAAGGAGGAGAAGGAAGATAAGGTATCATCTACATCCTCAAGGATTGAAGAAGAATCCAAGACAAGTGAAGAAGAAGAAGAAGAGGTCTTGGAAGTCAACTTAGCAAGCATCTCCACCGAAGTCAAGTCAAAGGATCACATTGTGTATTTCGATTGCAATGAGAAGGGACATTACAAGAGTATATGCCCCTTGATCAAGAAGGTAAAACCTAAACCCACTCAAATTATTTTAGATACTAATGTGGGTTGTAGGAATGATGGTGCAAAGAAGAAGAAGTAGAAGAAATGGCATATAGTATGCTTCACGTGTGGGGAGAAGAGACACTACCACACTAAATGCCCTAAGAAGAGGGAGATTAAAAAGCTAGCTCATTTAAAGAAATGGGAGAAGAAAAAGAAAAACTCAAGTCAAGGGGGAGCTTCAAGGGTAAGGGAGGTATACCCTAATTTGAAATGTAATTCAAATATTTATTCTCCCATGCATGCTAGGAATAATTTCCATTATTTATCCATGCAAAATTTTAGATTTAAATATTATGATATGAATAGGGTCAATGTAGATCATAACCCTAGGAAACTTATGCATGATAGACCTAGATAATTTAGATTCTCATTACCCAAGGAGAAGAAGGTAATGGAGAACCTAGGCAAAAATTCTAATAAGAGGAGACATATGCCTAGAAAAATAGGTAGGTCTAGGAATATTCATAGTGGGCATGTTGATTCTAGGTTTAGGAACCTAGAAAGGGAAAATCAAATTTTGAATGCAAAGCTTGATAGTTTAGAGAAAACCCTAGCTAGATTCACAGTTGGATCTAGAGGGTTGAGTATGGTGTTGGGTAATCAAAGACCCAGCAATGATAGATCGAGTTTAGGATACCGATCTAGTGTCTCCAAGGCTAAGGAAAAGTCTTATGCTAGGGTTGCATATGACTATAGCAAGGAGAAGTCAATAAATGGCAAAGGAAAGTCATTTAATGGTAAGAAGAAATTAACCAAAGACAAGGTGTCCAAGGTTAAGTTTGTAGGCTAAGTGTCACCGTAGGTGCACCGATGTAGCCTAGTAATTGTGGATGAGCCACCTAGGGAGGTGGCTAAGGTTAAGAGCTCTAAGAGTCAAGTTGGGACCCATGGTCAATGGATCTCAGGTGGGCATTATTTGGGAATCTAGATTGGGTCATGAAATGTGCCAAAAGATTTGGAAATGGATTTGAGTCTCAACCTTAGGGAATTTGGCACAATTGGGTTGTGTTTCAGGCAAGGAAATATGACATTAGGGTCATATTGCATGATAATTGATTTTGGATGTATAGATGTCATATAAACCAATGCTAGGGATGCATTTTGGTTTAGTTTGAGCAAATACATTAAGAGGAAGTCAAAACTAGGATTTTAGGTCAAGGTTCAATTGAACCATTTAGCTAGTTTTAGGTTTTGAATTTTGTGTCAATATTGGGATTGGTGATAAATATATTTTTTAATATATTTTTTCCAAGTAGACATGGGTAAAAACATACCTCTCCACAAAATTTGAAAATTTTTGGATGTCTGTGAAATTTCTGGCACATTTCTGAAGTTGAGTTTAGAATGCTATTTGGGCTGAAAATAGTGTGTTAGTCGATTGGTAATAGTGTTTATTGAACACAGAATGGTTCTGTGAGTTTATTTCAATAAGGGGAGTCAACTGGTGCTTTTGATAGTTGGCTGATACCAGTCTAAAACTATATTTCAGCATTATTTTTGACCGGGTCAGCTCGTATAGATATATGAGATCCTAGGAGATAAATACACGAGTTTAGGGTCATTCTGGATGATAAGTTTTAACAATTGGGATATTGTTGGAGCTTTTTAATATTAGGCAAAGGGAGAGAAGTAAGGTTTAGTTGGAAAAACCTTAAATGCCTTTGCATGAAATTCCTAGCTCAATAAGGAGCATAGGTGTAGAAGGAGTCTTGTGATAGGTTCTTAAATATCCCTGTGGTAAAATTCCTAGCTCAATAGGGAGCATAGGTGTAGGGAGAGCTTGGGATAGGCTCCAATGCATGTTTACATTTTCTATTTGGCGGTGGAAGTCCAAGTGTGTAACCTTGGCAGCATAAGTCTATTCGACGTTGTAAGTCTAAGTGTGTAGCTTTGGCAGCATAAGTTCATTCGACGGTGTAAGTCCAAGTATGTAGCCTTGGCAACATAAGTTCATTCGGCGATGTAAGTCCAAGTGTGTATCCTTGGCAACGTAAGTTTATTATTTTTAGTATATTGTTTTGTTATTATATTTTTTCTAACTTAAACATATTGTCAAATATCAAAAAAGGGGAGATTGTTGAAACAATCTCAATGCTCCGTGCGACCATGTATTTTGGTGTTTCGGCAAAGGGTTTAAGTTAGGTTTATCTTTGTATTTGATATGTGTATGTGAGTGTGCAAGTTTGCAGAATACATATATGACTCAGCTTGATGGCTTCGGCTCTGGTGAAGGATGGAGCATCCGAGGGACCGTGAACAAGGCAACAAGGACAAGGGCTAAGGGGAGCGACTTCGAGGCATACGTGAAGGATGACATTGGGGATGAGCCACGGGCTTGGATGCATCCGAGGGACGAAAGCCAAAGGAAGTAAGCTTAAAGGCAAGAGGTCAAGGTTGCAACGAAGAAGAGTCAAGTGGGTCATAAGGGTGAGGGTCCAAATGCTGAGAGATTATACTCGGGGTACTAGTGGACTGATAAAAATAGCAGTCGACTGGTACAGTCGACTGGACAGTCGACTAGGAGCGAACATAATACTTTTGTTCACTCAGTCAGTGTGGAGAAGTCGACTGGTACTTTCACCAGTCGACTAGTATCAAGCCGTTGGGTTATAACGGTTGAATTTCCATAGAGGACAGTCGACTGACACTTTCACTAGTTGACTGGTAGGCGGAGTTCTCCAACCTGTGGCCTATATAACCAAGGCTTTAGAGCTTGGTTAAGGTTGACAAAATTAGTGGTGATTAACCCTAATTAGTAATTAATAAATGCTCAAGAGTTTTTTATAACCCAAGAGGTCTTGATGAGTGTTGTGGTGAGGTTTCTCCACCCACACGGAGGCTTGAGCTAGTCGGAGTTTGCCGAGGACTAATCCACCAACGGATTAAGGGATCGTCCACCTTACAGACAACCGTGGAGTAGGAGCAAGTTATCTCCGAACCACGTAAACGAGCTTGTTAGCGGTTTGTATTTCTTTCTTAGTCTTTAGCTTTTTTATTTTGTATTATTTCGCTGTGCAAACTAACAAGTGTAGGAAGCTATTGACTTGGGGGCACCGACTATTCAACCTCCCTTCTAACAGGTCATACAAGATCTCCAATAGACACTTCTATAAACTAAACTTTGTCACCTCTTGAAATAGGTGTGTCTAAGTACCTTTTCAATATAGGTCTATTGTGAAAGTCCAAGAATGTCTCTTGAACAATCATGATAGATTTGTATGCCTAAAACAAAGAATATTTTATTAAGATTTTTCATTTCAAAATTATCAGATAGAAATGACTTGGTTTGATGCAACAGACCCTTATTATTACTCGCAAGCAATATATCGTCCATGTACAATACAAGTATAACAAATTTGCTCCCACTGAACTTGAGATATATGCACCGATCAATGGGGTTCTCCTTAAATCCAAATAAAGTAACCATTTGATCAAATTTTTGATACCACTAACGGATGCCTATTTCAAACCATAAATAGACTTCTTTAATCTACATACTAGGTGCTTTGAGTCCTTAGACTCATAGTTCTCTGGTTGCACCGTATATATATATTCCTCCATGTCTCTATTAAGGAATGCAATCTTTACGGTCATTTGATGTAGCTCCAAATCATAATGAGCTACTAGTGTCATGATTATCCTTAAGGGAGTCTTTCATCGACACTGGTGAGAAAGTCTTATTGTAATCAATGTGTTCTTTCTAAGTGAATCCATTAGCAACAAGATAAGCCTTATACTTTTTGACATTAACCTTTGAATCCCACTTAGTTTTAAATATCCATTTAAACTAACAGACTTCTTACCTTCAGGCAATTCGAAAAGTTTCCAAACATCCTTATTTACCGTAGATTTTAACTTTTCTTACATGACGTTAATCCACCTTTCGGGGTTAAAGCATTATTTGACTTTTTAGAAAGATATAGAATCACTTTCCAACCCTATGTCAAAATCATGCTCTTGGAGATAAACATAATCATGAGAATTTGTAGTTCTCTGTTTCCTTGTGAATCGCCTTAAAGGCACTTGTATTTGAAGTGGTTGACATATTTGCTCATCAATATGAGACAATATCTCAACTTTAGTGGCAGACTCTTTCAATTGCATTGGAGATGTCATGGGAATATCTTGGTTTACTACACTTACTAGATGTGGTTCCTATAAACTATGGATGTTAGGTTCCTTAGTAGATGTATTAAATTCGGGCTTGGTTAGTTACAATTATATTCCTCCTTCCTTATCTTGATAATATTAGGTGTCCATGCTAGGTTCGATTTAAGATGCTAGGACCATAACCATGTTTAGGATTTCTTTTTTTTGTATACGTTAATCTGATTTTGGTTTAGGATGCATGAAATGAAATATGCTTAGATAACTTCATGATCAAAATAGACTTCGGATTACAAGGTTTAAATTGCTATGAAATCAATTATGTATACCACCAATTCTACGAACAAGAATTTTTCATAACTATGCATGTAATGGATTAAAAAAATATAAATAAATAAAGACAAGTATACACATCTCACAAACTCTAGCACACCAATTATATAGAACTCTAGCACACCAATTATAATGGATGGATGTGTTTTATGACCTTACATGTTATGGATTTTTATGGAAAAATTATCTATAGGTATTAGGTTAAATCGGTTCATGAAGTTGGTGTGGACATGGACATTAAGGTTCCAAGCTATTGTTTAGATATTATGGGTTAACGTGTTAATAGAATGGTTAGGGGCGAGATAGGTTTATAAACTCTAGCGCGCACTAATTATATATTTTCGGACAACCATGATTATTCATGCCTTGTATGAGGGGGATTGGTTTACATTACAAAGTGTTATTTGCATGCATGAGGCTTATGAAATATTTAATGAGAAACACAACTTAATGGTAGACAATTTATGCTCATGTATGGTTAAGTTTAGCCTTGCTTAATTGGGTTCTCATGCTAGGAATTTTGTTGTATAATAATGACATGTGTACATAACTGTATGAGTGTAAGTATTGATGTTCAAGTAAGGGATGATGAATATGGATAACCGTGTTTTGGGTTCGTGTTCATGTTTATACTCAAGTGTTAGGATGTATACTAAAAGTCTAATTTTTTGTATAAATATTTATTTTGAAATAAGAATCACATTGGTCAAATGTTTACATTTATGTTAAATATAGTTGTCCATTTAATTTATATTGTAGATAACATGGTGTGTGGTGTCACACAGAAAATCATGTTATCAGTTCCTTATAATTATAAATAGTAGCTCACAACCAAGATGGAATGGGACAAACCATTGGAATGGTTGTAGTGTAATTTGGTATTAGTTTATCTTGACTATAAAATTACACTAATACACTCTCAGTGTATTGAGCAGGACCATTTGAGGTTGTTCTTTTTATACTGACTGTAAAAAAGAACAGGACCTCTGTTATTATAGAAGTGCGTACTCTTAATCATGATATAATAACAAGCACATATACTTAATATTTATTTCTTTAATTTATCAAAGGGTGAGATTTAGTTCGTTAAATTAATAGGTCTGATAAGTTGGGAAATGATATTATTTATATGGTGTGTTGTTGATTATAGAATGAAACTGTGTCCTAGTAATCTAGATTGATGATGTCCCCTTGAGGAGCTCATAAGGATTGTCATGTAAACTCTACAGGTGGACCTAGTCTTGCATGACAATGAAGTTGAGTGGTACTACTCTTGGAACTAGATATTAATTAAGTGAGTTGTCAGTAACTCATTTAATTAATGGGCATTCGATATCTTAAACACAAGGAGATTAATGCACTCATGATAAGAAGGAGTTCATAATGTAATTTGGGATTGGTGTGATAGTTCAATAATAACTCTTTAGTTGTATGAGTTATTATTGATAAACTTGAGTTGGGTGTTCGGGGCGAACACAAGAAGCTCAAGCTAATCGGGAGACCAAAACCAATTTCTCCTCTTGGTCCCTGTTGTAGCCTCTATAAATCTTTGTATCCATAAAGTTCACTTCTTATCCAAGTAATGGGCTGGCCACATCCTTGCTTGGTGCAAGGGGGCCGACCAAGCATGGGTTTGGAAGACAAGAGGTGGCTGGCTAAGCTCGGTGCCCAAGCTAGGGGCCGACCACTAGAAAAGGAAAAGAAAATTTTGTTTTTAAAACAAAAATTTGTTAAAATCTTTCCTTATTTGTAATTATCTACAATGGTTAAAAGAGAGATTTTTATTTTATTAAAATCTTTCCTTTTTATAGTTATCTACAATGGTTAAAAGAAATATTTTAATTTCCTTTTTTAGCTATCCTCATGGTTTTAAAAGAGAGTTTTAAAATTTTAAAATCTTTCCTTTTATAGCTATCTACAAACTATTAAAAAGATATTTTAATTTTGTTAAAATCTTTCCTTATTTGTAGTTATCTATAATGTTTAAAAGAGAGATTTTAATTTTTGATAAAACTTTCCTTTTTGTAACCATGATTTAAAAAGAGAAGTTTTAATTAATCTTTCCTTTTTTTTGTAGTTGTCTACATATTTTAAAAGAGAGAAATTAATTTTAAAACTTTCATTTATTGCCATGTACAATAGGAAATTTAGAAAATAGAGATTTTAATGGTTGTTAAAAAAAAAAATTTAAGGGGAGGTCACAAATAAGGAAGTTTTAATTATATTTAAAACTTTCCTTTTTTGCCATGAGCAAGGATTATAAAAGAAGAGGAGGGGATGTCTTATGGTGTAACACATAATTCTATTCCTCTCTTCTATTATCCTTGTGTGACCGGCTTCTCTCCCTTCTCTCTTCCTAAGACCGGCGACACACAACCTTGCTTTCTCTTTCCCTTTCTTCCCTCTAGGGTCGGCACTCCATATCATCTTGGTGGCCGGAGGTTGGAGAAGAAGAAGAAGAGAAGAAAGAGCATAGAGGTAGGCGGTTGCTTGGAGAGGAAGAAGAAGAGAAGGAGGTTTCCTAATTTGGCATCCCTTGGTGGCTCGAGAGTCTTGGAGGAGAAGAAGTGGTTCGAGTGGATTGCATCTTGGCAGATCGTTGCCCACACAACGTCCAAGAGAAGGAGAGGAATACAACAGAAGATCAAGAGGTCTTTAGCTACAAAGAAAGGTATAACTAATTAATGGTTTCCGCTTTGAATTAATTAGTTAGTTTTCTTTGTATAGATTCTGAAATACCAACACAAGAGGCTAGCGATTTTATGTTTCAATTTCGTGCTATCGATTTAGTGTTTCGATTTTATGTTTCGATCTTGTGCTTCTATTGAGGTCTCTGTAATTAAACCTAGGGTTACTGTAAGAAGTTAAATATCCAATTTCTTTGAAAGACTTTGTCTAGGAAGTGGTGAATGATCCCGTAACCAAGAAGACCTAGTGTCTCGTCATGTTTAACCTGGAAGCCAATCTTTGAAATAGATATTTAATTTACTTCTGTAATATAGTTTAACTTAGGAAGATCACATCGGTTAAACTTGGAGTAAAAATGTTAAGTATCGTTTCCAATCCAAGTTTAACTTTCGAAGAACAACTTGGATTAATAATATTAAATATCATTTACAATCCAAGTTTAACTTCAGTAGAGCACATGGATAGGTAGGTTAAGTTCTGTGCTTGTACAAATTTTTTACAGGGAACAGAACGGAATCTAAGTGTAGCAACCAATAATTAATATCAGAGTTAGGTTTTATGCTTCTGTGTATTTGATTTTCAATTTAATTATATATAAGTCATACATAATTTAGACAAGATCAATTATTTAATAAAGTGAAAAGATTTTGTGATAACATGATATAGATGTACTACACTCCTCGTTGATTAGGTATCATGTGAATAAATATTGATATAGAATATTATTTAGAGTTATTTTATGAAAGGTGATGAATATTTTTTTATATACGACTAATGAGGAAACTTGGACTGAATATTTTTAAACAGAAAGGCACAATCTCAATCCACCATTGTTGGATTTGACAATTGCCCTTCTATTAAATAAGTGATATCAGCATAATAATTTGGATAATTTTACATGCAATCTCTATTGACAAATAAATCTTTGCATGCAGTCTTCATCCATAAAAATTTTTGTTTTCACTCCCCACTCAAACATCTTTACCTAATTGCCCATGATATTTTTAGGTACAGAAAGTCTAAAAATTAGTATAAATCCTCTTAAATTGAGTATATTAACTCAGAATCTAGTATATTTTCTATCAAATTGAGTACAATTCTTTTTTCACCTGAAAATATACTCGATTTTAGTTTAATGTACTAAATTTAATAGGAATTATACTCATTTTTAGACTATTTGTACCGAAAAATATGAGGATTAATTTCGATAGAAAATATACTCGATCCTAGTATAGAGTATTAGATTATAGTGTAAAGTGCTGAATTTAACATGAATTATACTTATTTTTAGACTTTTATACATAAAAAATAAGAGGGACAATTTTGATAAAAAAATATACTCGATTTTTAATATAAAGTACTGATTTTAAGAAGAATTATACTCATTTTTGGACTTTTTGTACTCAATTTTGAAATTTTTGTACCTAAAAAATTTAAGGAGCAATTTAGATATTAATATTTGCATGAAGGAGTTGAAACAAATAATACTTTGCATGCAGAGAGTGAAAACAAAGATTTTTAAACATAAGAATTATATGTAAAATTAACATTGTGATTAAAAATTTTTCTCTAATTTACTATAATAATTTTCTATTACCGTAAATCATATCCTCCGTGGAGGTGCAACTTTATCGTCAAAAGTTGTTGCTAAAAATTTCCGGATGATCTGAAAAGCAAAGACTACGGAGATCCAAGTTGACTTTACGAAATAGATTCTGTTAAAAAGAATTTTTTTTAAAACAACAAAGAATCTTGACTTTAACTCACCAGTTGCATTAGGTAGGATTACAAACCATCAATAAGAACATTAGCGGAAGGTAACACGCGCACAAAAAAGATAAAAAAGTTGCAAAATCCAAGTTGAGGAATAATTTTCATGATATTGCAAAAATTACATTCGCGGCAACTTGTTATCCTGCATCATTATCATTTACGAGAACATAAAGAATAGACTAAGCGCCGCAGATACAGAAAATGGATTAAAGATAGAATTATTTCATCTGGCGCAACCATATTACGTACAGTATTTAACAATATGTAAAAGTAAAAAAAAAAAAAATCAGATTTCCTGATGGTCACTTTTGGTCATTCAACTTGTGGAAAAATGACTTTGCTGCTTCATACGTCGTCCAGCAAATGGCCGCCGCTGGTGCATGGAACAGCATTCTAGGTTTCCAACCCCTCAACAAGCCCGTATAACCATCACGCCTCACTATCGCATGTATAACCTCACTTGTGGAGCTGCTTGAGAATCGATCGCAACCACACACACCCTGATATCAGAGGATTAAGTAAACAAAACAAAATTTTAACATTGCAGCGGTTTATCAAAAAAACAAAAAGTGGGGTAGTTCAAATGCAACATCTGTAAAACAAATCATCAGCAACTTTCCAAAATTAGTCAAAAGAGTATATAATCCTGTAAAAGAAACAAGGATAGAAAATGATGTCAGATTATTTGGCAAGTTACCAGACTGAATAACCTGCAGAGAAGATCGCCAATACTCACATTCCCATATCATCTAATGCAGAAATTAGCAAGTTAACTACAAGTTCTAAACTCTCTCCTGTGCCATTCTCCTACTTGTCAAGATGCAGTAGGTGAATAAAATGAAGGGTGTTGCTGCAAGAAAAGAGCAAAAGTCTATCCTTAGCATCAGCCCCTATAACAAATTTAGCAAAATGTTTCAATTCATTACTAACATGTCAATATTTTATTATTTGACGCACATTAGTTTCCTTTTATTGCAAAACTGAAAAAAAAAAAAAACTTTATTCTTTTAGTAAGGCATTTTGAGCATGCCATCCGTGATAATGTATGGAAACAAGATCTATTGTATCATTCATGAAATATTACCATCATTTAAGGTGGTTTGGAGAGACAACATAATAGTGTTTGAACCACTCTTTTTTATTATAAAAGTTTGGGGGTTGAACCTCATTGGGCTTCAATCCAGTTTGTTCTGGCACCCCCTAAAACAGCCTGAGTATATGTGGCAAAAGGTGACTTGCTCACCCCAAGTGTCTCTCAATACCAGCCCCATAGCGAGATGAAGGGAGTACATCATGATGACCGAACGGCCACTTTAGATGAGAGGAATTTTATTCCCCAAGAGATTGTTCCCCAGCGGATTCAATCCCTACTCTCATGTGTCAATCTACCACCTAAGCACCAACTCGGCTTATGCCAAGTTATTATTTATCCTAACAAACTTCTAAGCTAACGAATGTCATCTACGATTGAGATATCTGCACTTTAATTCATCAATTTAGTTATAATTTAGACTGAATTAGGTCAAGTTGAGGGTTACTCGGGCTTCTATTCAATGATTTATGTATTCGTCCGGTTATGGATCGAATTTGGCTTAAATTTGACCTTAAAAATAGGTGAAATTTGATGCAAATCAATAAACAAAACTTCAACTATGTTTATTTGGACTGAACTAGTGTTGGTAACTGAACAAGTTTAATCATGAGTTCATGGATCTAGTATTGAGGAGTTTTGATATTAGGGCTTTAATCATAGGCAGTCCAAGTAATGGACATGTTTTGATATCTCAGACACGTGCAACTACATGGACATGTTCTGTCCGCTTTAGTTTTGCAGTCAGTATTGCCTTGTAATGAAGAATTTTATTCTTGGTAACTACTCGTGGTTCATATTGATTTTAGTTTAAATAGGATGTTATATGTGATGTATTATTTATAGCTTTACGTGTTACCAATGGCTTAACAGAATATGTTGGTCATTCCAAGTAATGGAATGCGGACTAAAAGGGGCATGTACAGTCACTCATGATCTCATTGTCATCAGGTAGAAGCTCCTCGGTTTATTGTATTCCCTGCACAGTTAAGAGCTGTAGTATTGTCTCATGCTTAGCTTAGAAGTCCTAGCCTCCTAGGTGACATGCCTAATAGAGGAACTCTGTTTGTCAAGTGATTGAGAGAAAACAACTGAGCTTGCTAGAATTTATTAATACCACTTGCAAATTTGGAGATCATAAAATGTGGTGACCTTCAAAGAAGACTTTTATTCACATGCTACAGAAAGGATCATTTGGCTTCTCAGAGAACCAATTATGTAAATTGAAGGTCATCTTGCAAATTCAAATAAGACACTGGAGGATCACCTTACCATAATTCCCATTCCCACCTCATCACTTTCCCTAGGGGTCTCTTCTAAAGATCAACTTAGTGTCACTGACATCATAACTTGCTTATAGTGAATGGATAGAACTGAAGATAGCTTGATTTCCTTTGCCTTCTCCTTTAATCTTGTGTTCTTTTGTCTTTATTCTTGGTCGATGGAACCTTTTGATCACTAAAAATACCAAGCTTTCTTATTTTGATGGTCAGGACTATTCAATGTTATGGATCAAAATCATTTTGTAGGGATTTATCAAGATCAAGAAAACTTTAGTTAGTGTAGATGGCCGCAAGGGATTGACAAGAAGGAAATCCCTTGTCATATGGTGATATCTTTCTTTTGGACTTAGTGCATGATTATCTTGTCCTTTCTTACAAGAAGGACAAGCCCTCATAACCACCCAACCCCCTCCTTGTGAATAAGACAACCTTCACCTCAGGAAGCACATCATGTCTGCATACGAATTTTTCTTAATGGTTCTTCTAGAAGATACAACTACCTTCCTCTTTCTACAATTACCTCAGTGATTCAAGAAAATGATAATAATGAAATTTAAAAGGTTTGATAGTGTTAAGGTCGGGTATTAGTAGATAATTATATCTATAGAGATTTGCATGTCTGGTGTAGGGTCTAACTGGCAGGGAGTTTAAGAGATCATCAAATAATTAAGTTTTAAATGGAAAAAAAATTATCATATTTAAATTTCACATTTAGAAATAAAACTGAACTATTTGATACAAACCAAACCGATAAATTGAATTTGGGTATCAAATTGAAGTCGAATTGGGCATAAAAAAACTAATCAGGAGATGCAACATAACGTATGAATGAAATCACGATCCTCACCCGAAGGAACGACCAATTCTCACCCAGAGAACAAGAAAATGGAATTATATTAAGTCACTACTTTTATTACATAAGATCCTAACCCCTATTTACAGTTTGATAACATGACTTATTTTCATAAAATAAAAGACCTTTTCTAATAAAACCCTAATTATTCTAATAAAAACTTTTAAAAGCACTAACAAATTAAATTAATGAATTAGAAAAAACCCTAATTATCCTAATAAAACTTGGCTGATTTTTCAAAAGAAATAAAATAACTTTTTAGTAGAATTTAATTATTGATTGCATTATTCTCCCCAACTGAAGAAAACTCGACAAAGTCGAGTGGGAAGATAAACCAAGAAATTCAAGACTGTCAACAAGGCATATTAGTGCGAGGAGGTGGCGCCTCTCTAATTAAATCAAGTAGTAGTTGCTCTATTTCTTCCAAAAGTCTAGGGGAGGCTTCAAAGCTCATCTATGGTGATCCATGTGTCATCAATCTCCGAAAGCCCTTTCCAATGAATTAGATATCCATGAGGGCTTTCATTTGGAGAGATCACTATTTGATGGTCTATATTGCTCACAATTTGATGAGAAGGTTGTGTTATGGATGGGAGTGTTGGAACTAGCATTGTAGGTGTATGACCTGTAGGCAAATAAACAAACAAAGAAGGCTCAAATGTTCCCCGAGATGGATATGGTAGTAAGTCCTCAATATTGAAAATTAGACTAATGTTAAAATTAGGAGATAAGTCAATAATTATGCATTAGTCTTAATTTTTCTCACAATTTGAAATGGACCAGAGGAACAAGCATGAAGCTTTTTGAAAGAATTTTTAAAAAAGGATGAATGCAGACACGCAAATAGTCCCCTACATTGTACTCCTTAAACTTACAATGCATCAACTTGAATTTTAAGTATTATTAAATGTGATTTTCCTCTTGACATCGACATGGATCTCTCTCCCATCCAACTAAAAAGAATGAGAAAGGATAGGTCAAAAGCATAGGTCAATAGGTTGCTGAGCTTACAACCCATAAACAATTTCAAATAGACTACTACCTTAACATGTTTCTAAACTACGATTAACAAACTCGGTTTGACCATCAATTTGTGTATGAAAGGTGGAAGAGAATTTAAGTTAGGTCCTCAATAACTTTACAATATAGTCATGGGTAACCGCTGCAAGATAACTTCATAAAGAAAATTTTAGTTATTTGTGATGCATCATTTGTTTTATTGAATGAAATAAAATGTCATTTTAGAAAATCGGCCTACTACTACTAAAATTGAGTCATGGCTCCGGTTGGTATGAGGTAATCCAAAGACAGTTTATGCTAACATCTTTCCAAGGTTTATAGGGAATAGACAATGGTGTGGATAATCCTGTATTTTGCTTTGTTGTCTTTGTCATTTGAGATGTGCGATATTTCTATTTGATTCAGGCAACATCGAGCCATAGTGAAGGTCACTAAAATACAAAAGGCAATGTCTTATCCTTTCAAAATGCCCAGCTAGGCCACCAGCTGTAATTCCCAAATAAGAAAGACGTGTTCCTTTAAATAGGTACCCATATTTTTCACAAAATCTACCAAATTGTCACAATCCTCATTTTGAACATCTCAAAAACATAGACCCTATAAAGAATTGAGTTTTACTAAGCGCAATGAGAGATTCATTCTAATGTCAAAAAAAAAGTTATGCCAAGTAAGGAGGCTTATAAATTTCAAAGTAATACACATCATAGATTTAAGAAATATATTATAGGGGACTATGTGCTTGTCTGCATTCACCCCAGATACTTTTCTATAATTTCCTCCAAAAAGCTTCATGTCCTCTTTAGGTTCTTTTCAAATTATGAGAATGATTAATACTAATACATATGTTATTGATTTATATGCGTATTTAATCATCAATCTCATTTTCAATGGGAATATATTATTTCACTTTGAAGGAGAGCCTTGGCGCAACGATAAAGTTGTTGCTTTGTAACCAAAAGGTTACAGGTTCAAATCCTGAAAACAAGCTCTTGCAAAAAGCAAAGTAAGAATGCGTATAATGGATCCTTCCCCGGGACCCCGCATAACGGGAGCTTCGTGCACCGGACTGCCTTTTCATTGACGATCTTCTTAGCGTGGTAGATAGAGTTACCAAAGCAATTGTTCTCTACACTTGGAAAAGACAATCCAAGAAAAAAAGACGACAACTCACCGAGAATCAATGGGAGTCAGGTTCTCATCCTTGGGGGAGAATTAATGTAAACAAGAAAACACATTAGCATCAAAAATGAAATGATCAAAGAAATAAAGCAACATTTGTTCAACTCAACTAAAAAGGCACCTCCGCTTCACAACTGCTCTACCACCCTACACAATAGAGTCGAATTATTTTTATTGAAGATAATACAATAACAACAACAACAAAGTCTTTTCCCACTAGTTGGGGTCGGCTGTATGAATCATTTTACGCCATTAAACTCTATCTCTTACTATATCATTATCTATATTTAAATACCAAGTCTTTTTTGGTCTTCCTCTTCCTCGTTTGATATGCATGTTTATTCATAGTTTCACATCGCCTAACTGGAGCATTTATTGGTCGTCTAAGTGCATATTCGTACCATCTTAAACGTATCTCTCGGAGTTTTTCCTCAATAGATGCAACTCCGACTTTCTCTAATGCTCTCATTTCTTATTTTATCCATTTTCGTATGTCCACACATCCACCTTAACATCCTTATCTCTGCAACTCTTATCTTTTGCTCATGTGCTCGAGTCATAGCCAATATTCAACTCCATATAACATAGCAGGTCTAACTGCGGTTTTATTGAACTTACCTTTAAGTTTAAGAGGTACTTTACGATCACATAAAACACTCGACGTTCATCTCCATTTCAACCATTCTGCTTGTATTCTATGTAAGACATATCTCTTAATCCCTCCATCGTTTTGCAAAAATGATCCTAAATATTTAAATCTCTCAGTTCCGGACAACTCATCCTCTGTTATCTTAACAATCATCTCATTACTTCTAATATTGTTAAACTTAAATTCCATATATTTTGTCTTTAATCTACTAAGCTTAAAACTTTTCTCTTCTAGTATTTCCCGCCAAGATTCTAATTTAGCATTTACTCTTTCACGTGTTTCATCTACCAAAATAATATCATCTACAAACAACATGTATCATGGTACTGTGTCTTGAATGTGCACTGTGAGTTCAGTCATAATTAATGTAAAAAGATAGGGACTTAGAGCTGATCCTTGATATAACTCTATCTTTATTGGAAATGTTTCAGTTACTCCGCCTGAAATCTTTACTCTGGTCGTTACATCCTCGTACATATCCTTAATTAGTTCAATATATGTTGCACTAACACCTCTCTTTTCTAGAATTCTCCATATAATTTCTCTTGGGACTCTTATCATAAGTTTTTTCTAAGTCAATGAATACTATGTGTAGATCTTGTTTTTGCTCCCAATATTTTTCAATTAATTGTTTAAGAAGATGTATAGCTTCTATTGTCGACCTTCCAGGCATGAACCCAAATTGATTTTCGGTCACTGTGATCTCTTTCCTTAATCTTTTTTCTATTACTTTTTCTCAAAGTTTCATAGTATGACTCATTAGTTTAATACCCCTATAATTTGTACAATTTTGTACATCTCCCTTATTCTTATATAAGGGAACTAGAGTACTTATCCTCTATTAGTCAGACATTTTTTTCGTTTTCAATATCATGTTAAATAATTTTGTAAGTCATTCAATACCTTGTTTCCCTAAGCACTTCCATACCTCTATCGGAATATCATCTGGTCCAACAACTTTTCCATTGTGCATCTCATTTAAATTTTATTTTACTTTTAAAGTTTGAATTCTACGATAAAAATTGAAATTTCTATGCTCATTTGACCTACTTAAATTACCTAAATTAAGTTGGTCACCTAAACTTTCATTAAAAAGTTGATGAAAATACCTCTTCCACCAGTCTTTTATTTCTCCATCATTTACTAATACCCTATTACATTCATCTTTAATATATTTTATTTAACTAAGATCTCTATTTTTCTTTTTCTCACTTTAGCTATTCTATAAATGTCTCTTTCTCCTTTTGTATCCAATTTTTGATATAATCGTTCAAAAATTTTATTTTTTTCTTCACTCACTATTTTCTTAGCTTCTTTCTTGACTATTGTATATTTTTTAAAATTTTCCTCGTTCTTATAAATATATAATTCCTTATAAGCTATTCGTTTTTCTTTCACTTTCTTCTTGTACTTTCTCATTCTACCGCCAAGATTCCTTAGTGGTGAATGTCCCTACTCACCGAGTACACTCTTAGCTACTATTTTCAACTTTGATGTCATCTTATCCCATGTCCTATTAGAGTCATCGTATATTTCACATAATGCTTGCACTTCTACCTTCTCCTTAAATATATTTTGTTTCTCATCCTTTAACTTCCACCACTTAATTCTAGGAATCATATATATTTCCTTTCTATTGATACTACGTTTGAGGCGTATATCCAACACTACTAACCTATACTAGATAGTTAAGCTTTCTCCAGGGATAACTTTGCAATCTTTACAAATCTTTCTATCCTTCTTCCTAACCATAAGAAAGTCAATTTGCGATTTATTATTCTCACTTTTGAATGTGACTAAGTGTTCTTCTCTTTTCTTAAAAACGTATTAGCTAATATAAGATCATATGCTATCGCAAATCTAATATAGTTTTTCATCCTCATTTCTCGTTCCAAACTCATAACTCCCATGTACCCTCTCATATTCCTCATTTTTCACTCTGACATGCCCATTTAGATCAACTTCTATTAAAATCATTTCATTTGGTGGAATATTTTATAATATTTCATCTAAGTCCTCCCAAAACCTTGATTTAGTAGCTTCATCTAATCATACTTGTGGTGTATATACGTTAATTATGTTCATAGTTTCTTTCGCCACTATTATCTTAAGGGCTATAATTCTATCCCCTTTTCTAACTGCTCCTACAACTTCATCCCTTAACAAACTATCTACAATAACACCCACTCCATTTCATGCTTTACTCTTTTCAATATACCATAACTTAAAACTTAAGTTCTCTATCATCTTTGTCTTCTCGCCTACCCATTTTGTCTCTTGTACACACAAACTACTAATTCTCCTCCTAATCATCATATCTACTACCTCCATTGATTTACCAGTGAGAGTTCCTATGTTCCATGTTCCAAATCTTAGATTATTAGTTTTCCTATCATATTTGTTCTTATCCAACCTATGGTATGAGAACTATTACCTATTTAACACTACACTCAAGTTCTTATGGAGATGTAGCGATCCTTGCTAAGACATTATAGTCGGACCCTATAACGCGAACTCTTGCATATTTAGCACTACACCCAAGTTCTGGAGATATAGCGTCCTTGCCAAGACGTTTCAGCCGGACCTGCAACGTGTTCCTTCCGGGGAACCTAGCATTGGCACAATAGAAATTTAATGGATCCATTTATTGAATATTTGTCATAGTTTTAACGTTGACAGGCAACCTAACGTAAACCTCCTCCTTTATCTGGGCATGGGACAGGCCATGACCGGTCGTCATGGGCGGAGTTTTTTATTATTATTATTGAGGAAAATAACACAATAAATTTTTTAAAAAAAAAGATAGCTTGATACATGAAACTTGCGCCAGTGTGGGTCCCGAGGAAGAATACATTTTTTTAATTCTATTTAAAATTCTTCAAAATTATCCGATCATTAACATTTATAATTTGTTGGAACTTCAAAAAATTATTTAACTTTTTTGTAAAAATTTATTATCTTTTTTATTAGGATAGTTAGAGTTTTATATGAAAAGTCTTCTATTATTTTATGAAGAATAACTCATAATGCTAACCTATAAAAAAGGGTTAGAATCCCATGCATTGGACAAATTTTGAGATAATACAATTCCTATTTTCTTTTCTTGGGAAAGAATTGATAGCTTTCCTCTAGATGAGGATAATATCTTTATTGGTCTGCTATACTATGTTAAAGACTTCTTAATGTTTCTCCACCACAAAAAAAAGGAGTAAAATTATGGAATTCACATAGTGAGTTGTCTTACAAGATTATGAAAGTCGCGATGGCCTCCTCAAGATCGTGACGACCTCTGCGGGCATCCGTGACCCCACAAAGTTCGCCGTAGGATTGCTACTCACCAGGCAACAGGCGGAATGGTAAATTTCGTCCATTTCGCTCGACATAGAATAAAATTTTAAACCATGGACTTGACCAACACTAATATTAAACATGACCAACTAAGAAGTACTCTGAAATGCATTAAATAGGTTTCCATGGACACCTCAATAGTGATCCGTGATAGATGCATTCTATATGTCAAGAAACTTTAAACTACCCACTTTAGAGGAGAGGATATATCTTCAACTATGGAATTGTATAAAACACAATACTGAATAATGGAAGAAGAAAAGGCAAGAACAAGAGGAGCTGCTATTATAGCAAACAAGAAGGATAAAAGTAGAAGTCCTACACCTTTGGAATCATAGATGGAATCATCATCTTTAGTGGAGAGCAACGAAGAAGCTTAGATGGTGAGACAAGTAGGTAAAGCATTTAGAAATTTAAACCTTAGCATGAATGATGTGAAATAGATTCTAAGGAGAAAGAAGAACAAAAAGAGAAAGAGAAAGCTTTAATGTTATAATTCATAAAAATAAGACACATGAGACACTAATGTTAAAATTGAAAAAGGGGAAAGAAAACGAAAAACCAAGAACCGAAAAGAAGAAAAATGTCTTAAAGATCACATACGATAACACTTCTTCATCGAATAGTGAAAATGAAATCAACCATAAAAATCACCTAGTGCTCATTGTCAATGACAACAAAGTGTTACAAATATCGTCTAAAGAAGAAGAGAGCTAAGTCAAAAGGGAGCTAATCATACTACTCAAGTGACTAGGTAAGTCAGCTAAACAATTTTTCTATAAAGAATAATTAGATGCAATTTCTACCATGACTAGATCAGGCTAAGAGAAAAAATATTCAATTAAAGAAATTTATTGGCATTTTAGAACAAAAATTAAATGGCTATGCTTGTTTTGATAAGATGCATGAACTACATGTAGAAAATAATGATTTGGAAAATAAAGTGATGATATTAAAAAAGGCATTAGAAAAATTTACTATAGGCTCAAAAATCCTTACACATGATCATTAGAAGTCAATGAGTAAATTTTAACAAAAATGGGTTAGGTTACATGGAAATCAGGAATAAAAAAATCTACCATTGTCTTACTGTTAGAGGATAATCCAAAGCTCTAGAAAATGGGTTCCTAAAGAGTTGTTGGTGACTCCAATTGGGTTAAACATATATGGGTTGCTTAAATCATTCGCTACTAAAATAATTTTGCTAAAGTTAACCAAGTGGAATTTTAATCAATATATTTATATTGTGATTGACTCAATAGTTTACAAAATTAGATTGCATGATCTCGCAACAAAATTAGACATACCTTGTTATATCTCACTGTAAACTTAGATAACCTAATATTTTTATCAAGATACCGATATATCAAGTGATATGTTAGGGTAATACTCTGGTTTAGAATGTTAGTTTAATGCACTATGTTACCCCAATAATACAAAAATATTGATCATATGATCATGTGGAAAATGACTCATTATGTGAATGACAACCAATTATGTGGGAGCTCTATCTATTGATAGTGTACATTTGGATCAAAGATTATAATTCAATAATTTCATTTTAAAAATTCAAATTTCTAATTAAAAATACATGTTTACTATTAAAAATACACTCTCTATTCAAAAAGCTATCAAAACAAATGCTTTATTTTTTCTCTGTTAAAACTATTAAACATAAACTCTGTGAAATTTTATTTTTAAAAAAGTTTGTAATTTTTCATTTAAAAAAACAAATAGTTTAATATTATAGGAATTTGTTGACTAACAATTAGTTTTAGTAAACTAGCAATAAATAGTGAGCAACCGACACTAAATAGTCAGTTGACTAAAATGTGCATAAATGAGTTTTTTATCAAATTTTTTAGCCATGTTTTTTAATTAAGTTTGGATTTATTTAAACATGTGTTGATCTTTATGCTAATGTTTTATCTTGATGATAAAATGAATAGCTTAATCGACATTTTAAATAATTCTGATGTGATTCATTTTGATATGTGCCAAATGTGAAGAATAAAAAAAAAAAGACAGTCTAGTGCACAAAGCTCCCGCTATGCGGGGGTCTCGGGGAAGGATCCATTGTACGCAGCCTTACGCTGCTTTTTGCCAAATGTGGAGAATGAAGAGGTAAAATCCTAACTTAATGGGAGTTAGGTGAAGGGAAGTTTAAGTTAAGGGGGAGCCTAGTTGTTGGTTCAATTATCCTTGTTAATTTTTTGAAATAAATTATCAAACACAAAAATGCAGGACATTGCTAGTATTGTTATGCCTTAAGTGGTCATATTTGGCCAAAGTGTTTTAATGTGTTTAGCAATGAGTTTAAGTTTGTCTTTATTATTGATGTGTGCATGAAGTTGTGCAAGAACTTGGTAGAATACACATGAATCTTGCACGACCAAATTGATGTTGGCTCATGGCTCAAAGGTCTACTAGAGATCAAAGAAGTTCAATATAGGATATTTGAGGGATTGTAAGACGAGCGTTGAATTGGCAGCATTAACAAGAGCTGCAAGAGGTGAACTACATAGGTGACAAGCGAAGAATGACACATAGAACAAGTCAAGGACTTAGTGCACCCAAGGGAGTAAAGACATGACAGAAGATGACCCCCTTGGGCCATAAAGCTACAATAGATAAATCTTAGTAAGCTGTGAGAATCAAGTTTACCTGTACTTTAGAGCTCAAGAAAATGTTGACAGAGGTGATGGGTCGACCATAGTTTAGTGGTAGCCGATGATCCAATCTATTGGTTGACATTAGTCGATTGGTATGTTGGTTATCTAGAAAGTTGACTAAGAATATTTGCACACAAATAGAATATTTTTATGCAGAGTAGAGTTAACTATCGACTTATTAGAGTTGAGTCAACTAGACACTCAATTAAATCCGAAACATAAGTTACAAAAAGATCATTGAAATGATGCAGTTGCACATAACCTATGTGAATCTACAGCTAGTCTAGGGTTTAGGGTTTAGGGAAAAGGCTTAGTCAATCAAAGAAAATACGTTGTTGGGAAGAATACTCGACTGAAATGAAGTTGAATCAAAAGATTCATTGTCAGGTAAAAGCTTATGCGGACACAAAAACAGACAACTGAAAAAGGTTAAGTCAACTAGAGTGTTGCTTTACAATAGATTAAATCTTGTTGAAAGGCAACTTTGAGGCTATAATTAAAGGGGGAAGTTAGTCAAGGTTGGTAAAATTGTGGTCAAGCTCTAATATTCTTGTGATCTCATGTTTAATTTATAGCTTTATTCTTGGAGCTAAAGGTTTTTACCTTAAAGCTCTATTATTTTCTTACAAGCTTAAATTGTTTTTCTTTCATTGTAAAACTTCTTGTAACAAATTTCTAAACCATTAGAAAAGAGAAAAATAGAGGGATTCACAGCAGAAAATACCCATCATATAAATTTGAGGCATAACTTCCTCTCTTATAGTAGGGCAAGAACATTTGTTGATTAAACCCATCAACATACAAGTACGCTTAGAATGCATGACAAAATTAGGTTTATACTTGTTCACAATGTTATTATAACTTATTTCAAGTATCTCATACCTATTGTCTACATCTCTTACAATAGGGTTCAACATACAATGTTAAAAGTTGACAAGTAATGAAATTTATAAAAGAATTGTAACTTTACATACATTAGTTTGACAGCCAAATAAGATAACCAAACTTGGTTTGTGGAAAAGAGAAAAAACAAAGGTTTATTTGAAAAATTAGGTAAATATAAAAATTTGATAACAACCAACTAAAATTCAGATAAGAAATTGAATTTACCTTATTAGAAAATCAACTTCTCATAGTATGATGTTACAGGGTGGTGGTATATGCGGAAGTAAAGCTTTGATGGTGGATTTGGCATTGGTGGAGCCAAATAAGAAAAGAGAGGGAAGAGGGAATCTTGGAGTCTAGGAGGGTGAGAAAAATCCAAAAATATTAATCCTTGAGTCACTATGATGATAGAATTGCTCATTTATAGAAAAGGTGATTAAGAGGGTTGTTTGTCCTTCCCATAGACTTCTCGCTTTTATAAATAGGCTAAAATTGATTATTTAATTGCCTGGAAAATAATCACACTCAGATATATAGGAATCACCAATCTAATTGATGATTCAATTGAGCAGAGAATAATCACCCTAATATATACATGACTACAATATGAACCAACTAAATATCTCATATAGGATTAAAGTTATCCAATGTGCATATGCAACTATTAACTTACATCAACAATGAAGACTACCACGCCATTAAAAGCTAGAGTTGTTACCAAAAGATCCAATAAGTTAGGGGAACAATGACCTTCCTAGTGGTTGTTTCCAAATAAATCTTATACTTGAAAATCTTAACTTCGATCAGCAATTATAATATTTCTAGTCCTCCACATATCTTATACATAGCTGTAACAAATTATTTATACCAGAAGTGGGCACATCTGATGAATGTTATGATCTGACTAATTGGTTAACACTTGCAAACTTTGCAGGAAGGCAACAACTTATAAGGGGAAATATACAGAGATTATGCAAACTTTCCAGAACAAAAGAAACCAAGATGAGAAATTAAGTAATAAGAACAGAGAAGGGGCAAAATATCCTTTATGCAGGAGTATTTGAATGAAAGATCTACCTGACACTGTAACTGGGTCTTGACCACGTCAAGAGGTGTGGTGACGGCTGCTGCCAAGGCACCCGCAGCAGCACCAGCAGTGGCATGCACAACCAGTCGCTCGTCATTTACGCTGTCTGGTGAGATCTCCGTTAGACCCCTCTTTGCCGCTTCATAGGTTGCGAAGTGCACCGCTGTATAGGGAGCATTCATCAACACGGTAGTCTTATACGAAGCAAAGAAAGCCCTAATCCCCTCCTCCCTCAAGACCCTGGCGACGCAATCCACAAACCCTTTATACGGGCTACTCTTCAACTGCAAACGTTGCTTCACAGTGTCCATTGGAGTAAACACCGCATCGCTAGCGATGGTAGCGAGCACTCCAGATGCGGCATGAACGACGGGATTGTTAGGGTTTCCGGTGGAAAGGGACTCCTTTGAGAGCTCATACACGGAAAAGTACACGGCATGGGCGGGGCCAGCGCCGAGGCTCATCGCACCAAGTCCACGGTATAGTCCACGGGTGCCCTCGGCAGCGAGGATGGTGCGAAGGGCCTGACGGAGGCTGAGAAGAGGCTGGCAGGGCGGGGATCCGGTCTGCATCCGGGTTTTAAGGGTATCGACGGGAAACATAGCGGTGTGCTCGACAAGGCCGGCGACAGATCCAGCGACCATGAACTGCCAGAAGTGGATGCCGTCGTGTTGCATGACGCCGAGGTCGCTGGAGGCAGGGAGGAGATCCGGCGGGTGGAACTTGGCCGTGGCGTCGGTGGCCATGGGAAGCAAAGATCGAGGTTAGGAAGGTCGATCACATCTATGACTCGGGAGGGGCGGTGCTGGTTCATAAAATCTATGACTTGGAAAACCGGCAATAAGACTTTCTATTTCTAATTAGCGCAGCCACTCTGGTTCCTAAAATATTACTCTAAAATTGACCCCCGCACAATACAACGCCAGACTACCATATTAGTTAGGAGTTGAATATTTTTAAAATGTAGGTGAAATTTGAACCATTCATATGTTAGGATGTCCTATTGCTACTATATTAGTTAGGAGTTGATAAATTTATATAATGATACATTAATTTTTTTTATTTTTAAGCATACTATAACTTGATTTGAGGATCGATTATAAATTAATCTTATAATTTATTTTTTTATCTTATTTAAGATGAACTATAACAAATGTTTAAAATGAATATAATCATCTTTTATTAAAAAAAATAATGCCATATCATAATTCATTTATACATTTAAATTTTTTTTTAGATGTTTGATCTCTCTTATAAAAGATCATGTTATAAAATACTCTCATGATGAGGTCATTATAATAGCTTTAAGATCATGTTATAAAATACTCTCATGATGAGGTCATTATAATAGCTTTATTGTGTGCCACATTTGATAATGAGAAAGAGATTTTTAATGATAAACTTTATTCCATTTTTATTTGATTTTGGTTCATCAATTTAAAATTTTAGATTTTTTTATTTGGTAAAGGTGATGGAATGAGTTTTTGAATAGTTATTTCTTTTAGAGTTGCTGCTTATCTATTGTTTATACTTGTGCGCATGTATAAATTTTGTGAGAGTTTTTTTTCTTTTGTAAGAGTTTTTTTAGGAACAAGTGAAATTTTTGACCTATATATCAATTAGTTCAGATCCTCTGTCCCCATTTCTCTCTGTCTCCGTGTCCCACTGCCGATCGGACGGATTAGATTAAATCTCAAAGATGATTTGCACATCACGAGGATACTGCACATATTTTAAAGATGCAAATCATCCTTCAGATTTAATCTAATCCGTCCAATCGACAGTGGGACACGGGGACAGAGAGAAATGGGGACAGAGGATCTGACGGTTTGGTTAAGATTAAGCTTTCAACGATTATGTGAGATTTTTTATTTTTACTTTCCTTTTTGTCTAAAAATCTAATGTTACCTTGAATAAGGATGTTTCAATTAGAATAATTTTAACATTTAGAATAGTAAAAGAGTTATTTTGGTCATTTACTATTTTTTTCCCTTTTTTTCTTTAAAACATAAGGGGCTAAGTATCATTTTTTAAATATAAGGGAGAAACTTTTTTCGATGGAAAATAAAATGAGTTTAAAGTATTTAGTCATAATTTTAACATTTAAATAGCAACGTAAGGATTATTTTGGTCATTTATTATTTTTTTTTTCTTTTTTTTGTTTAAAACATAGAAGGCTAAGTGTTATATTTTAAATATAAGGAGGCAAACTACTTTTAGATGGAAAATACAAGGGGGTTTAAAGTTATTTAGCCTATAAAATATTCTCATTATATTTTCATATAGAGTTGACAATATTAGATACTGCTCTAATTTATATTTTTTTGAATTTATATTTTTAAGTTTACTTTCATAATTAATCGGATTGAAAACTTAATTACCTAGATTATAAACAAAAATTCAAATCTCGAATAAAATGTAGAGTCACACTAATGGTGATCTTGTCATGACAAGATTCACATATGCTTTTTAGATTTATTTAATACACATTTGTGAGGTTGAATCATCCACTCAAAGATTAATTGGATCGAATATATCTAGATTATTAAAAAAAATCGTCGAGTTCTAAATTAAATAAGCTTATTTTATATTTATTTAATAATAAAATAGTTTATAAACTAAATAAGATTGAATAATAGTAATCTTGCTTCATTAATATTCATAAAAAATAAAAATTCATTTATTAAATTTCTATTTAAATGTACAAATGTTTTGAATTTTTATAATTTAAAATTATTTATATATGTTAAAAATAAAAAGAATGATATAAGTTTTATAAATTAGACAGACATTTAATAATGTATTTTTTATTTGAGCTTATAATATCGCAAGCTTGATAATATTATTAAAAATAAACTCGATAAACAAATAAATAAATTTGATTATAATTAATCTCGACTTGACTTTACACCCCTATCCACGTTTTGTTTTTCCCAACTTAAAACTCTAAAATCTAATATTTTTTAGTATAATTAGTACCTCTTTTGTCCACCCTTCTTTCTCCTTTACTTTATTTTAACTATTTTCCCTTCGTACCAATGCTTGAAAAACATTTTGGTATGTCTATGGTTTTTTTCTTACTTATATCTTTCTTTTCCTTTAAAAAATGAATCTCTATACATTCAAATGATATTCAGGACCGACTTCATACTCCTCCTCACAGTGTTTCTCTTATTTATTATTTATTGAGATTGGGGAAGGAAAACTACACATAATATTGTCATGCAAATTCGGTTAGTGCTGCTCTACTCTTTACTTGAATAAATTATAATGTTGATGTATTCATCCATATTATGTCCAATTAAAATGAAAAATTTTATTATTTTTGAATAATAACGGGTTATATACCCTTACTATTTCTCTTCTTTATAGACATTAAGTTTAGTTTTTATTTAGATGTATTTATGGTTATAAATTTTTTAATTTCCTCTTTCTCTCCATTTTATCAATTTTAACTGTTATGGTTTAAGTGATAAAGAATATGATTTATTTTTTTTAATTTTTTTACCTAAATAGGCTTATTTAGTTCTTGATAAATGACAATGATTGATTTAGTCTCGTTGTGATCTTCATTTTCTAAAAATTATATTGAATTTTAGTATTTTGTACCTGTGTTCTTTATTTATAAATTTTTCTATTGTTGTCTCGTTTATTATTCTTATTTCCTCCATTTTATTTCTTTTTTTAAGGGTTGTACTCAAGAGAAATTAAATAATTTAGTGATTTTGTAAATTGAAAAAAATAAATATGGAAATTTAATTAATAATTTTACATCAAAAAGTTAGAAAATTAAATTTTATATAAAAATTATTTTTTAATTAATATTTTAATTTATTTATAAAAAAATTAAATCCACCGTTGTGTTAAGACACTCTGGCGAGTAAGAGAGAGGATGATTAACTCCAATCACTTCTTCAATGATGAGTTAGAAAACACTTGAAGCAATGGTAACACCCGGATTTACTTGATATCCATCTCAACGAGATGACTAATCAAAGGTCCACACAAAGTACACTCTTTAGTATGAAAATACTCCTTCTCAAAAACACTCCAGAAGTAGAGAAATCACGTACAAACTCACATACAAGAAATACAAAGCAAACAAGAAGAAAATGTGCAATACAAATGAAAACCTTGCTTGCCTTTTTTATAGCTTGTAAACGCCTCTTGATCGGTTGGAAAATGCAGCAACACTTATCTTCTAAAGCTCAGGGATAAGCGATGAAGAGTGGAGAAGAAGAGTTCTTGATTTGAATCCTTCGAACACCTTATATCCCACGGATTATGGTTCCCAATTGATTGGGCATACTTCCAATCAATTACGATGTCAAATCCAAGTAAATCCAACCGTCCAAACCTGGCAACAACTCTTTTCTTCTTCTCTCAATTGATTAACTAATTGATTATGGGGCTTCAATCGATTACCTGATCGATTAAGAAGCTCACTATTTCTAGCAAGTTCCTCCTCCCAATTGATTACCTAATTGATTGGAAAACTTACTATTCGTCGCGAAGAAACACTCTCAATCAATCACATGATATATTAACAGCTTCAATCGATCACCTAATTGATTCAGAAGCTCACTATTTGCTCACAAACTATCTCAATCGATTATCCAATTGTTTGGGGGAAGATCTTGATCTATTACCCAATCGGTCAAGACATTTCTGCACTGTGCTTCATCAACCAATCAATTACCTGATCGCTTGACCCTCACAATCGATTACCTAATCAATTTGTAAATAGTAAAATGTGTAGAGCTCTAACTGAGCTTTGGTTCGCATCTGAGATCACCTCATTCTGATATCTGAGTCAAAAGTTATGGCCTTCGGAAGTTTGTTACGTTAAAACTTCCTCATTCCATGCTAACTCCTTGTTGGACTTACGACAGCCAAATGTCTGATCAACCTTTGACTAACTCGGACTCTCTCTTTGCAAACTTCTCATTAGACTTCCAATCATAAAGTGTAGTCCTCCTTGACCCATTTGGATTTTTCTATTGCCTAACTGTAGTCAGGACTTTCCTCTTGCTAACGTGCGATCCTTCTAGACCCACTTGGACTTTCCTTTGTCTAATCGTAGTTAGGACTTCACTTTGCCAACATGCGGTCCTCCTTGACCCACTTGGACTTTACTTGTCATGCCAAGTAATTGGTCAACTTTTAACCCACTTGGACTTCTAAATACCAGGTGTTCAGTCAATCATTAATCTATCTGGACTTTTCACTACCTAGCTTCACTCACTAAGACTTTTTCACTGTCCGACTTCACTCACCAAGACTTTCTAATTGCCTGGCTTCACTTACCAAGATTTTCCAACTATCCAGCTTCACTCACTGGGACTTCCCAACTGTCTGGTCTCATTCACTAGGTCTTTCCAACTATTTGACTTTACTCACAAGGACTTTTCACACCAAATGTCCCATCAACATTAGCCCACTTGATTTTTCTTCTTCGTCCAATCATTACGTTGATCTTGCTCTTGCCTAACCTCCAATTAAGACTTTCCCAGTAAAGTATTCGGTCAACATTGACCTACTTGACTACTTTCTTACTTCAAACCGGTCAACTTTTGACCAAATGAGACTTGCACCAACATTCTCCCTAATGTATAATTGCACATACAATCTACATATATTTGTTGGTGCAACCTTAGGTCAAGGTTGACCTGGTTAATCTGACTCGAGTTGACCTGACTCGAATTGTGTTTTGATGTTTGACGATGTTTGACGAGAAGAGAGTTGTATTCTTGATGTTTGACAAGAATAGGTGTTTGGGAGATTGTAGGTGCAACCTTAGGTCAAGGTTGACCTGGTTGACCTGATTCGGGAAAAGTCCAAGCAGGGAGCTTGGCACGCGAAAAGTCCAAGTATGGAGACTTGGCACTGGAAAAGTCCAAGTACGGAAACTTGGCACGGGGAAAAGTCCAAGCAGGGAGCTTGGCACGCGGAAAGTCCAAGTATGGAGACTTGGCACTGGAAAAGTCCAAGTACGGAAACTTGGCACGGGGAAAAGTCCAAGCAGGTAGCTTGGCACGCGGAAAGTCCAAGTATGGAGACTTGGCAGTGGGAAAGTCCTAACTGGGATGTTAGGCAGTTGGAAAGTCCTGGTGAGTGAAGCCAGGCAGTGAGAAAGTCCTAACTGGGATGTTAGGCAGTGTGGAAAGTCCTGGTGAGTGAAGCCAGGCAGTGGGAAAGTCCTAACTGAGATGTTAGGCAGTTGGAAAGTCCTGGTGAGTGAAGTCAGGCAGTGAGAAAGTCCTAACTGGGATGTTAGGCTGTGTGAAAGTCCTGGTGAGTGAAGCCAGGCAGTGAGAAAGTCCTAACTGGGATGTTAGGCAGTGTGGAAGTCCGGGTGAGTGAAGCCAGGCAAGGGAAAATCCAGATGGATCAGGGATGATCGGACATCTGGTGTTGAGGAAAGTCCAAGTAGGTCAAAGGGACTGACCGGACACTTGGTGGGGAGTCTTAGCAGGTCAAGGGAGTGACCGGATGCTAAGCATGATGTACCAACAGGTCAAGATTGACCGGGTATTGGTTTGGACTTGGTTTGGGCAAAAATCGAGCTCTGGATCGATCAGTGGATCGATCCAGTGATACACTGGGTTATCTGATCGGTCTGGTGACCGATCAGTAACCAAACAGTATGCTACTGTATGATATCTGATCGGTCTGCAGACCGATCAGAAAGCGAACAGAAGGCAAAGAAAAAAGGAGGGGATCGGTCTGTGGACCGATCCACATGCACCCTGATCGGTCCACAGACCGATCAGGAGACGATCAGAGAACTTGGGCGAGTTCTCTGTGAAGAGGGCTGATCGGTCTGGGGACCGATCAGCACAGGTCCTGATCGGTCCCCAAGACCGATCAGAGAGGATCTGGACCGATCAGGCTTCAGCCTGATCGGTCCACGCACTAGCCGTTGCGACCCAACGGCTAGATTTGTGTCTTCTTTGTCTTCCTCGCAGGAGCAGGTATAAGACCGCTACAGTAGACGAAAGAGAGGTAATACTCTCTTCCTCACGAGACTGTGATTTGAGCTTTGCTGAGCTCTTTGTTTCTGAAGCTTCGTGTGAGCTTCCCTGGCTGGTCAGCTGCTGCTGTTCTTCCGTGAAGTTGCTGCTTCGTCAACGGAAACCAGTCGAAGGCAAGCAAGGTGTTTTACATTCATATTGTCTGTATTTCTTGCTGTATTTCTGTACTTCATTCTTGCTGTTGCAAGAGATATTGTGGTGAGGTTTCTCCACCCAGAAGGAGTTCTTATTAGCCGGTTTTCCGGGGACTCATCCACCGACGGATTGATAGGCTTCGTCCACCTTACGGACACGCCGAGGAGTAGAAGTTTATCTCCGAAGCTCGTTACATCGACGAGTTTGAGGTTTGATCTTTCCGCTTTCGTTTCTATTCGTTTTATTTCCGCTACGCTAACCCTAGTTTGTAGAAACGCGACAATTTGGGGTCGGCTATTCACACCCCCCCTCTCTAGCCGAGTACGAACGATCCTAACAAATGGTATCAGAGCGAGGCCGCTCTTCGACGGATCAACACCCGGGGGAGCACGGGCTAGAGATGGATCTCTATGGAGAAGATGTCACGATTCAACCCTTCTACGAGTCTCACGACAACTTCACATATTGGAAGGTAAGGATGATGTATTTTCTTAGGACTAATATGTTAAATTGGTTTTGTGTACAAGAAGGGTTTTCCCCTCCGATGGATGAGGAAGGAAAACCTATCAAGAAGAAGGAGTGGACGAAAGAGCAAATCCGACAATCCGAAATCAATGACGAGGTAACGAAAATCATTGAATTTTCTTTACCTAATGATATTTTGTGTAAGATAGGAGGATACAATAATGCCAAGGAGTTGTGGAACAACTTGGCCAAACTCCATGAGGAGAGCCCCACTTCAAGCCTTGAAGAGGAGCCTAGTGAGCCAAGTAGCTTACATCGTGGAGGTGAGGAATTAGAAGTTGAGGGCTACTCAACATCTAAAGAAGAAGAGGAGGTAAGGTCTTCTTCAAGATCGGAGCACGAAGAAGAAGCTTCTACCTCCGGGAGGGATGAAGAAGAGAGCATCCATCCATCCTCAACCCTAGGTAACTCAAACACTTTAAGTTCAAGTAAATTGCATATAATGTGTTTTGAGTGTAGGGAATTTGGACATTACAAGAGTAAATGTCCAAAGAAGACTAAGAAGACTCCACCAGCGCCAAAGATCAAGGAAGTCGGAGTCCCAAAACGCAAGGGCAAGGAGCACGTGATGTGCTTCCAATGCAAGCAACGGGGACACTATAGGAGTCAATGTCCAAGGGGGAGGCAATCTCACAAGGACCAAAGACCAAGCACGTGTAAAGGGGGAGCGAAGGCAAACCCTAAGGTATCCTCTAAGGTTCATTCTTGCACTTCTAATAAGATACATGCTAGTAGTCTTATTGCAATTGTCAAGAATGATAAGCATGAAAATCATAGAAATCAACATGTGTGCTTAGGTGCTAAACATCTTAGCCTAGATAAGAACAATACTAGGAAGGCCAACCCTAGGATTAACTCATCTAAGGCTAAGGAGAACCTAGGTAGAAACCCCAAATCATCTAGACATATGCCTAGGAATACCTCAAAGAAAAATGAAAAATTAAAAATTGAAGTATTAGAGAAGGAGAATCAAGTCTTGAGGTCAAGACTTGATACTTTGGAAAAGGCTCTTAAGAACTTGGAGAAGTCATCTCTAGGGTTTAAGGGTCAAAAACCAATGTCCAAGGACAAGAAAGGTTTGGGTCACAAACCTAAGTCTCAAGTGGTCAAGCCCACTTATCATAATGTTCCATTCGATTATGGAATAAAATCTAGGGCTAAGAAGACCAACACCAAGGTTACAAGGGGAGTCACCCCTAGAGTGGATCTTGATGAGCCCCAAATGGCCAAGGCTTTAAAGTCTAAGAGGGTTATTAGGAGGGTTGCTAGGGAAGTTATCCCTAGTGAATATTTAGTGAACCCAATGAGCTCTAATAGGTATTGGGTTCCTAGGAGCATCTTCTCTACCCCATAGATGGGTTAGAGAGTGTCAACTCCGATTAGAAGGGTAGTTAACCCAACTTTGAGGAAATTGACACTCAAGGAGCATTTTCAAGGTTTTGAGAACTTTTGAAAATGAAATGGAATTATCATTTACTCCTTTGAAGAGTTAAATGTGCCTAAAGATTGGAAATTTCATTTTTAATCTCAATTGGCACAATTTGGGAAAATCTAGAGAACTCTCGGAAAAAAATGAAACATGCCAAGTTTTGAGGATAAATTTGATTTTTAAGTGGCATGAATTAATCTAGAGTTCAAGAAGTGTCAAAATTAGGATTTTGGCATTTTGGGGCAATGTAGGATTAAATTTGAAGTTAGCCAAGTGGTTAAGGATACTTAGATAGGTAATCTAGGTATATTTATGCTAAATCTTGCCATGATTGTTTGCCCTCACATGTCATGACATCATGTTTAGTTTTATTATCATTTGAAATGTCATGATAATGCTTAGGCTAGTTTTTATGTCATGTTTATTTAAGTTTCATACTTTATGCCATGACATCATGACATTGGCACATGTTTTCATTTATGATACCATTTTATGCCATGTCATCATCTCTTGCATTAATAATCAATTGAATTGATTTAAGGATGAAAAACACATTTTGATATTGAGATCAAATTTGTGTTTAGAAAATGCATGAGACCTTAGTCTAAGATACCTAAACTCATATCTCACATCAAAATTGCCATGGATGTGTTTGATACACTTTAGATGTGTGTGAGATATTAGGATCATGAATTAGGATCAAGGTGCATAGTTCTTGTACCTAGATGAGCCTAATTCAAGAAATGGAGGATCATAGGGAAAGCTTGTGTACAAGTCATGTACATTTAGCCCTAAGATTATGGTCCTAAATTAAAAGGTTTAAAATCATTTTGAAATTGATTTGGAAAACCTTGATGAAGTCATCTTAGTGATTGCATTCATCATTGAACATTGTGATACAAAGTTGAGTTAAACTTGAACTATTTCAAAGTTTTTGAACTTTGTATTAAGATTGAAAAATGGAAGTTATTTTCATAGAAAACTATTTTTCCTTGATAGTATATGTTATGAGGAATGTATCCTCAAAATTTCATAATTTTTGGAATTTTCTAGAAATTGTTGTGAGTTTCTGAATTTCAGGAGAAGGAAATCAGAACTCGAGTCTGTCCAAGGCTGGATCGGTCACTGGACCGATCCAGGGAAGGCTGGATCGGTCTGGGGACCGATCCAGAGGGGTTCTGATCGGTCTGGTGACCGATCAGGCGTGCTGAATTTGCTGAATTTCGACTGTGGTCTGAAATTTCAGTTGTGGGAGTTGAATTTCGGGTTTCTAAAGGTTTGAAACTCTCCAAGACATTGTTGGTGCAATAGTCAAGGGGGAGTTGACCTTTAGGGGGAGTTTTACCTATTAGTCAAGGGGGAGTTGATTTTTAGGGGGAGTTTTTACTCCTAAAGACTTAAGTGATGTGGGATTATCACTAATTGATTGTTGAATTTAGTTTCAAGGGGGAAATTAAGGGTTTCAATGAAAGGTATGGGACTTTCATTAGGAAGAAACTCTTGACCTTGATTCCCTCTTTTTGATGTGTGTCAAAAAGGGGGAGAGATGTCCCAAGGGGGAGAGTGTAGGTTTTGGAAGAATGTTCAAGGAAGAACATTGGAAAACCTAAGTTAGGTTATCGGGTTAACCTAACTTGATTTTGGATTTTGTCAAACATCAAAAAGGGGGAGATTGTTGGTGCAACCTTAGGTCAAGGTTGACCTGGTTAATCTGACTCGAGTTGACCTGACTCGAGTTGTGTTTTGATGTTTGACGATGTTTGACGAGAAGAGAGTTGTATTCTTGATGTTTGACAAGAATAGGTGTTTGGGAGATTGTAGGTGTAACCTTAGGTCAAGGTTGACCTGGTTGACCTGATTCGGGAAAAGTCCAAGCAGGGAGCTTGGCACGCGGAAAGTCCAAGTATGGAGACTTGGCACTGGAAAAGTCCAAGTACGGAAACTTGGCACGGGGAAAAGTCCAAGCAGGGAGCTTGGCACGCGGAAAGTCCAAGTATGGAGACTTGGCACTGGAAAAGTCCAAGTACGAAAACTTGGCACGGGGAAAAGTCCAAGCAGGTAGCTTGGCACGCGGAAAGTCCAAGTATGGAGACTTGACAGTGGGAAAGTCCTAACTGGG
The DNA here is from genome assembly GCF_018446385.1 of Zingiber officinale. Classification (NCBI taxonomy): domain Eukaryota; kingdom Viridiplantae; phylum Streptophyta; class Magnoliopsida; order Zingiberales; family Zingiberaceae; genus Zingiber; species Zingiber officinale. Next base: position 115,474,589 of record NC_055988.1, read on the forward strand.
ATGTTAGGCAGTTGGAAAGTCCTGGTGAGTGAAGCCAGGCAGTGAGAAAGTCCTAACTGGGATGTTAGGCAGTGTGGAAAGTCCTAGTGAGTGAAGCCAGGCAGTGGGAAAGTCCTAACTGAGATGTTAGGCAGTTGGAAAGTCCTGGTGAGTGAAGCCAGACAGTGAGAAAGTCCTAACTGGGATGTTAGGCAGTGTGAAAGTCCTGGTGAGTGAAGCCAGACAGTGAGAAAGTCCTAACTGGGATGTTAGGCAGTGTGGAAGTCCGGGTGAGTGAAGCCAGGCAAGGGAAAATCCAGATGGATCAGGGATGATCGGACATCTGGTGTTGAGGAAAGTCCAAGTAGGTCAAAGGGACTGACCGGACACTTGGTGGGGAGTCTTAGCAGGTCAAGGGAGTGACCGGATGCTAAGCATGATGTACCAACAGGTCAAGGTTGACCGGGTATTGGTTTGGACTTGGTTTGGGCAAAAACCGAGCTCTGGATCGATCAGTGGATCGATCCAGTGATACACTGGGTTATCTGATCGGTCTGGTGACCGATCAGTAACCAAACAGTATGCTACTGTATGATATCTGATCGGTCTGCAGACCGATCAGAAAGCGAACAGAAGGCAAAGAAAAAAGGAGGGGATCGGTCTGTGGACCGATCCACATGCACCCTGATCGGTCCACAGACCGATCAGGAGACGATCAGAGAACTTGGGCGAGTTCTCTGTGAAGAGTGCTGATCGGTCCCCAAGACCGATCAGAGAGGATCTGGACCGATCAGGCTTCAGCCTGATCGGTCCACGCACTAGCCGTTGCGACCCAACGGCTAGATTTGTGTCTTCTTTGTCTTCCTCGCAGGAGCAAGAATAAGACCGCTACAGTAGACGGAAGAGAGGAATACTCTCTTCCTCACGAGACTGTGATTTGAGCTTTGCTGAGCTCTTTGTTTCTGAAGCTTCGTGTGAGCTTCCCTGGCTGGTCAGCTGCTGCTGTTCTTCCGTGAAGTTGCTGCTTCGTCAACGGAAACCAGTCGAAGGCAAGCAAGGTGTTTTACATTCATATTGTCTGTATTTCTTGCTGTATTTCTGTACTTCATTCTTGCTGTTGCAAGAGATATTGTGGTGAGGTTTCTCCACCCAGAAGGAGTTCTTATTAGCCGGTTTTCCGGGGACTCATCCACCGACGGATTGATAGGCTTCGTCCACCTTACGGACACGCCGAGGAGTAGGAGTTTATCTCCGAACCTCGTTACATCGACGAGTTTGAGGTTTGATCTTTCCGCTTTCGTTTCTATTCGTTTTATTTCCGCTACGCTAACCCTAGTTTGTAGAAACGCGACAATTTGGGGTCGGCTATTCACACCCCCCTCTCTAGCCGAGTACGAACGATCCTAACAATATTGACAAGTATCAAAACATAATCTTGAGTCAAACAGGTCAATTTTGACTAAGGATAATTGTACTAACACATTGTTGGTCCTAAGTCCGAATGACAAAGGGTAAAAGAAAATTTATTTAAATAATGGCAAAGGTCTAAAAAAAAAATTTGCTTAAGGCCTCAAATAGGGTTTAAGTCGACCCTTATGATATCCAAAGATAAAACTTGAGGAATAAAAACATAAATGAATGCTTAAACACGTCAGTGGTCTGTAATCTAATTGGACGACTCTAACTATATTAAGGTCAAATTTTAGATCACCTTAATAGATCTTCACAAGTTTACATTCATATTAATTAGAGTGCATGGATAATTTTATTTAAGTACCAAGAGTACAATGATCATTTCACACTTGTAATTCAATTTGTGGGATGCCCATGAAGATGAAATAACATTTTTACATCAATAGATCTACAATGCTCAAAATGCAAGGTAAGTGATGACCATGTATCGTTGCGATACAGTTCAATTCAAATATTGCCGAATTCCTCTATATTAATATAGTATAGGGAATGATCCAAATTGTCTCTCAAAGAATGTAATGGTAGATTATAATTTTAAGATCAATTTATTTGAAAATAGGATTTGGGTTTTGATGTTATAAATGGGAGTTTGTTCTTAGATTGCTAAGACTAATAAATGAAATGCATCATAATCTAATCTAAGCTAGATAAAGTTCAGGTGGTTAGACCTCTTAGACTATGGTACAATGGTTAGACCTCCAACTGTTGATCCCAGGAATCTCAAGGTCAAGACTCAGTTATAGTGAATTATAGAGGATTTTTCTTCCAATAGGCAATGAGATTGAGAAAGTGGGTCATCTAGATAGACCACCATGAGCACCTCCCGATTTACTCTGATGACTAGTAGAAAATTTTAATGGGATTGGGTTGATCATCTTTAGGATTAGTCGATTCGAAGTGTTTGATACCTGATGCAAACTAAAAAAATGAAGAACAATTAACACCAACATTCAATTGGGTTATAACATTGCAAGAATTAAATGAACTAAAATGCATTAACTAGAGTAAACAAAAGTGTAAGGAGAATTAAGACAAACCCATTGCAAGCACAAGAACTAAATGGAGTTAAATACTAAAGTAAAAGAAACTCTTCCTTTGATCGGATGAATGGTTGATGCAGAATGAGGCCAGGACCTTATGGCTCGCGCTCTCCCAACTTAGACAAGGGATTATCAGTGATGGATTCCGACAATGAAGATGGGACCACCTCTTTCAATCAGGATAAGAAGAGATGAAAGAGCTCCATACCTACTTCTCAATCGGAGATGGACTTGTTGTAACTAAGAAGGTGGAAGACTTCCACACCTTCTTTTCTTCTCCAAGTTTGTGTTCCCTTGTGAAAACCTTCTCAACCGGGATGAGATGAAAGTGGAGATGATCGCCGGAAATGGAGATGGAGCCTCTCCCAATTGAGAGAGAGTGAGGTGAGATCCTGATGGAGGAGGAGAAGCTTTGGTGATGGAAGAGAAGAGATGTTCGTATGAGATGAGTAAGATGGGGGTTGGGGGTTGCATTCCTTCTCCAAGGATGAATCGGACGAGGTTGCAAGTGAACTGGCCTCCTTTCTCCAAGTGAACCAAGCCAAGAAGAATCAAGCTCCCAATTGAATCATGTTGTGAACCATTGATTACTTGAGGAGGTGAACCGTTGATGGCTGGAGGAGGTGAACCAACCATTATTCCTAGTTGAACCAACCCTCCGATTGAACCAACTCTAATGTGAATAACTCTCGATTGAACCAAACACCTTTCAATCTTGAACCAACTCTCTTTAACTGTAACCTTGGGATAAGATTGGTTCAGATCGACTCAAGTCCATGCCTCATCTTGATTTCCTACAAAACCACATTCGAATTTTAGATATAATGTCATAAATATATAAAAATGCATTGTGTAGGATCGGAAAGAAGGGGGAGGTGAATAGCGATCGTCGAAAAATTCGAATTAAAACAAAGTTATGCAGTGGAAAACGGAAGAAACAAACAACGCTAACACAAGTTGATTTTACTTAGTTCGAAACCTTCGACGGCTCCTACTCCAAGGCCCGCACTCGTCGAGTGCTTTCGTTGGGCAATCTACTGATAGTTCACAAAATGTGTTACAAGATAAGTACAGGAACTAAAAAACAAGGTTACTGACAATAAGAAAAATATGAAAATTTGAGTCGCCAGTTGTCGGAGGGGTTTCACAGCGTTGCAGGAGCTTTCTCGGAGCATCGAGCAAGAAGGAAACTTGTCGCTATTGTTATTCTGAAGCTCTGAGTCAAAGGCCTTTAAATAGGTCTATTCCGGATCAATGCGCTCCACGTCAGCTTGTGGATAATTCTTCAGGTCCGGGCGCCTGGACTGCATGGGTGCTTGCGACCCCGTCTGGGTGAGCTTGGTCCGGGTGCATGGACCCCTTTTATTCAGCCTCTCCTCCTGCAAGAAAAGGTTAGTCCAAACAATCAAAAAATATATTTTACCCTGCAAAACAGAGTTAACACAACATAATAAAATATGAGTATTAATTCAATCCTGTCTTCACGAGACCAAGACCTAGTTAATATCTCAACTTAAGTTTTCCAAATGGACCTACGTTGGATCGGCACCTATAGTTCCCTTAACGGGGAACACACTCTCATTAGATCTCTCCTCTAGTTGCTTACCTTTACTTACCACTTGTAGTCGCTTGACTTACCTCTGACTCATTAGGTCTTCTCACCAGTTGTCAGGTCCACAGATCCAACTGGACTTCGGTCGGTAGTCAGGTCTCGTAGACCCAACTTGACTTTCCGCTATATATCGGGTCCCGTGGACCTATCTAAACTTCGCAGCAGCTATCAGGTCGTGCGGACCTAGTTGGATTTCAGCCCGGTGTCAAGATCCTTTAGATCAATCAACTCCTGCACACTTGGTAAAAGGAGTAGATAATAAAACACTCTAACTTTAGACCTCTTGTATTCATCAAAATATGAGTTAGATCATTAGTGCAAATTGCACTAACACATTGAAACTCGAAATAGATCCAAACTCGTAAAATATAATATGAAGAAGGATTTAAGCATATGAGAGGATTAACATATTGAGTATATGTGCCAGAAAAATTATTATCACACCCCAATATTTTTTTTTGCACGTCTCAAGCAAATAAACAAAACTAGAAAGTAACTAAAAACTCATCTACCTATTAATCTTCTATCAATACTTTGAAGATAGTAAAAGATAATTATAAAGGATCATCAACTTTTCAAGGATCAAGGTATTCATGATTTCAATTCTCACATCAATCAACAAGTATGATGATTTCAATCAATTTAAATAAACTATGAATGATAAAATCTTACAAGTTAAGTAGTTATGCTCTCACTCTTGCTTAAGAAAGCATTCATGAAGGTGGAGTTTACACTCAATACTCCACGTGACATTGTACTATCATATAGTTTATCATATATTTGCTTATTTTTTACTCTCCGCCACTATCAACATACACATGCATAAATCAGAAGGACTTGTTTAAACTTATAATGGGACAACAAGAAACTAAGAGATCAATAAAAAAAAGAAACCAAAAATCATGGGAGTATTCAACTGATAAACATGATGAGTACAATCAAGTAAAATGCACCAAAGCCTCACACGACAACCAAGATGTCTCTCCTTACTCATAAAACATGCTTGAGCGATCTATTCTATCACAATTAACTTTGTACGACTTTGTTCATCCATCACAACACATGCTTGAGAATTTTGTTTCTTCCTTTGTTTTCCTTCTCTTTTCTTATTACTTCATTTTCTTCTTTGATTTCATTGGAAAGGAGTTTTTTTGCTTCTTCTTCCCTTGTTTATGTCACAAAATTTTTTTTTTCCTTCCACACATATCTCTCCCCTTACACTTAAATCTTGTTCATCTTAGACAATGTACTCAATCATGAGATCAACCAATACTATCATCATAGGATAGGAAAAGATTAGACCTATGAAGATATGACAAGGAAAATAAAATGAACAATGAAAGTATGAGGTGAATTATTCAGCTAGTAATTGTTATATAATGAAAATAAATAACTACTTTTATATATATTTGATTTAATTTAATCCTAAAGAATAACATAACTAATAATGACAGGAAATAAAATGGAAAATAAATAAGAATATATATGATTTTATTAGAATTTTATTGGAATGTTAGGAATTCAAAAATGAAAGTTTATATACATTAATGGGATAAATGAAGTATGTTTATAGTTCATATTTAAATTGAGAGGTGATAATATCAATTAACCTAAGTTTAGATTTCTAAATCTAAGTTTTGCCCTTTCCTCTTCAAGTCTCTCCCCCACCCATGTGCACGTGGCGCTAGTCTACCATGAGAACCACTATGTCACCCTTTGCGTGGCAGGACGCTGACGCCACTTCACTATCCTCACAAGTCACAGCAGCTAAAGTCGGTTGTCTTCCCTCTCCTCTTGGTGTTCTTCGTCACCACCTCTGACTCTGTGTGCCCAACCGTTGGTGTTGCTCCTCCGTCTATGCAAGCAAGCCAACATCGAAAGCGTTTTCTACTAAAAAAAATCAAGTTTAGCAACGAAATTAGAGACAGAAATATATTTCCATCTCTATATTAGAGACAAAATTAACATTTCATCACTAATTAGAGATGAATCTAAAGTTTCGTCTCTAAAAAGAGACGAAACTATAAAGTTGTCATTAAAATAGTCGTTATTAATAAAAAAACATAGTTAATATGGAATTATTAGCAGCAAAATTTAAATTCTGTCACTTTTTAGCGATGGATTATAAATTTTGTCGCTAAATAAAGATAGAATATAAATTTCGTCGCTAAATAGAGATGGATTTATATCGCTGATTATCATTCTGGTATTTAAATATTAGCGACGAAATTAAATATTCATCTCTATATTAGAGACGGAATTTAAATTTCATCTATAGGATGGTAACGTAATAAACTTCCATCACTAAATTTAGGATCAAAATTAGGGCTAAACCTTGAACTCGGATACTCTTCTCGCATTTTTCGATCTCTCCAGTGATATCTCCGGCGTCCATGGCCTCTTCAATCTCTGACGTGCTCTCTGATCTCTAGCATCTTCGATGTCCTCCCCTCCTTTATCTCGATATGATCTTCTCCCTTCCCTCTCTTCTCATTTTTAACATAGTGAGAGCTCATGACCTTGAGTTTGGTCAACCTTGAGCTTGTGGCTACTAGCTTAACCGACCGTGAGCTTGCGGTCGTGAACTTGGCCTACTGTGACCTTGGTCGATCAAATCTACCTTGGTGGCGAACCCTCTTTCAGCCGCACCCTAGGCCCTGGCTGCGAGCTTGGTCGGCCAATTCTGCCCTGGCCATGAGCCCTCTGCTGGCTACGACCTAAGCCCTAGTTGCGAGGTATAGTCCGACCACAAGGACTCAGCCGGTCATGACGTTAGGCTTGGCCATAAGGGCTCAGCTTGTGGACTCAGCCGACCGTGATGTCAGTCTTGGCTATGAGGCCTTGGCTTGTGGATTCAGTCTACCACGACGTCAGCCTTGGGCATGAGGTTGATGTGTAGAATCTGTAAGTGCACGACTATCATCAAGTAATAAAAATAACAATCCCATAATGATTGTTGAGTAAGCACTAATTGGCTTCACACGATGAGTTGTCTAAACAATAATGCTTGAAAGAGAAAGAAAAGGGAAGAGAAAGAGGGAGTAGAGAGTGAAAAGAGTGTAGAGAGAGGGAGCATAAGTGAGTGAAGGTGAAGTTGGTTGGGGGAATGATTCTAAGAGTTTAGTTTCATTATGATACTAATTAATGTTCTTATGCATTGTTTATCTCCTTACCTCCATCCTTATGCACTTGTAGGAAGTCTAAGTAAATACTGACACTACCCCAAGACGGTCATGTCGGAGTACTACCCTTAATGGTATCTGATATCACTAACTAGAAGAGATAATCTAGCAGGTCTGGTTAAAGAGATTCCCTTATCACTAGGACCCTCGGTTATACAATTGCTAGATTATACAAGACACTTATTAACATAGGATTAGAGACAACCCATTAAGCTTAATTAGATGCTTCATTATGGAGAATTGCCCTCTCTTTCAAGGCGATACTCTAGATGTCCGGTTAAAGGGATATCCTTGTCACTAAGGCCCCCGGTCATACAATCTAGAGCATCCCCTCTATGGGGTGAATAATTAATACATATCTACATGTTTACATCATTCTCACATTTCATCAAACACATAGAAGGCACAATACACATAGAACATAACATAAACACTTCATTGAATAAGAAAATATTCAAATACATACTTCATACATCACATTACATCATAGTTACTTCCTACATATACTAGATCTAGAGATCTACTCCATTGTAAAAGATTTACAAATAAGAGATGAGAAATTAAGCATCATGCAATCCAAAACACAAGATAGAGAAGAGAGGAATATTTATCTATGCATTATCAGTCTTCTTACTTACAATCCTTGCTCCGGAGGTGGATGAATCGTTGAAGATGGAAGATCTAGGGCTCCCCCAAGGGGGAGAACCCTTCTCCAATGATAGAGGGTGGAGCCCCAAGTAGGGGTGTAATCAAGCCGAGCCGAGCCGAGCTGAGCCGAACTCTTGAATGTTTGAGTTTGGCTTGTTTATAATCGAGCCGAACTCGAGCTTTATTTAACAAATATATTCATGACTTACAAGTTTATTCGAGCTTTTATTGAGTCTAAATGAGCTTAATAAATATAAATTATAAATTTAAATATTTATTAAAAACTAAATTATATATTTAGAAAAAATTATAATATTCTTATTAAAATTTATAATTTTATTCTAATAAATAAATTTAATATATGTGTTTCTATGTTTCATAAGTAGAGTGTAAAATCTATAAATTCAATATCAAAACTATTATTTTTTTATTTAAAAGTTGATTCATGAGCTTAACCAACATATTCACGAGCTAACGAGCCGAATATTGTGAAGTTTGAGCTTGGTTTGTTTATCATAACGAGCCTCATTAAACGAGCTCAAACGAGCTTTTATCGAATCAAGTTTTGAATAGCTCACGAGCGGCTTAGTTCATTTACACCCCTAGCCCCAAGTCAAAGAATGAGTTTCTTGACTCTTTTATACCTCCTCTAAACTGCCCAGATTAACAAGGATTATGGGGTTCGGTAAACCAAAATTTTCACCCCTTACACCTAATTTTCTTGTGTTTCACCCTGAACCAAAGTTTTATCCCTTGAAATTATCTATATTTTGATATTTTGATCGAGCCTTAGATCCAAATGAGCTGAAAGTTATGGTAGTTCAAAGTTTGGTCTGCAGTCTAAGCAGAGGACTCGATAAAGCCACGACTGGAGTCACGATCGTGCCTTTTAGCACGGCTAGACCACAATTTCTCTCTATTGAACCTAAAGCAAAGTTGTAAATCATGAAGTTAGCTACATTTTGATATAATAAATAGCAGTCTGTAACTTCAATCAAACACTAAGTTATAGCTATTTTAAAATAAATCTGTAGTCTAAGCAGAGGACTCGATAAAGCCACGGTTGGGAGTCACGATCGTGCCTTTTAGCACGGCTAGACCATAATTTCTCTCTATTGAACCTAAAGCAAAGTTGTAAATCATGAAGTTAGCTACATTTTGATATAATAAATAGCAATCCGTAACTTCAATCAAACACTAAGTTATAGCTATTTTAAAATAAATCTGTAGTCTGCCCAGATTCAACTCAGCCTTATTTTCACATGACACGGTCTCAACTCCACGCCACATGCCCCCTCTTGTTCTCCACCACATGGATGTACTTGGAGGCATAGCCATGGCATGAATAGCCTTGGGAGGAGAGGCATGATCGTACCATTTGGCACGGGGGAGTACAGCCGTGTGAATCCACACGGTGTACCCTTGAATGACCTCTAGAGGAAGCACACGGTCGTATGATTTCACATAGCCTAAGCTTAATTTATCTCTAGTGAGGGGCACAGTCATGCCTTTGGTACAGTTAAAGCATGATTTTCTTCAGGAGAGAGCACATAGTCATGCTTTTTGACATGGCTAGGTTGTTGATCTTCACAAGTTGCTTAAATGTGTGCTTTTGCTCCATTTTTGCTCTAATTTTTATCCTATCAATCAAAATATGCAAAGGGCATATCTCCGAACAAATAGAATGAAAATATGATAAAATAATGAAATAGGGTATAATAAACATAGATTATATATATAAAACATGCTTAAAAACATATATAATTTACGCACATCACACCCAGACTTAAACATTTGCTTGTCATCAAGCAAAAACTATATCTAAACTCATGTGATTAAATAGTGCATCATAATCTCTTACAAATCAATCTAATCATATCAAATGATTTTATTGGTGAACAAAATACAAAATTTATTTGAGTATAACCTAAATAATAGTGCTCTATGCTCAGTGCAACATGTTGGAACTCCAAGGTTATTTTGGTGTGATCAACAAGTTAAGTTAGGTCATGTGTATTTCTAACCTTGTGTCTAAGTGTGCAGGAGCTTAGAAGCACAGGTAGTCGAGCGGAAGACACATCTAGTGAGAAGGATGGCACGCTGTGCGTCCGAAGGACGAGGCGCTGCGGAAGAGTACACCGGCGGACGAGAAGGAAGCGCGCGGTGGTTCCGAGGGACAAAAGCCGGAGCGGAAGATTGCTCGGGAGCAAGAGACGTAGCTAGCGAGAATGTCGACAATCAAGGGATGGAGACTGCGGATGAGTACACTGGCGGACAAGAAGGAAACACGCGACAATTCCGAGGGACGAGAAGCCGGAGGGAAGCACGCTCGAGAAGACCGGAAGTTGGGTTCGGGTGAGGCCTTTTCCGGATGATAGAGATCACCCAAGCGAGCGGATCCGGAGGAGAAGAACCGGATCGAAGCGGGACTGAACCAGAGAAGAGGTCCCGGACGAAAAATTCAACATCTGTTGACTTTGGGCTCCGGGGCGCTCGGAGCAGTCCAGGGCGCCCGGAGCCCTCCGGGGCGCCTGGAACCCTTCCGGGCGCCCGGACCTTGAGTTTGACCCACCAGGATCGTGATTTACGCGATCTAAACGTTGGAGGATAAAGTTTTATCCCCCCAGGATGCCCGGAACCCTTCCAGGCACCCCGACCAAGGCTATAAATATAGCCTTGGTCCAGAAGCTTTTCATCAATTCAGAACTCAAGCATTTCTTTCAAACACTTGTACACTCTCTGTAGTTAGCTTCTGTTTCCTGAGCTTCAATGTTGTAAGAGGCTTCTCCGCCTAAAGGAGATTAATAGTGCGATCATCTTTCTTGGATTAACAACCACCCCGGTTGTAACCAAGTCAAATCCGGTGCCTCTTCCTTTTCTTGCTTTTTCTTGTTTAAGTTAATTTTATGCAAGTGTTAGTTTAAGAGTTCGAGAAGGGTTGTTTTGTTTTTTATTTTACAGGGCTATTCAACCCCCCCTTCTAGCCGACCCAACGATCCTACAAGTGGTATCTGAGCCAAGACGCTTCAGGAGGACTAACCGTCGAATGAAGCAACGAGATGGCCAGACCAAGCATCCACCCGTCGAAATACGAAGGGGACTTCGCTACCTGGAAAAAACTAATGCAGGTATTTTTTACAACGGATATTGAATTAATTTTAACAATGAAACTTGGCTTTGAAGCTCCAGAGGACAAGGAAATAAATCAATGGAAAAAAGGGAGCAGACCGACTTCGTGGCGAACGACAAAGCAGAATACCATCTGCTGAGCGTTCTTCCGCCTCAAGAAGTCAACAGGATCGGTAAATATAACTCCGCAAAGGAACTTTGGGAGAAGTTCCTCGAGCTGCATGAAGGTACGTCCCAAGCCAAGCTCGCTAGACGAGATCTGCTTCGCAATCAGCTCACCAGCCTGTGACTTGGGGAAGATGAGACAGTCGCACATCTGCACTCCAGAATAAAAGAAATCATCACCGGACTCACGAATCTCGGAGAAAATGTAAGTAACCGAGATTCGCTCAGGTACGCGTTAAATTCATTTCCGAGTAATTCAAAATGGGCATCACTAGTAGATGCTTTTTACATTTCAAAGGACTTAGAAAAAATTTTATTAGAAGAATTTTTTTCAACATTTGAAGTCCATGAGTCAAGATGTGCACGAATGAAGGAGCCTAAGAACAACGTCGCCCTCAAAGCTTCGAGAGACGAACCTGAGTCGGAATCCTCTCTCGACGACGAGGAAATGGTTATGATGGTAAGAAGATTCAAGAAACTTTGTAAATCTAGATCTACTAACCATACGCAGGGGAAGAAGAAAAGGACGATCCGTTGCTACCACTGCGACGAAGAAGGGCACGTCAAGGACAACTGCCACAAGCTGAAAAACAAAGACAAGGAGAAGGGTAAGAAGCCTATCCAGAAACGAAAGGCCCTGAAGGTGACGTGGGACGATACGTCGTTTGAATCGGAAGTCGAAGCATTCTCCGGACTCGCACTGATGGCGAGTCATCAAGACGACAACTGCGATTCAAGCTCTTCCGAAATGAGCATCGAGAGCATCGATGAAGGGGGAGACACGTCGGAAGAAAGCAGCAGCTCAGGGGGAGAAACGGACAACGAGATCGACAAGGTAAGTCAGGTACGATCTCTTCCTCCCGATAAAATGTTTAAGTTCGTTAAACTTTTAACAAAAGACTGCTGCAAATTAGAAAGTGAAATTAAAAATTTAAAAGTAATTCTAGCTAAGTCTTGTCCCTTAGAAGAATTAGATAAATTAAAACTAGCAAATAAAAAATTGAAACTTGAAAATTCAAGTAGCTAACTTGAAAAACTATGCATGCTCATCTAAAACCAATTTTAGAAGATTTAATAATTTAAATTGGTACTTTAAATATCACCCGGGACAAATTAAGAACATTTCAAGAAAATATATCCCTAAATTTTTTGGTTAATCCAGTAAGCTGGAACCTATATTGGGTTCCGAAGTCATGCTTAAATTAATTTTAAACTTAAATTTAGCGCTTTAAGTGAGAAAATTAAACAAAGAATTTCTTTATGAGGCTTTGTCTAAGGAAGTGGTTGTTGCTCCAATAACCAAGAAGGCCTAGTGCCTCGTCACGACCTGGAAGCTAAAATATTGAAATAAATATTTAATTAACTTACTAATGAAGCATTAATACAAGAATTAATTAGTACTTGAAAAAGGTTATTCAAAACATTTTATTTCAAATTAGAAATTTACTTATTTAGAATTTTTTTTGCCTAAGTCATTTTAAAAAAATACTTAAAAATGTAAGTTAGGATTTTTTTAATTTTAATTTTTTTTTACTTAGGATTTTTTTTATACTTAGAAATATTCTCAAAAATTATTTTTTCCTAAGTTAAGAACTTTTTCTTGAAATTAGAAATCTCAACTTAAATTACTTAGAAAAATTTTCTAAAAACTTAGAAATTTTTTTAAAAAATACTTTTTCTAAGTCTTTAACCTTTAGATTGTTTTTCTTGGAACCACATTTTTTGTGATCAAAGGGGGAGAAGGGAAAGTATAAGTTTAGGGGGAGGTAGATAGATTTAATTTTTTCTATCTTTTTGTACTTAAATTGCAAATTAAGTTAATTTACTTAATTTTATTTAATGTCTATTTTAACCCTAGCTTAATTTTGGTTGATCACACCAAAAAGGGGGAGATTGTTGGAACCCCAAGGTTGTTTTGGTGTGATCAACAAGTTAAGTTAGGTCCTGTGTGTTGCTAATCTTGTGTCTAAGTGTGCAAGAGCTTAGAAGCATAAGTAATCAAGCGGAAGACGCAGCTAGCGAGAAGGACGGCACGTTGTGCATCCGAGGGACGAGGCGTTGCAGAAGAGTACACCGGCGGACGAGAAGGAAGCGCGCGGTGGTTCCAAGGGACGAAAGCCGGAGCGGAAGATTGCTCGGGGAGCAAGAGACGCAGCTAGCGAGAAGGTCGACGACCGAGGGACGAAGACTGCGGATGAGTACGTTGGCGGACGAGAAGGAAACACACGGTAATTCCGAGGGACGAGAAGCCGGAGGGAAGCACGCTCGAGAAGACCGGAAGTTGGGTTCGGGTGAACCATTTTCTGGATGGCAGAGATCACCCAAGCGAGCGGATCCGGAGGAGAAGAACCAGACCGAGGCGGGACTGAACCAGAGAAGAGGTCCCAGACGAAAAATTCAACATCTGTTGACTTTGGGCTCCGGGGCGCCCGGACCTTGATTTTGACCCACCAAGATCGTGATTTACGCGATCGGAACGTTGAGGGATAAAGTTCGCCCGGAACCCTTCCAGGCGCCCCGACCAAGGCTATAAATATAGCCTTGGTCCAGAAGCTTTTCATCAATTCAGAACTCAAGCATTTCTTTCAAACACTTGTACGCTCTCTGTAGTTAGCTTCTGTTTCCTGAGCTTCAACGTTGTAAGAGGCTTCTCCACCTGAAGGAGATTAATAGTACGATCATCTTTCTTGGATTAACAACCACTCCGGTTGTAACCAAGTCAAATCCGGTGCCTCTTCCTTTTCTTGCTTTTTCTTGTTTAAGTTAATTTTATGCAAGTGTTAGTTTAAGAGTTCGAGAAGGGTTGTTTTGCTTTTTTATTTTACAGGGCTATTCAACCCCCCTCCTTCTAGCCGACCCAACGATCCTACACAACAGTGACCTAAATTTATCAAGTATTAATCCCTAAGCCTAGTCAAGTCATCATATCACTGTGTTCTTTATGCTCCCAACGATAGACACTTACATGCCACATATTTGGTTCATCCTTCTCAATCTACCCAATGTCTCAAAGGTATGCTCGATATTAAGAAAAATATAGAAGATATTTCCCCAGTAATTTAAATTAATCTCAAAGGGATAACTTGCTAGTTTCCACTCACAACAACTATTGTTTTATATCTTTTTTTTTTTTCATTTTTCTTTTAAGTGATTGTTGGGTGCAATACTTGAATACAAATGCACATGAATGCAAATGCAGGGATATTTTGATTTTTCCAAATGAACTAATATGATTCGAACCTCATCTAGCAACCAAAGTGTAGTTTGGTCTAAATCACCATAGAAACACTAATACTAATCAAGTTCTATGAATCATGATTATTTTTAACGTTATCTACTATTAAAACTAGGCAAAGTGAAAAGAGATCCTAAAATAAGGTCAATACTTAAACTCTTATAATAAAAATATTGTTCACTTCATACTATCATAGATAGAAAAAGATAGATCACTAAACATACTATCACTATAAGTAACCAATTAACCATATGAAATCTAAAACAAGCGTACTAGCATTTTACATTAAGGAACAAATAATCATGATATGATGAATGATGCAATTAGAAAAAATTTTATTATGTAAAAAGAAATATGTAAAAAGTAAATTATAACCCAACATATCCCCCTAGACTTAAACTTTTCATTGTCTAAATGAAAACTAGAAATGTAATTTGAAGGAGGTTTTAAAATTAAAGAAGTTACCAAGTGGTGAGCTCCAAATAATTGAAATACTTCCCTATCCCAAGAAGCGCTTGCTTTAGGTCATAAGCTTGACCCCCTCATTAGGCTCATCGAAATCGTGATCTTGCTAGAGTGAGAAACTTTCAAACTTTTTTTCAATGACCCGTATTATTATGAAGAGAGCTATCAACATAAGAGTAATGTAGTGTATCACTGCTCTCTTCATTTGTCTTCTCAAAAGTCCTTTCTGAAGGTGGGAGATTGTTCCGTGTGAGTTTCCAATTTTTGGTCTCTTGAATACTTGCAGTCTTGCACATCCACAGGAAAAGCATACCTCCTACATACATATAACTACGTAAATTTCATTTTCATTCTCATTCTCATTCCACTTTACTATCAAACTCATACTAATAATCATTCCCATCATTTAATCCAACACCACCTCAGTCCTTTTTAAATCAATCTTTCAAAAGAACTGCAGTGGTACTTACAATAATTTCCAGAAGATGAAATTAAGAACAATACTAATAGAAATGCTGCCCCTGAATTAACGAAAATCTCATTAACAAATCTGAGTACATTTTACAAGCATTCCCAACACAAACCTATCAAAACATAATCCAAGTCCTTTTCATATATCTTTATTTTTTAAAATTATATTTTTTGTAAATAATTAAAAAAAAAATAAATATGAAGATTAAAGATATTTTTCAAACTGTGAATCTGAATCATAGTCGGATCTAACTAGACCACGTGATCAATCTCTAATCAACAAACTCAATTAACTGACCTGGCCATCCTGTATGCCTCACTTCTTTTGAAATTTTTCAAAAGAACTGCATCTCGCTGCACTGACAAAGACCTCAAGAAGATGAATTAAGAACAATGCTAATAGACATGAATTAACGAAAATCTCATTAACAAAATCCATTATATTTTACAAGCATTCCCAACACAAACCTATCAAAACATAATTGCTTTTGAAAGATTTCAAATTCCCAACCCACATCTAGTATTCGTTGAAATGTATTGCTCCAGACTTCCAGACTATAAAAGTTGTAGCAAGCATGACAGAACTTATGAATACAAACGAGAAGACGATAAAGAAAATATCACCCTGAAATGGAAACTCAAATGTCCAGCCTTGTGGAGGCAACCCACGCTTGCTATCATCGAATAGGTTTGTGGGAGCCTCCGGTAGGCCTGGGCGCCTTTTACCACTATCACTAGCTCTTGATGCCTCCAGCACTCTACTCCCAAATTCTTCTTTGGCAGGCTTTGAATCCATATATTTGCTTAGAAATCGTGCTGCCCTCAACTTTTCTCTCATTGTCAAAGAAGGCCTTCTAGGAGCAGGATCCTTCGAGTTTGCAGAATATGGCTCCCTGAAGTTTACATCTTGTGGAACAATAGATGGAGATGAGGGAACCTGATTGACTTCAATTTGAGCATTGCCAGATTCTGAAATGCTTGGCTCTGTCGAAGATTGGCTGTTATCTGTTGCCAGGACAATCTTTCTCCTCTGGACATGCCAGGTGAATGTCTTTGCCTCCAGTGATGAAACTAAATTTTTTTCAAGAAATGTAGTTTTCTGACAAGACCTTCCTTGTAATGGATTGAATATAGTGGGTGTTGAGATGGGTTTTAACTTTGCCTGTTGGAAAATAGCATAGTTAGCAACTATTACCTTAGTATAACATAAAACTTAAGTAAACATTTAGGGTAAATGTGTTTAGAAAAAAACACCAAAGTTTATGCAAAGAATAACATTATTCCAGTTTTGACTTGCACTTGTATAAGCAAATGTTATATATGGATCCATCAATTTATTATATTAATGCTAGGTTGTTTGTGGGAAGAAATGTCTTGCAGGATCCAACTGCAACATCTCGGCAAGAATCACTATCTCCAATGAAATCTTGGGTGTAGTATTAAATATGTAAGAGTTTTGATGCCTAAAGTTGAATAAGAACATACATTATAGGAATACCAATGTATTAGATTTAGAATATAGAATATAAGAACCCTCAATGACCAAACAATGAAGGTAGTAAATATGATGATCAGAAGAAAAATTAATATTTTGTATTTATAATAGATAAAATGGATAGGGATGAAAGCAAAGATGATAGAAAACTAGATTTTAAGTTATGATATATATCAAAGGAAAACGTAAAACGAGAAATGACGTAAAGGAAACGTAAGAAAACCTCATGTTTGTATGTTTCATGTATGCTGCAGAAGACAAAGAAAACAGTGCATCATACCGACTAGTGATCGAGCTCGTAGGTGGTGAAGGAAATGGTAAGATCGATTTTTCTTCATCTCGTAGCAATAGACACTAGTTGGCAATGGGGCCTGCCCTTTTTTTTTTTTTTTTTGCCTATAGAGTACTTGTGGAAAGAGATGCTGAAGATGTTTGGATTTATTGCAGATGGTGCAACGGCACAACAAATGGATTGGTCATTGCTTAGATTCTTAAGATGATCAGGTGTCCCAAGGGTATGAGAGTACGTTGCATGGATCTAGTGTTAAAGGCCGTGGCTAGATAGGAAGCAGTAGGAGGTGCATGGGACTGGAACATTGTGAAGCAGTAGACTATCGACAGAGGAAGGCTACTGTTAGGGAAAACAATTGTAGTCTGATATGATGTTTACATCAGGAGATTCAAGAGAGACAAGTGGTACATCAACAAATGTACTTATTTGTGGATACAACAACGGTTGGAGGATAAAAGAAGGTGAGATAAATGTCGATGGGATGCATATGTAGTTGCAGCAAGTGGGTATGTGGGTGCTTGTTTGAAAGTGAAAAAGGAAAGCGATGTGCAAACTATCACAGAGAGGTGATGATGGGCCAGTAAAGGAAAGAAGGTTGCAACAGTTAGGCTTAGTTGTTTGAGAAAGAGGATAGAGGGAAATGAAGTTCAGAATCAACCAGAGCATCCAATGCTAATCCAGATTTCAAATCTAATACCAAACTGATGTTTCACAAATGCAGGTCAAAGATCACACAAAGAACTTATACAATTTGATGCAACACCGGCGATAAATAATATCACACAAGCAACAAAACACATGAGCAAACAATTCTATTATAGGGAAGCAATAGAAATTACCATAGGGAGAATAGTAGCTTTTAATGACTTCAACCCAAATCAAACTGAAAATAAACTTAAAGTATTCCAGGGAAGAAATAACTTATTATAATACCTCAATCATATTAGGAGATAAACTACATTAAAACAAGGTAAGGAACCACAATAAGATAATTACCAACTCGAAAATTTCCTTTAAAATTTTTTTTTGAGATCAACAAATAACTTTGTAAATACTAAAATAAATTAACAAGAGGGATTGAAATCCCTTAAAGATACCGTAACGACCTAACTTGGAAATTAATAATCAACAAACTTGATAAAAGTAATAATTTACTTTGCTAAAAACTTGGCAAGTAAATTACTTACTCCCTAAGATAACGTAGTCCCCTAAATAACATTTAAATTTACCTAGTTTTCTATGACTAACCAAAATAAAATCTTAAAAGTTTTTAAAAAATATATAAAAACTTAAGTTTAAATAATTCCTAATTAGTCTTGCATCTTTCTCTCCCATCAAGGAGTCATAATCTTCTCTTTGGTCATCTCTTCCAAACATGCAGAACAATTGAAATGCTTTGTTTGGTGACCTTCCAAGAACATTATTTCTTCTTTATCTTTTCTTGGTTGTTCATACCAATAAGTGAGGAACTATTGTACTTTCATCTTGGCCATAGTTCCTGGAGGATCAAGTTTTTCATCATCTTCTGGTTTGTACAACTTTCAAGGAAAAGTTGCATCTTTTTTTCTCCTTCTTGATTCTTGAGGAACGAAAACACCCAAGGAGTATTATAATTCGCGAGTTGAGTGGATTCACGATTCTACAAGCTCACTCTACCATTAGTTCCCCGCCGAACCGGATGAATTAAGCATCTGAAGGTATACTTTGGCACCAGGAAAATATAATTTCCACTCAGAGACAACCAAGACTTAACCAACATCTTATGCTCAATCATAGTTCCAACTTGAACTGTTTTCTGAGTGATGAAAATCACTGTACCAGCGGTGCTTCGCACCGATTAAAACCTCATAACATTGCGAAGGAATTAAGCAGAGAGACAAACAAGTAACGATAGAAAGAGAGTTGGGAAAAGAAATTACAGCGGTTGAGAGGTTCCAAGGAGAGATCACTCCGGCAGAGTTCATCTGCTGCTGGCGAAAGAGAAGGGAATCGTCTTGGGCCTTCGGAGTCGTGAAAGATAGATAGAGCAGGGTGCGAAGATGGGTTTCTTGAGGCCACCCTCGCCCCCCAAGGACCGGAGCACATTGGTCATCTGAACCGTTTAGATTGAGCCGAAGAAGGTCGAGGGCGGTCTGTCATATGAACCGATTAGATTGAGCCGGAAGAGACTTCTACGTTATAAAAAAAATTAAAATAATACTTTATCTCATTTTTCATCTTAAAATTACTCAGATCAATATTATATATTTTTTTATTTATCAAAATTATTAATATGGAACACTATTATATTAAATCTTAATTTTTAACTTGATTTAAGATTTCTCTTTAATGTGATCAAATTCACTCTAATATTATTATACCGGTTTGATCAAAATTGTTATAATTTGTAGGACTTTTAAATATAAATATTATACTATTATTGAAATAAGAGTATTTTTGAAATAAAAATAGAATAAAACATCCTCTTCATATTTATTTTAAATGCAATTTCTCTTGACAAATGACAATGACAAAAATATTGGGCCTTTTATTTATTTACCAAATGCACTGCATAAACCTTTGCGCTTTTATTTATCAATCAAAAAATATAAATTATTAATCGTCAAACTAACCTAAACACACACCTAAAATTCTGTCACAAAGTGATATAAACTTTATAATAAATTTTTTAAACACCAATTTATAAATTTTAAAAAATATTCAAAATATAAAATTTATGAAAAAAAGTAAATGTAAATGATCCTGTCCGAGCGCTGAGTCGACGGACGCTGGGGACGTGGCACGCTCCGCTGTCTCCAACTGATGGTGTAGCTCTCCGGCGAACCTGCAAAGAAACCGAGCCGGGAGAGATTTCCCGGCGATAGCCCTCCGATGCTCAAGTCAGGCAACGAGAGAGGCAGCGTAATGTGGCTACAGTAAAGAGTTGATCATACCTTCGTCGATGTTTGGGGGTCCTTATATAGGACCCCGGGGAAATACGGACACGCTTCCCGATACGTGCACGCTTTCCCAAACATACCTTAACGAGTCTGTGTCAGAAAAGTACCTCTGGCGCCATTCCGCAATCGTCCGAGCATATCCCGGATGTGACGGTGGAAGCTTCCACCGTATGATCCTGTGTACGGCTCGGCCGCCAACTCTGCTGCTTGTCGGCGGCAGGTGTCTCGAGGATGATGTTATCCCCTGTCTCCTTTGTCCTCTTGCGTTCCCTGTCTGTTCCAGGGCCGAGCGGGTAGGCCTCTCGGTAGACATATCACTTCTGCATCGGTCATATACTCGGATGAGACTGCTCCTGCCTATGTTGCCTTGTGCACTGACCAAACGGACAACCCGCTCGGCCCTTGAAACCTTTTTACCTTGAGCATCGGAAACCCGACCCCTAGTCGGGTTGTCTTTCATTCGGCCCGGGGGGATTCACAGCCGGTCGGTCCGCTTCATCTAGTCGGTCGGCCTACTTCGCCCGGTCGGCCGGGTCTCAGGGTTGAATCTCTTGACTTTTGACCTCCACGTGTCGTTGACTTTCTGTCAACGAGGGTCCCCCGTCCTTATCACCGGATCACATGCCTCCCCTTCAAGTCTAGTCGAAGAGGCACTAAGTCCGACTGATTGGACTGCCGGTCGGCCTGAATGACATCGCCCCCTGCCACTCCGGAATGTTCCTCCTCACGACCGCTCAGCCTCTTCCGAGCGCTGGCTCTGCTGCCGTGTCGACGGCCAACGCTGACGCCCTTCGGATCTCCTCGGGATTCGTGCAAATCCTCCCCATTAAGACCAAGCACACGCTCTGTGCATCGTAATGGCGCTCATTAAATGCGAGCCTATGACATGGTGCCACATGGTGCCTGTTGGTGCAGCGGAGTGCTGGCAAGAGGGGGGTGAATTGCTGAAAACACAAAATAAAAATACTCTCCTCGGATTTCAACTCAGAAAAGCAATAGTAAAATAATAACAATTAAATTAACAGAAGTAAAAAGAAACTCAGCAATTAACCTGGTTACAACCAAGGAGGTTGTTAATCCAGGGCGATGAAAAAGCGCACTAGAAGAATCTCCTTTGCTGAAGGCAGAGAAGCCTTTTATACACTAATGGCTCAGAACTATTGCTAGGAATTAAGTACAGAGTTGATTGTCAAAGTTGTTCTTGAATTCCTAGCTCCAGGGGCCTTTTTATAGCTCCTGGAAAGTCTATCCCGAGGGTTCAAGACGCCTCCAACAAGGTTTAAGGCGCCTCCAGCTCGGTCAGCGGATAAAACTTTATCCGCAGCGCAAACGGTCAAAACAAACTGTTGAAGGCGCCTTCATCAAGCCTGAAGGCGCCCTCGGAGGCGCCTTCAAGCTGGAGGCGCCTCCAGTCAGGTTGGAGGCGCCTCCAAGCTGGCAGCTCAGCTCCTTTGACTTCGTTTCCATCTTGTTGCGACTTCCGATGCTCCGATCTTTTAGGTGATTGTGGCCAACCAAAATAGGGCTCACTCGAACCCAATTTCCGGCCTTCCTCGAGCAGCCTTCCGTCCCGGCTTAACGTCCCTCGAACGTCGCGCACGCTCTTCACGCCCACCGGAGTACTCTTCCGCAGCTCTCTCGTCCTTCGGACGCACCGAGCCCATCGGCTCCCTTCCCGTGCCGTCCTTCTCGCTAGCTGCGTCTTCCGCTCGACTTCCTATGTTCCTAAGCTCCTGCACACTCAGACACAGGGATCAAATACAACGCAGGACCTAACCAACTTGGTTAATCACATCAAAACTACCACGGGGTCCAACAATCTCCCCCTTTTTGATGTGCATCAACCCAAGTTCAAGTTAGGGTTAAAAATAGACATAAATAGTAATTTTAAAGAAAAAATTACTAAACTAACAAGTTAAGTATAATATTTGCAATGCAATTAGTAAAATTGCAACACTTTTTATAAAAATAATAACAGAAATTTTAAATTTTTCTAACTCCCCCTAAACTTGTACTTTTCTCTCCCCCTTTGATCACAACAAAAATGGGGTCCTAATTAGAGGGAACTTTTTTTTTAAAAAAAAATTCTAAGTATTTTCCAAAAAAAATTCAAGTCAAAAAGAAAATTAAGTCTTTAGAATTTTTCAGGAAAAAAAATATTTCTAAAAATGAATTTATAAACAAAATTTTCAAAAATATTTGATTAAACTTTCAAAGCATTATTTAATTCTGATTTTTAAATGTTTTTTCAGAAAGTTAATTAAACCTTTCATTTCAGTATTTTAGCTTCCAGGTCGTGGCGAGGCACTAGACCTTCTTGGTTATTTGAGCAACAACCACTTCCTTGACAAAGCTTTATAAAGAAATTTACTATTTAATTTTCTTCTCTGAAAGCGCTAAGTCTAACATTTCAACTAAGATCAAATATTATGACTTTTAAATTTCCATTTTAACTTCTCATAAGTTCTTAATTCACAGTTTTTTAGAATTATGGCAACAAATATTGAGCATGCAAAAAATTATACATTTTCTATTGTTATTTTGTCAAAATCTTTTAATTGACAAATTGTGTCTTTTAACTCAATATTCTTTAATAGTTTTTCAGTTTTTAATTTAAAATATTCTTTAGACGAAATAATTTGTAATTCACGAAAACCTTTCGGCAATATTTCAATTGAAGCAATTAATTTGCCAAGAAGTGGAGACCATACCTGACTTACTTTGTCGGTGGTTGATTCTCCCCCTGTCGAGTTGTTTTCGTCTTCTGATGTTTCTCCCCCTTCATCGATGCTCATTTGTGATGAGCATTCTAGGTCTTCAAGTTGGAGTTCGGTTACTGGTTCTGTCTCGGCACTTACCTCAGTTTCAGACTCTTCTGACGTCGGATCAGTGTCCATCGAGGAGTCAGATTCAACTTCAATTTGCTCTTCGTGGAGTTTTAAGAACTTTTCCCAAAGTTCTTTTGCGCTATTGTACTCTCCGACTTTGTCGAGATCTTCATTTGGTATTGTGGTTAGAAGATGAAATTCAGCTCGTGCATTTGCCATAAACTCGTCATGTTGCTTCTCGTTCCAGAGGTATTTCTCGAGCTCTTCTCCATTTGCTTTCTTTGGTGCTTCATAACTTGATTTCATTATTAAATAAATAGAAAAATCAGAGTTAAGGTATACCTCCATCTTTTGCTTCCATGAAGCAAACTCCCCCTCGAATGCAGGTGGGTATTCACTGTCTCCGGCCATCATTTTGATCGTTGTGCGTCAGTCGGCGGTTAATCCTTCTGAGCGGTCTAGCTCTGATACCACTTGTTGGTGCAGCGGAGTGCCGGCAAGAGGGGGGTGAATTGCTGAAAACACAAAATAAAAATATCCTCCTCGGATTTCAACTCAGAAAAGCAATAGTAAAATAATAACAATTAAATTAACAGAAGTAAAAAGAAACTCAGCAATTAACCTGGTTACAACCAAGGAGGTTGTTAATCCAGGGCGATGAAAAAGCGCACTAGAAGAATCTCCTTTGTTGAAGGCGGAGAAGCCTTTTACACACTAATGGCTCAGAACTATTGCTAGGAATTAAGTACAGAGTTGATTGTGAAAGTTGTTCTTGAATTCCTAGCTCCAGGGGCCTTTTTATAGCTCCTGGAAAGTCTATCCCGAGGGTCCAAGGCGCCTCCAACAAGGTTTAAGGCGCCTCCAGCTCGGTCAGCGGATAAAACTTTATCCGCAGCGCAAACGGTCAAAACAGACTGTTGAAGGCGCCTTCATCAAGCCTGAAGGCGACCTTGGAGGCGCCTTCAACGCCTTCAAGCTGGAGGCGCCTCCAGTCAGGTTGGAGGCGCCTCCAAGCTGGCAGCTCAGCTCCTTTGACTTCGTTTCCAGCTTGTTGCGACTTCCGGTGCTCCGATCTTTTGGGTGATTGTGGCCAACTAAAATAGGGCTCACCCGAACCCAATTTCCGACCTTCCTCGAGCAGCCTTCCGTCCCGGCTTAACGTCCCTCGAACATCGCGCATGCTCTTCACGGCCACCGGAGTACTCTTCCGCAGCTCTCTCGTCCTTCGGACGCACCGAGCCCGTCGGCTCCCTTCCCGTGCCGTCCTTCTCGCTAGCTGTGTCTTCCGCTCGACTTCCTGTGTTCCTAAGCTTCTGCACACTCAGACACAGGGATCAAATACAACGCAGGACCTAACCAACTTGGTTGATCACATCAAAACTACCACGGGGTCCAACAATCTCCCCCTTTTTGATGTGCATCAACCCAAGTTCAAGTTAGGGTTAAAAATAGACATAAATAGTAATTTTAAAGAAAAAATTACTAAACTAACAAGTTAAGTATAATATTTGCAATGCAATTAGTAAAATTGCAACACTTTTTATAAAAATAATAACAGAAGTTTTAAATTTTTCTAACTCCCCCTAAACTTGTACTTTTCTCTCCCCCTTTGATCACAACAAAAATGGGGTCCTAATTAGAGGGAACTTTTTTTTAAAATTTTTTTTAAAGTATTTTCCAAAAAAAATTCAAGTCAAAAAGAAAATTAAGTCTTTAGAATTTTTCAGGAAAAAAAATATTTCTAAAAATG
The DNA here is from genome assembly GCF_018446385.1 of Zingiber officinale. Classification (NCBI taxonomy): domain Eukaryota; kingdom Viridiplantae; phylum Streptophyta; class Magnoliopsida; order Zingiberales; family Zingiberaceae; genus Zingiber; species Zingiber officinale. The sequence continues at coordinate 115,499,292 of NC_055988.1, forward strand.
AATTTATAAACAAAATTTTCAAAAATGTTTGATTAAACTTTCAAAGCATTATTTAATTCTGATTTTTAAATGTTTTTTCAGAAAGTTAATTTAACCTTTCATTTCAGGATTTTAGCTTCCAGGTCGTGGCGAGGCACTAGGCCTTCTTGGTTATTTGAGCAACAACCACTTCCTTGACAAAGCTTTATAAAGAAATTTACTGTTTAATTTTCTTCTCTGAAAGCGCTAAGTCTAACATTTCAACTAAGATCAAATATTATGACTTTTAAATTTCCATTTTAACTTCTCATAAGTTCTTAATTCACAGTTTTTTAGAATTAAGGCAACAAATATTGAGCATGCAAATAATTGTACATTTTCTATTGTTAGTTTGTCAAAATCTTTTAATTGACAAATTGTGTCTTTTAACTCAATATTCTTTAATAATTTTTCAGTTTTTAATTTAAAATATTCTTTAGACGAAATAATTTGTAATTCACGAAAACCTTTCGGCAATATTTCAATTGAAGCAATTAATTTGCCAAGAGGTGGAGATCATACCTGACTTACCTTGTCGGTGGTTGATTCTCCCCCTGTCGAGTTGTTTTCGTCTTCTGATGTTTCTCCCCCTTCATCGATGTTCATTTGTGATGAGCATTCTAGGTCTTCAAGTTGGAGTTCGGTTACTGGTTCTGTCTCGGCACTTACCTCAGTTTCGGACTCTTCTGACGTCGGATCAGTGTCCATCGAGGAGTCAGATTCAACTTCAATTTGCTCTTCGTGGAGTTTTAAGAACTTTTCCCAAAGTTCTTTTGCGCTATTGTACTCTCCGACTTTGTCGAGATCTTCATTTGGTATTGTGGTTAGAAGATGAAATTCAGCTCGTGCATTTGCCATAAACTCTTCACGTTGCTTCTCGTTCCAGAGGTATTTCTCGAGCTCTTCTCCGTTTGCTTTCTTTGGTGCTTCATAACCAGATTTCATTATTAAATAAATAGAAAAATCAGAGTTAAGGTATACCTCCATCTTTTGCTTCCAAGAAGCAAACTCCCCCTCGAATGCAGGTGGGTATTCACTGTCTCCGGCCATCATTTTGATCGTTGTACGTCAGTCGGCAGTTAATCCTTCTGAGTGGTCTAGCTCTGATACCACTTGTTGGTGCAGCGGAGTGCCGGCAAGAGGGGGGTGAATTGCTGAAAACACAAAATAAAAATACCCTCCTCGGATTTCAACTCAGAAAAGCAATAGTAAAATAATAACAATTAAATTAACAGAAGTAAAAAGAAACTCAGCAATTAACCTGGTTACAACCAAGGAGGTTGTTAATCCAGGGCAATGAAAAAGCGCACTAGAAGAATCTCCTTTGTTGAAGGCGGAGAAGCCTTTTATACACTAATGGCTCAGAACTATTGCTAGGAATTAAGTACAGAGTTGATTGTGAAAGTTGTTCTTGAATTCCTAGCTCCAGGGGCCTTTTTATAGCTCCTGGAAAGTCTATCCCGAGGGTCCAAGGCGCCTCCAACAAGGTTTAAGGCGCCTCCAGCTCGGTCAGTGGATAAAACTTTATCCGCAGCGCAAACGGTCAAAACAGACTGTTGAAGGCGCCTCCAATCAGGCTGAAGGCGCCTCCAGCCTGGCTGAAGGCGCCTCCAGCCTGGCTGAAGGCGCCTCCAACCTGGTTGAAGGCGCCTTCAAGCTGGAGGCGCCTCCAGTCAGGTTGGAGGCGCCTCCAAGCTGGCAGCTCAGCTCCTTTGACTTCGTTTCCAGCTTGTTGCGACTTCTGATGCTCCGATCTTTTGGGTGATGTGGCCAACCAAAATAGGGCTCACCCGAACCCAATTTCCGGCCTTCCTCGAGCAGCCTTCCGTCCCGGCTTAACTTCCCTCGAACATCGCGCACTCTCTTCACGCCCACCGGAGTACTCTTCCGCAGCTCTCTCGTCCTTCGGACGCACCGAGCCCGTCGGCTCCCTTCCCGTGCCGTCCTTCTCGCTAGCTGCGTCTTCCGCTCGACTTCCTGTGTTCCTAAGCTCCTGCACACTCAGACACAGGGATCAAATACAACGCAGGGCCTAACCAACTTGGTTGATCACATCAAAACTACCACGGGGTCCAACAATCTCCCCCTTTTTGATGTGCATCAACCCAAGTTCAAGTTAGGGTTAAAAATAGACATAAATAGTAATTTTAAAGAAAAAATTACTAAACTAACAAGTTAAGTATAATATTTGCAATGCAATTAGTAAAATTGCAACACTTTTTATAAAAATAATAACAGAAATTTTAAATTTTTCTAACTCCCCTTAAACTTGTACTTTTCTCTCCCCCTTTGATCACAGCAAAAATGAGGTCCTAATTAGAGGGAACTTTTTTTTAAAAAAAAATTCTAAGTATTTTCCAAAAAAAATTCAAGTCAAAAAGAAAATTAAGTCTTTAGAATTTTTCAGGAAAAAAAATATTTCTAAAAATGAATTTATAAACAAAATTTTCAAAAATGTTTGATTAAACTTTCAAAGCATTATTTAATTCTGATTTTTAAATGTTTTTTCAGAAAGTTAATTAAACCTTTCATTTCAGTATTTTAGCTTCTAGGTCGTGGCGAGGCACTAGGCCTTCTTGGTTATTTGAGCAACAACCACTTCCTTGACAAAGCTTTATAAAGAAATTTACTGTTTAATTTTCTTCTCTGAAAGCGCTAAGTCTAACATTTCAACTAAGATCAAATATTATGACTTTTAAATTTCCATTTTAACTTCTCATAAGTTCTTAATTCACAGTTTTTTAGAATTATGGCAACAAATATTGAGCATGCAAAAAATTGTACATTTTCTATTGTTAGTTTGTCAAAATCTTTTAATTGACAAATTGTGTCTTTTAACTCAATATTCTTTAATAGTTTTTCAATTTTTAATTTAAAATATTCTTTAGACGAAATAATTTGTAATTCACGAAAACCTTTCGGCAATATTTCAATTGAAGCAATTAATTTGCCAAGAGGTGGAGACCATACCTGACTTACCTTGTCGGTGGTTGATTCTCCCCTTGTCGAGTTGTTTTCGTCTTCTGATGTTTCTCCCCCTTCATCGATGCTCATTTGTGATGAGCATTCTAGGTCTTCAAGTTGGAGTTCGGTTACTGGTTCTGTCTCGGCACTTACCTCAGTTTCGGACTCTTCTGACGTCGGATCAGTGTCCATCGAGGAGTCGGATTCAACTTCAATTTGCTCTTCGTGGAGTTTTAAGAACTTTTCCCAAAGTTCTTTTGCGCTATTGTACTCTCCGACTTTGTCGAGATCTTCATTTGGTATTGTGGTTAGAAGATGAAATTCAGCTCGTGCATTTGCCATAAACTCGTCACGTTGCTTCTCGTTCCAGAGGTATTTCTCGAGCTCTTCTCCGTTTGCTTTCTTTGGTGCTTCATAACCAGATTTCATTATTAAATAAATAGAAAAATCAGAGTTAAGGTATACCTCCATCTTTTGCTTCCATGAAGCAAACTCCCCCTCGAATGCAGGTGGGTATTCACTGTCTCCGGCCATCATTTTGATCGTTGTGCGTCAGTCGGCGGTTAATCCTTCTGAGCGATCTAGCTCTGATACCACTTGTTGGTGCAGCGGAGTGCCGACAAGAGGGGGGTGAATTGCTGAAAACACAAAATAAAAATACCCTCCTCGGATTTCAACTCAGAAAAGTAATAGTAAAATAATAACAATTAAATTAACAGAAGTAAAAAGAAACTCAGCAATTAACCTGGTTACAACCAAGGAGGTTGTTAATCCAGGGCGATGAAAAAGCGCACTAGAAGAATCTCCTTTGTTGAAGGCGGAGAAGCCTTTTACACACTAATGGCTCAGAACTATTGCTAGGAATTATGTGTTGGTTGCTACTCGGAAAACCTATAGGTTCCACTGTACAAAAATTTTGTACAATGGTCTGAACCTTTTCCTAGCTACCATGTGTTCTTTTAAATTAAATTTTGGATCGCCTACGGAACTTAACACGTTTGATCCAAAACTTAATCTATTTGTTCTTTTAGGTTTTGACTTGGATCTCCTGCGGAACTTAACACGTTCGATCCAAGTCTCCTTAAGTTATTAATTCCATTAAATATTAATTTCCATAATTGGTTCCCAGTACCGACGTGGCGAGGCACATGGCCTTCTTGGATCTGGGAGCAACCACCACCGACTAGACAAAACCTTTTATAGAAAGCTAATATTTAATTTCCTAAAATAACTTTAGGTTAACCAAAGAGAACAATCAAATCACAAGGAAAAGAAAAAACAAAAGAACACAATATCGAAAAACATATTCGAAATTCTAGAACGTAAGCCTCTTGTATTTGGTATTATTTCCATAAATAACTAGCATGATGTGGAAAGAAAAATTACTAGTTATACCTTGTAGAAAAACCTCTTGATCTTCTACCGTATTCCTCTTCTAACCTCGGACGTTGTGTGGGCAACGATCTTCCGAGATGAGAAACCACCAACCACCTTCTTCTCCTCCTAGCTAGGTTCGGCCACAAAGGAAAAGCTTCACCAAGGAAGAAAATCAAAACACTAACCAAGCTCCAAGAGATGCTAGCTTTCTCTCCTTCTTCTTCTTCTTCTCCGAGTAGTATCCGGCCACCACAAGAGCTCCAAGGAAAGAGAAGGGTTCGGCCACCACAAGAGGAAGAGAGGGAGAGGTTGGCCGGCCACACCAAGGAACAAAAGAGGGAGAGAAATAATAGATGTTGTTCCTTGTGAAGGCACCCTCACCCCTTCTTTTATATTCCTTGGCCTAGGAAAATTAGGAAATTTAATTACAATAAAATTTCCTTAATTCCCTTGACATGATTTAATTGAGAAAAATAAAATAATATTTCCCCAATTAATCTCTAATGGTCGGCCACATCATTGGAGAACAAATTGGACAAGTTTCAATCAACAATTAAAACTTCCTAATTTGTTTCCGGAAATTTTAAAAAATAAAATTTCTCTTCAAATCTCTTCATGGTTGATAAAAAGGAAATTTCTATAATTTTAATTTTACAACATGTGAATAATTTTTAAAGAGAAAATAAAATATCTCACCAATCTACAAATAAGGAAAGAGATCTAATCTCTTTCTTTAATCTTTTGTAGATTTTTTACAAGAGAGATATTTTAATTTTAATTCTCTTTAATAAATTATATCTCCCACATAATAAAAATTAAAATTAAAATCCCTTTTTAATTTATTTTGGCCGGCCCTACTAGCTTGGGTTCAAGCTAGGGCCCAATCTATACCTAGGCCGGCCCTAGCTTGTTCCCAAGCTAGCTTGGTCGGCCCCCTTTGGGTGGGTATAGAAGGTGGGTATAGGTGGGTATAGAACTCTATAAATAAGAGGCTACGATAGGGACCGAGAGGAGGAATTGGTTTTGGTCTCCCGATAAAATTAAGCATCCCGTGTTCGCCCCGAACACACAACTTAATTTTATCAATAATAATTCATTCCACTAGAGAACTATTATTGAACTACCGCACCAATCCCAAATTACATTTTTGGGCTCCTTCTTATTATGAGTGTGTTAGTCTCCCTGTGTTTAAGATATCGAATGCCCACTAATTAAGTGAGTTACTGACAACTCATTTAATTAATATCTAAGTCCAAGAGTAGTACCACTCATCCTTATTGTCATGTCGGACTAAGTCCACCTGCAGGGTTTAACATGACAATCCTTATGAGCTCCTCTTGAGGACATTATCAACCTAGTATCTCTAGGACACAGTTTCCTTCTATAATCAACAACACACACTATAAGTGATACCATTTCCCAACTTATCGGGTTTATTGATTGATCGAACTAAATCTCACCCATTGATAAATTAAAGAAATAAATATCAAATATATGTGCTTGTTATTATATTAGGATTAAGAGCACACACTTCCATAATAACTGAGGTCTTTGTTCCTTTATAAAGTCAGTATAAAAGAAATGACCTCAAATGGTCCTACTCAATACACTCTGAGTGTACTAGTGTAATTATATAGTCAAGATAAACTAATACCTAATTACACTACGACCTTCTAATGGTTTGTTCCTTTCTATTTTGGTCGTGAGCTACTGTTTATAATTTATAAGGTACTGATAACATTATCTTCTGTATGTGACACCACATACTATGTTATCTACAATATAAATTAATTGAACAACTACAACTAAATGTAGACAATTTGACCAAATGTGATTCTTTATTCATAATGAATGTTTACAAAGCTTAGACTTTCAGTATACACTTCAACATTAAGTACAGAGTTGATTGTGAAAGTTGTTCTTGAATTCCTAGCTCCAGGGGCCTTTTTATAGCTCATGGAAAGTCTATCCCGAGGGTCCAAGGTGCCTCCAACAAGGTTTAAGGCGCCTCCAGCTCGGTCAACGGATAAAACTTTATCCGCAGCGCAAACGGTCAAAACAGATTGTTGAAGGCGCCTCCAATCAGGCTGAAGGCACCTCCAACCTGGTTGAAGGCGCCTTCAAGCTGGAGGCGCCTCCAGTCAGGTTGGAGGCGCCTCCAAGCTGGCAGCTCAGCTCCTTTGACTTCGTTTCCAGCTTGTTGCGACTTCCGATGCTCTGATCTTTTGGGTGATTGTGGCCAACCAAAATAGGGTTCACCCGAACCCAATTTCCGGCCTTCCTCGAGCAGCCTTCTGTCCCGGCTTAACGTCCCTCGAACATCGCGCACGCTCTTCACGCCCACCGGAGTACTCTTCCGCAGCTCTCTCGTCCTTCGGACGCACCGAGCCCGTCGGCTCCCTTCCCGTGCCGTCCTTCTCGCTAGCTGCGTCTTCCGCTCGACTTCCTATGTTCCTAAGCTCCTGCACACTCAGACACAGGGATCAAATACAATGCAGGACCTAACCAACTTGGTTGATCACATCAAAACTACCACGGGGTCCAACAACGCCTTCGCTGGCGTTATCGTACGGCTCGGCGATGTGTCCGATGGGACATCGGCAGTTTGAAATGAATGACTCGATGGGGGCCTCGATTCCTGTGACCTGCATCCAACGGTTGAGGCCGATCGGGCCCGACCTTATAAAGGCTTCACCCTCTTCCTCCGCCGTACCCTTACATTTGCGTGTCCTATATCCTCCCTCGGTGCTTCAGGTCCCGGCAACTCCGATTTTTCCTTCTCCGGCGATTCTCCGCCTTCCTCCTTCGATCCTCAACTCCTTTGTAAGGTTCTTTTTCCTTTCTCCCATTCATTCCTGTGTTTTCTTCACGCTCTCGGCCTCGGTTTTGTCCTTCGGTTGCTGTTTTTCTCCTTTTTTTTTTCGCTTGTGCATTTGCTTTCCTTTTCGATTACTGCCTCCTCCATTGCTCTGGCGATGGCAAGCTCCTCTCAACCTGCGGACCTGGCTCTCGGCCAATGGTATATCACCATGGAGTCATGGTTCGATCGGCGCGATGCCGAGAGCCTGTTTAACGCCTTTGATATCCCTTCCGACTTTGAGCTAATTTTACCTTCACATTCCGCTCGGCCGCACAGACCTCCGAGCGGCGCCTTTTGTCTTTTCCGCTATCAATTCGTAGCCGGTCTGCGGTTTCCCCTCCAACCCTTCATCATCGAAGTCTGTAACTTTTTTGGCATTTCGCTCGCCCAACTAGTTCCCAACACCTTTCGCCTCCTGTGCGGGGTTGTGGTCTTATTTAAGATATACAACATTCCCCTCCGCCCGGAGGTCTTCTATTATTTTTATTACCCCAAGCAGTCCGAGCCGGGCACATATCTATTTCAAGCTCGGCCCGGGTTAGTCTTTTTTGATAAGTTACCTTCTTCCAATAAGCACTAGAAGGAGAACTTTTTCTACCTTCGTGTTCCCGGGCGGCTCCCCTTCCGTACGAAATGGCAGGTCGGACCGCCCATCTCTCCCGAGCTGAAGAAATATAAGACCCGACCGGACTATCTTCAAGCAGCGAATCTGCTAGCCGGTCTGAAGCTCGACATCAACAAGCTCCTACCTGAAGGAGTGATGTACATATTTGGTTTGAGTCTAAGCCGGACCCCCCTCCCGAGCAGCTTCGGTAAGAACTTCACTTGTATATTTGCCTTGAGTTCTAACTGATTTTCTTCTCTTTTCTTTGCAGCGAACATCGTAATGGAGTCAGTGCTGTTCAGAATTTTGAAGAAGAAAGCGGCCACGCTCGAAGCGGCAGCGACCAAGGAAATGGAGCAACTGGGCATTGCTCCGGTCGGCTCTCATGAGGACGAGAGCGAAGCGTAGGCAGACGAGTCGGCCGCTCAGCCTTCGCCTATGGATGCTGCCGACGGTGCAACTTCCGGCCAGGAACTAGCCGTTTGGGAGGAAAGTTCCGATCCGGAGGACGAGCTCCTACTCAATAGGAAAAGACGGAGAGTTGAGAAGCCCCTCCGTTCGGCAACCTCTGCCGTGCAAGCGTCCGAGCGAACGGGCACCGCCTCCCCACGCGGCCAAGCACTATCAGTCGAGGCTCTATCT